>NW_023270865.1:9934834-10041262 GCF_011800145.1 Mirounga leonina | reverse complement strand
ATTTTATTTTATTTTATTTTATTTTATTTTATTTTATTTTATTTTATTATGTTATGTTAATCACCACCCATTACATCATTAGTTTTTGATGCTCCTTTATTTTTGAAAGATAGTTTTGCCGTATGCAGACTTTTAGGTGGGCAGTGTTTATCTTTTAGTATTTTAAAGACCTTAACCCACTGTCTTCTAGATTACATAGTGTCAGAACTCTGCTCCAAGTCTCATCTTTATTCCTCTGCATGTAGAATGTCATCATTTTTGGGCTACATTCAAGATTTTTTTTCATCTTTGGTTTTGAGCAGAATAAAAATTATGTGTACAGGTTTTTTCTGTTTTTTGATCATTTGTTTGTTTTTAACTTATCCTATTTGGGTTCTCTGAGAATCTTGTGTATGTGGTTTGCATATTGTTATTGTTATCTTGTATACTGTTATTTTCCAATATTTTGAGAATTATCAGCAATTATCTCTTCACCTTATTTCTTTGAATTTCTTTATGTCTTCTTTTTCTGGAAGTAGTTTTGTGTTTGTTAGAATGTTTGGCATTGTTTTCGGTGTATTATAGTGTCTATTTTCAACTTTCATATAATTAGTAACACTTTTTTTTAAGCATTTCATTTTAGGTAATTTCATTGAACTTTCTTCATATCCACTGATTCTTTCCTCAGATATATCAGAGCAGATGAGCCCTCCAAAGCATTATTCATCTCTATACAGTTTGGGGGTTCATTTTGTTTTTTAATAGCATGTTCAGTTAATTATTCCTTATAATTTTGATCACTTTGGTGAAATCCTCCACATGTTCATACATATTTTCCCCTTATTACTAGAATCTTTAACACGTATAATTATTTTAAATTTTCTGTGTGAAAAATTTCACATCTGAGCCATCTCTGAGTCTACTTCTATTGATTTTTTGGTCTCTTCACAATGGCTTCATTGTTGTTGTTTCTCTATGCTTTTTTTTGTGTCATTTAATTTTTTATTGGAGGCTAGACATCATGTATAAAAGGGTAGAGATTGATGGAAATGGTATTCATGCCCTGAATAGTATTTATTTTCATTCATCGTTTTTCTTATACTGGGTGGTAGGCCTTTAGTATGGAAGGTTGACTCCATCTAGTCAGGAGCAGAGCTAGATTTGGGTTTTGTAGTTGCTCTGGTCGTCATGAACGTTCCACCAGGGTCACAGTTCTCCAGTCTTATCTTGCATTTAGTGTGGCAGCCTGAAGTACCAGAGGAAATTTCTCAGTACTCCTGTTCTCCCTGCAACTATTGGCCTTCACTACACACCTGTAGATCAAAAGGAATCTCTATCCATGCTTTTATTCCTCCTTTAATGGCAAACTATTGTTTGTTACTCAGTATTTTCTGCACGGGTCTCTCCTTGTGAAACCCTTTCTTTCCTTAGATTCTATGCCATTTGAAACCGACTCTTCGATGGCTTAACAAAAATTATGATTATTTAGATTACCTGAATTTTTCTTGTTATCACAGTGGTAACAAAGCTTTTTTCCAATTTTCTTCATTCCAAGGGTAAATAGGATTCCATATGATTGAAATATAAATGTCACATAGATTAATAAAAGCAAAGCTTTATCACAAGTAGTATATTTAGGATTGACTTTTGTAAGTAAACTTTTGAAAGAACATGAAGATGAAAACAATATATTTTCCTCTGGCTCATTGAAGAGTATAAGTGCCTGACAGAGTGAATGTATATGGATAATTGCCCTGTCAGTATGTGAGAAAAGGAAGAACCATGCACATTTTTAAAGAAATAACAAACTTGCACACATCTCACACACCATCCTATTTTCAACTAAGAGATGTAAATGCTAAATGCAAATGTAACTTTGGTAGTAAGGAAACATATTATTATGAAAGTCATAGATTAAATATCTGCAATTAAAATTATTCTTTCCCTCTGGGAAGCACTTTTTACTAAAAATCTCCAGATGACATATGTACAATAGAAAAATGTCCAAACTCTATCTGCACCTTCTACTTTCCTTAAAAATAATCAGATATAGTTTCAACATAGCTCTCTAAGATCTGAAGTCCCAGAAAAAGAAGAGACACCATGATATCCACTTAGATATTAATGCAGTACTCCATTCTTACAAATATTCGGTGGATTTGTTGCAGGTTATTTATTAACCTCTTAAAATATAGGCTCTATGAAAAAGGGAGAAAAGGGAAAAACATTCTATTTGTTAGCTGTGATAGCATGTGAAAATGACTAAAAGACTTTTGGACTTTTGACCACATTTGGTTGATACATTTAATTATGATTTGAAATTTATATCAATGATATTCACTAATGAGGAGGGAGACAAGGATGTGCCTCTAAGACGGAAGTAACCATCTCTCAGATCACCCCATCCATGTAATAATTAATTGGGAAAAATTGTCATAAATATTAAGATGCCACATAGAAAGAATACAGTCCATTAAGTGTCAGAAATTTAAAGTTTCTGGCCAAAATTCTCCAAACATTAAATATTTATTTGCAATAGAGCTGCTTCTTCCAAAGATATCTCTATAAAGAATACTTCAGATATATAGACATAATAAAAAAAAGTGAATGAACTGAAAGATGCTTAGATATTATTGACTTGAACATTTGTAGGCTAATTCATACATTCAGTTGTGTAGGAGTTTTACAACAAGAAATAGAAAACAAGCAAAAGTGAGTTTGGGATATTTATCTTTCTGAATGCTTCCTCCTTTTTCTCTCTGTTCACCAAGCTTCTACCTAAATAACCTCACCACTACTGCACTTGGAAGGACAATTGTTTATTTTATAATTCACAAATATTATGGGCAAACATACTGTAATGCTGGTTGTAGTCACGTTCTGAAAAATATGCCACAAGAGCAAATATAAAAAAATAAACCCAATTACAAGGGTTGGATTTGTTGATTGTAAACAGAATTTTTACATCTATATCAAAATGTTATCTACTGATTCTGTGCAGTGATGGTGACAGTTACAAATAAATTTATACCCCTTTCTAAATGCCATTTAAATCTGAATTTTTAAAAGGATTTTATTCATTTATTTGAGGAAAAGAGTGAGTGAGAGAGAGATCACAAGTAGGCAGACAGGCAGGCAGAGGGAGAGGGAGAAGCAGGGTTCCCACTGAGCAGGGAGCCCGAGGGAGGGAAGCTCGATCCCAAGACCCTGGGATCATGACTCAAGCCAAAGGCAGATGCTTAACTGACTGAGACACCCAGGGGCCCCTAAATCTGAATTTAAATTAAATTGTATTAGATTATATTTTACTCTAAGAAAGACAATGTAGATAATATAAGGGTGAACACAAATCACAAGTAAGAAAAAGTAATTATACCCGAGGCAGGAAAGGGATATAGCCTCCATACTTTTAGGGCATTTACTTTAGAAAACCTTTAACTGTGAATTCTTTTTCTGCCCTTTTATGATATATATAAACCTTTTAAGAGCTAAAAAAAAAAAAGAAAAATGCCACTTTATAACCCTAGAAGGTTATTTTTTAAGGACCTAGAAGCCATCTCTTTGAAATGAGAGGAAGATAACACCCTTATTTTCTAATTTCTAGATGAGGGTAGGAAGCTAACTTCTGGGTGCCTGATTCCACTTACAAACCTACATATTTTCACAAATAATGGGAGCATATTTTTTCCTTTGGGTAAAGGCAATTAGCAAACACAAATGGTCATCTGATTACTGGGTGACTTTAGGATAAACTGCGTGTGACAGATGATGCTGTCAAGTTCACTCCTACTTGGCAGACTCATTACTGTTTATAGTGAGAGCATGTATGTCATGGGTTGCCCTGACTAGCTGTGTAAGCCTGAGCTTTCCTTCTGTCTTTGTGATCTGTAGTGAACTGCCTAGTATGTGCATTGTGTTCTGGGTGAGTGATCTCTCAATGATAAAACCGTTTTTTCTCTTCTACTTTTGTGGAGCGATTTCCTGAGTTGGCAGGAGATTTTGTCTTTAATCACATTGCCCCAACAATAATGATCCGTTAGAAAGGAAGAGTTATGAATAAAAAGTAAAAATTTTCAAAGCCATTTTTCTTTCCAAAGCTAAGTTTTCTTCCCAGGTTCCCTCCCCACATTTAGCCCCATGTTTCTGACACATCCGCTTCTTTACCAGTACATTTTCCATTTTGGACAGTGTGCTAGGACTCCTCACCAGAAATGATGAGGAATTTATGACATCTATACTGCTTGCAATCATACCTCCAAATCCTGTATAAATCACTGAATTTGGCTACTTTACCTTTTACGCTTAAAGTTTACATTTTACTTTAGGATTTAAGTTACAATGAAATTATCTTAATAAATCCGCCTCTTCGTTACATAAGACGAGGGATTTTGTGGTATTTGCCTAACTTTCTACAACCCACTCCCAATATCCTCACCTCTTGATTTCTGTCCAATGGTGTTCTGCTATTATCTTTATATTGTTAGTTCAACTATGACCAAATATTCACAGCTCTCACATGGGTTGAATCTGGAAAAATATAAAGGCATGAAGTACATTTATGATCCTCTGATGGTGTAATAACACTGCCCATGTTACATATGTTTCTATGTGCTTAATGTGCATTGTGCTTTCCCTGATTCACCCGCCTAATCTTTATGATAACCCCCATGCAATTAATTATATCCAATCAAGGTTACACACTTCCCATGTTTATTTAGCTCTAACTCCCTCTGAGCCATCACACATTTGCACAAAGGAAAGTAAAACCACCCTATACTCCCTTGTCCCAACACTGACAAAATCTCAGCCTCCTCAAGTTCAGCTCTGGCCCGGCCTCCACCGTGCACACCTAAGCACAAAACTGAACAGCTATATCACTCAGGCCCCTCTTGACCAGACTCTGGAAGGCTGTGGCCACTTCCACCACATCAGGACTAAGAGGTACATGACTGATACCAGCAAGCTTTTTCAACTGCTGCCCAGAAGAGCCTGGTGCCTGTTCAGAAGTATGGGAACATATACGTTCCATGGAAGATACTTTGACAAGAGACAGGAGATGAGAGGGAGCCAACCAAGTAGTTTTTTCTTTCCTTATCCCTACCAACTATTCCAAAGCAAGAAATTTCCATGCAACTTCTCTGCAAGTTATTTCACATTAGCAGGATAAGTAAATGAAAAAAAGGATGCCTAGTTAAGTTTGAATTCCAAATGAACAAAAATCCTTTCTAAAATATATTTTACCTATTTATTTTTTTTACTTTTATTAGTGGTTGCCCTAGCATTTGCAATATATGTCTACACTTAATCCAAGCCCACCTTTACATAATACTGTAGCACTTTATGGGTAGTGCAAGTACCTTATAATAATATAATAAAATATTTCTAATTCTTCCCTCCTGTCTCTTGTGTCATTGTCATCATTCAACTTATGCATGATCATTATAAGCATGCATACACACATTTATATGCACAGCCACATACATAATCAAATACATTGTTGCTATTGTTATTTCAAAATTTTACCTATGAAATCAATTAAGAATAACAAAATAAAAGTTTTATTTTACCGTCCCCTAACTTGTCTCCAATGATCTTCCTTCTTTCGTGTAGATCCCTGTTTCTAATGTACGTTATTTTCCTTCTTTTAAAAGCCTTATTAACATTTCTTGCAAGGTAGGTTTACTGGCATCTCTTAGTTTTTGTTTGGGAAAGTTTTTATTTCTTTTTCATGTTGGAAGTATAATTTCACAAGATAGAATTCTGTGTTGGTGAGGTTTTTCTTTCTACACTTGAAATCTTTCTCCTCACTCTGTTTGCTTGTTTGGTTTCTGAGAAGTCAGATGGAATTCTTTCTTTTTTTTTTTTAATTTTATTTATTTATTTGACAGAGAGAGGCAACACAAGCAGGGGGAGTGGGAGACGGAGAAGCAGGCTTCCCACCGAGCAGGGAGCCCGAAGTGGGGCTCGATCCCAGGACTCTGGGATCATGACCTGAGCTGAAAGGAGATGCTTAATGACTGAGCCACCAGGTGCCCCGAATTCTTTATTTTTGATACTCTATAAGCAAGGTGCTTTTTCCTCTGGCTTCTTTGAAGATTTTTTTCCTTATTTTTGATTTTCTGCATTTTGAGTGTGGTATGCCCAGTTTGTGTGTGTATATCTATATGCCCATTGTATAATTGTATTTAGTACAATTTATTCTGCCTCATGTTCTCTGAGCTTCCTGTAGTTTGGTTTCTGATGTTAAGTTGGGGAAGTCTCAGTCACTCTTTTTTTTTTTTTTTTTTTAAAGATTTTATTTATTTATTCATGACAGACAGAGAGAGAGAGAGAGAGGCAGAGGGAGAAGCAGGCTCCCAAGGAGCAGGGAGCCCGATGTGGGACTCGATCCCAGGACCCTGAGATCATGACCTGAGCCGAAGGCAGACGCCTAACCATCTGAGCCACCCAGGTGCCCTCACTCTTGATTCAAATACTGCTTCTGTCCTTTCTCTCTTTCTTCTCTTTCTGGTATTTTCGTGTGTATATGTTTCATCTTTTGTAGCTGTCCACAGTGCTTGAATATTCTGTTCTGGTTTTTTTGTTTTTGTTTTTGTTTTTTTTCATATTTTTTCTCGGTGTTTTTCAGTTTTGAAAGTTTTTATTAACATGTGCTGAAGCTCAGAGATTCTTTTCTCAGCTGTGGAAAGCTGATCAAAAGACTTCTTCATATGTGTTACAGTGTTTTCAGTCTCTAGCTTTTCTCTCTTCTCTTCTCTTCCTTTCCTCCTTTTCTTGAGTATAGTTAACACCCAATGTTAAACTACTTTCAAGTGTACAACATAATGATTCAACTCCTCTATTTGCCATGCCATGCTCAGCACAAGTGTCACTACCAGGGGTCACCATACAATGCTCTTACAACACCATGGACTATATTCCCTATGTAGCATTTCTTTTCTCTCTGCTTACATTACTCATCTGTTCTTGCATACCATGGTCTTTTTCCATGATGGTTCTTAGCACATCAGTCATAGTTGTTTTAGATTCCTGACCTGATAATTTCAGCATCCCTGCCATGTCCAAGTCTGGTAATGATGCTTGTTCTGTCTCTTCGAATCTTACTTGTTGCCTTTCCGTATGCCTTGTGATGATTTGTTAAAAACTGGACAAGATGTACTAAGTAAAGGAATGCTGGTACATGGGCCTTTGGTGATGTGTTGGTAAGATGTGGGGAAAGAGAAAGTGTCCCATGGTCTTATGATTAGATCTCAGTCTTTCAGCGAGCCTGTGCCTTTATTGAGACTAGGAACTTCACATGTTCTTCTCAGTACCTCCCTCCAACCGTGAGGTGATTTCTCCTCAAAATCATTTCCTCTGAAAATTAAAAGAAATATTGAACTTACTCTAAATGTCTGTGCTACAGATAAGAAATATACTGTCATTCTGATTTTTAAGTTTTAATCTATCTAGAGTCTATTGCAATGCTTACCTTTAGTCTCTGGAGACAATCTGATTAGAAATCATTAGTTAAATCACTCAATTCCTGCATCCGAAGTTCAGTTTTGTACTTGCCATTCTTAGCATTGTGGTTGATAAACAAGGTCCTGCTTTCCTTTCCATGTATAAGATGAAGAAAATGACAGCTATGTCAGGGTGTATGGATGTTTGTTTGAAGGACTCCCAGATGGGATTTTTTTCAAACAAAACTGAATGGCATAAATGTGTTGTTAAAAGTTTTAAGTTTGTATTTACATTAAAAATAAATAATGTCTACATATTTATAGCTCATTACCCTTGGGCATCCTAGGATCCAGCATGATTTAGGAGAGCGTTTAGCTGACACAGCATTGTGAACTGCACATTTGCATTCAATGTATGCTCATTTGACAATGAATTCTTGCTTTTGCAGTTTTAAACAAGACTTAGATTTCCCCATTTGGGTGTATAACGTTTGGTTGTTACAAGAGTCCTTTCATTAAGATTGATTTTCCTATTGCCATTTATATCTAAAGAAGGTAAACAAAGACGGGTTCAAAGGAACTTAGTGCCTGCATTCTGTTTAACTCAAACTGGGGTATGGCTCTTGCTGGAACATTTTCTCATTTTCACTTTTCTTACCTTGGCCTCATTTCCTCCCTTAAATTCTTTACCTCAGTACTGCTGCCACATCCATTTCAAAAGATAATTCCCTGGAGTACCAAGGAGACTGCCTGCTTCTCTAAAAGACAAGGCCTTGTTTAGAAATCTGGTCAGATGCTTCAGCCCAGCACAATAGATTGAAAAACCGCCATCTGTAGATATGGTTTGAACTAAGTTCAGTGAGCTTAAGCAAGGTACTTGTTGTCACAAATCAAGCCAATCACACTCACCAAATACATTTCTAGAATTAGTATTTAGGCTCATTTCTTTTGATTTTTTTTCCTAGTAAATAGTAGCCAGAATCACATTAGTATAATCCACTGAACAAAAGTGTTCTTTTGCAAAAAGTTTAAAATCTTACATTACTAGAATAAAAAAATTGAAAAACAGGCAATAGAGAACATCAGAAGTACTCTAGAATTGTAATATCTAGTAAGATTTTTAACGCAAATGGAATGGGGTTCACATATGCCTTAAAACAGGAGAATGTTCTCTGCCACTAAAATTCTGGTAGTGACACCCCCAAATAATTGATTAGTAGAAATTTCATTTAAAATAAAAGACAAATTAGGGCGCCCGAGTGGCTCTGTCAATAAGCGTCTGCCTTTGGCTCAGGTCATGATCCCAGGGTCCTGGGATCGAGCCCCACATCTGGCCCCCTGCTTTGTGGGAAGCCTGCTTTCTCCCACTCCCCCTGCTTGTGTTCCCTCTCTCACTGTGTCTCTCTCTGTCGAATAAATAAATAAAATCTTTTTAAAAAATAAGTAAAATAAAAGACAAATTTAAGGAGATTTAAAAGTATCTTTTTTCTAAATAAAAAAATTATTCTTAACTAAACCCAAACAGTTTTTGTGTTGTACAGCTATGAGTTTTGACAAATGCATAATATAATGTATCCATCATTATAGTATCATGTGGAATAGTTTAAATCTTTCTCCTTGTATGAGTTTTGATAGTTTGTGTCTTTTAAGGAATCAATCCATTTCATCTCAGTTATCAAATTGGTAGCCATAGAGCCTTTCATAATACCCTTTTAATACCACTTTAATGTCCGTGGTATCGGTAATGAGGATCTCTTTGATTTCTGGAATTAGTAATTTATATCTTCTCTCTCTCTCTTTTCTTCCCTCCCTCATTTGGGGGTGGGGGGAGGAGTTATCCTAGCTATGGATTTATAAATGTTCTTGATCTTTCAAAGAAATACATTTGGATTTATTGATTTTTCTGAATTGTTCATGTTTTCAATTATACTGATTTATGCTCTTATTTTTAACATTTTTTTCTTCATCTTGCTTTATTTTATGCGGCTTTTCATTTTGTAGTTTCCTAAGATGGAAGCATATATTATTGACTTCAGATAATCTTTCTTTCTTTTTTTTTTTTTTCTTCACTAAGTGCTGGGGATGTGACCTACCAAAGTGTTTCTTTGATCTTTGTGTTCCCTTACTTGGGACAGAAAGTCTGGGGTTGGGGAGGTGACAAGGGTTGTTTAATTGGCCCTCTATTTGGTCTGATAAGGCTCTGGTAAAATAGTTTCTCTTCCAGGGCAGACCACTGTTATGAAGAATGCTCTGAGCATATTTCAAAATCTTTGTTTTACCCTCCACTGCTTGAAACTGGAGAGGACTTTTCTGTAATTTTTACTGTGAGAACTCAGTGGGGCTCTTGTAGGTATAATCCATGATCATATAGGGGCCTCCTAGGACAAGAAACCCAGGCGCTTTTAACTCAAATTAACCTACCCCAGCCTCCAACAATTCATCAAAATTTATTCATCTTTGTTCTTATTGTGAGGATAAAAGTGATGAGTTCTAAGCATTTTTCATGTCAGATCTGAAGCTGGAAGTCCAAGAACATATCATTATAAAGGAGTTTCCCACATCCAAAACAACTTGTACTTAAAATTATGTCTCTCTAATTTTGAAATTAGGCTCTCTGATTTCAGTTAAAAGATCAAACTGTATTAGTTTCTAATGCTGCTCTAACAAATTACCAAATTTTCGTGGCTTAAGAAAATACAAATTTTATTATTATAGTTCTGAGGTTATCAGAGAGCAAGAATTCCTATCCTCTCAAAGGTCCTTCTAGCTGGACTAAGAATCAAATTGACCTGAGGCAAATTAACAAGAGAAAATCAAATTTAATAGGTATATGTAAGGGCAATCCACAGTGGCATGGGAAGTCCAAAGACAATCAGGCAAAATAAGGTATACATATATACATATATATATATATATGTATATATGTATGTCACGCGGAATGAGGGAGAGGGGGGTAGAAGTCTGGGACTTCAGAGGAAAGGAATGCACTTCACAGGCCGATAAGAAAAGCAGATGTTTCGTAATTAGATGTTTGCCCTGTCATACAGATGGGTCACTAAGATAAAATTTATTGTTGCTAATAACTCTTATTCTGGGAAAGGCCCCCAATTTATATTCTTCTGTGTGGTTAAGGGAGGGGAAAAAAGATATTTCTTGAGCCCATGGTTCTCAAGTACCTTCAGCTCAAAATAATCCACGTGCCAAAGTGACACATTCTGGGGGTGGTCTGTCCTGAACCCCTTCAGATCAAAAGTCCAAAATCATCCTCACTAAGGCTAAGGTCAATGTGTTGGCAAGATTAGTTCTTTGGAGGTTCTAAGGTGAGACTTATGTCCTTGCCTTTCTAGTTTCTAGAGGCCACTTCGTCCCTTTCTCCATGTTCAAAGTCAATAGTGCAGCATCTTCTTTATGACTGTTGCCTCCATCCTCAGGTGTTTCTTGATTGTGGTCCTCCCTCATCTCTCCTATGAGGACCCTTTGCGATTTTATTAAACCCACTTGGATAATCCGGGAGGACCTCCCAATCTCTAGATCCTAATATCACATCTTCAGGGTCCCTCTGTCTCCTCAAGTAACATATTCATAAGTTCTAGATTTAGACATGAACATCTTTCGGGGGCCATTATTCAGTGTACCATAATGGCCTAGTGCAAATATATTTTCAAATAAGATACATGTTTCTTATTGTTGCTATTAACTACTTTTATATCTGTAGCAACTTTATTTCACCTTTTGCTTCTGTCAAGAATTTGAAAGTTGTGTAGCTTTATATTCACCTTGTTATAAAGGATGAAGTTGCTGATACAGAATTCCAAATTAAATTTGGGTGTACTATTTTGTATATATTGTTATTTTGATGTATATATCTTAGTTCTCCAACCATTAGTTTTGTCCAGCAAGTGGAAACAAAGGTGAATATCAGAACGTTGAAGAGCATCAAAAAAACCACTGGCATGGGGAACCACTAGAAATTCTTTTTTTTTTTTTTTTTAAGATTTATTTATTTATTTGAGAGAGAGTGCACATGAGTGGGGGTAGGGGCAGAGGGAGAGAATCCTCAAGCAGACTCCCTGCTGAGCGAGGAGCCCCAGGAGGTGTTTGATCTCAGGACCAGTGAGATAATGACCTATGCCAAACCAAGACGCTCAACCAACTAAGCCACCCAGATGCCCTGAGAACCACTTGAAATTCTTTATCAACGTTGCCATAGTTGCTGTGAGCCTGCTGAACTGGTTACAATACTAAAGTGGGTGTTGTGGGAAATGAAACCTGATGTAATTCTTATTCTGCCTGAAATCAAATTTTTTTTTCTTTTGCAAAATATCTTTTTATGTGAACTGTGCCCACTTTTACATTGGAAGATACTGGGTTTTATTTTTATTTTTTAAAAGATTTTATTTATGTATTTGACAGAGAGAGAGAGAGAGCACAAGCAGGGGGAACAGCAAGCAGAGAGAGAGGGAGAAGCAGGCTCACTGAGCAGGGAGCCCAATGTGGGGCTCGATCCCAGGATCCTGGGATCAGGACCTGAATGACCCAGGTGCCTCAAGATACTGGTTTTTAAAAATTATTTGTAAATGATTCTTTAGACATTAAGTACATCAACATATTCTTTCACCTATTGTGATTTATTTCTTTAATTTGTCATTTGTCTTTTAATTCTGTTTATTTTTAGCATGTAAATGTCATCAATTTTTATCATCAACCCCTTCTCTTTTGCATGGACTATTGAAAGAATTCATTCCACTGAATATAGGCTGACATTCACTTATGTTTTGCCTTTTTGTAAGATTTTATTTATTTTATTAATCTTACAAAAACTTAAAATTTAATGCAGTTATTTTTTTTCTGTTTGATATAAGTAAAGAGTTTTGTTTATATTTTCCACATGTTTAAATAATTGTTGCAGCAAAATTTAATGAATAACATGCCACTTTCTGGTACCATATTAAATGCAACCATATATTTAAGATTGCATGTACACATTTTTTCTTTATATGTTGAGAACAAGTCTAAAGCAGCCTATTTTTATTTTTCTATATGGATAAACTCATTTGTTTTTATCTTGTCTGGGTGCTCATATTTTTATGTTTTTAAGTTCAAGCTTTCAATAACAATGTTTAAGGAATTAGTCATTAACAATTATAGTATCTGGGTCCCAGTGTGCCTTTCCATATTAGACACAAGTTTCTAGCATTTCTCTGAAGTAATGATTGAGGTACTGACTCTGTTTCCCTTATTTTATTTTATTTATTTATTTTTAAAGATTTTATTTATTTATTTGACAGAGAGAGACAGTGAAAGAGGGAACACAAGCAGGGGGCATAGGAGAGGGAGAAGCAGGCTTCCCACCGAGCCGGGAGCCTGATGCGGGGCTGGATCCCAAGACCCCAGGATCATGACCTGAGCCAAAGGCAGACGCTTAACGACTGAGTCACCCAGGTGCCCCTGTTTCCCTTATTTTAAATACGAATAGCCCTTTATTTGTATTATGTAAGTAGATACTCAAAGTATTTGGGATTTTTTTTAAGATTTAATTATTTGAGAGAGAATGAGAAATAGAGGACAGGGGGAGGGGCAGAGAGGGAGAGGGAGAGAAAGAATCTCAAGCAGACTCCTTGCTTAGTATGGGGCCCTATGTGGGACTCGATCCCATGACCCTGAGATCATGACCTAAGCCGAAATCAAGAGTCCAATAACTAAATGACTGAGCCACCCAGGTGCCCCTGTATTTTTTGTTTTTAAAAGAGAGCTTTTGTTTTCACAGGTAAATAAAAATTGGGCATTGGAGGTGGAGAAAGAATATATTCTCTAGATAAAGGGAAGAGCAAATAAAAATAGCAATAAAAGAGTGTCTTTCAGAATTACAGGCAGTTCCATTTCCTAAGAATGAAGGTGAGTGGGAGAGGGACATGAGCTGATACAAAAGAGATTGGGTCCACATCACAAAG
Organism: Mirounga leonina; assembly: GCF_011800145.1. Classification (NCBI taxonomy): domain Eukaryota; kingdom Metazoa; phylum Chordata; class Mammalia; order Carnivora; family Phocidae; genus Mirounga; species Mirounga leonina. The sequence continues at coordinate 10,027,890 of NW_023270865.1, read as the reverse complement.
GACAGTGTATACTGAGCAAAATTATTGATTTTATATACTTTATTTATATGTATTTATTCCTGAAATATATTGGACATATAAAATTGTGCAAATTTAAAGTATTCGACATACTAACTTGATACATTTATATATTGTGATATAATTTGCTATTGTAGGATTAGTACCTCGACCATATTATGTAATTATCATTTCTTCTTAGAGGTTGGAATAGTTAAGTTCTAGTTTCTTAGCAAGTTTGATAATTGTCATACAACAGTGTTGTTTATATTCACTATACTGTGCATTAGATCTCTCTCTATACCACAATTTCTTTATCCATTCTTCCATCCGCGGACACTTAGGTTATTTCCGTATCTTGGATATTGTGAATAATGCTGCAGTGAACATGGGAGTGCAAATATCTCTTCAAAGTATTGATTTCATTTCCTTTGGCTATATACCCAGAAAAGGGATTGCTGGATCATATAGTAGTTTTATTTTTAATTTTTTAAGAACCTCCATAGCATTTGCTATTCCTCTTCCTGGAATGCCCCTTCCCAGAATTTCACAGGCTCAATTCAGGCTGTTAGGTCTTAGCCATGGGTCATTACCGTGGTAAAACCTTCCTACTTATGGTGGTAACGTCCTTTGCCCTCTCCCCACGGTCAAATACACACACACACACACACACAAAGCATATCCTAATCTCCTACTTTTTCTTTCAATATCTCCGTAGTACTTATGATTGTCTAGTATACTATGATTTTTTATTAATCTGTTTATTGCTTGCTCTAACTCACCTAATATGTATTTACACTGTTTCGAACAATGCTGAATGCACAATTCCCAGAATACTCAATAATTGCTTGTTGAATGAATAAAGTAACAATATTACTGACATCTTTAAATATGTTAAATAAGCTTTTAAATTTCCTTTTGTTTTTATGATAGTATTTATTAAGAACATACCAAGATCCTACTGTACTTTTTCTCTAGCTTTTTAAATTGTTATTAACATTTTACAATAAAATAAGAAATATCTTACAATCCGTAAGATTGTTTGCATATCATGTAGAAAATAGAATCGGACAAAACTGTACCTATCTGTTTAAATTAAAGTATAATAACTCAAAATAAGTTTAAGTCAGGGGCGCCTGGGTGGCTCAGGTCATGGTCCCAGGGTCCTGGGATTGAGCCCCGCATCGGGCTCCCTGCTCGGTGGGGGGGCCTGCTTCTCCCTGCTTCTCCCACTCCCCCTGCTTGTGTTCCCTCTCTCACTGTCTCTCTCTGTCAAATAAATAAATAAAATCTTAAAAAAAATAAGTTTAAGTCAGATAAACATAAAAAATTATTTAATATTTTATAAAAGATTGTCTCATTCTCTTGCCGCTCATTAGTGAGACTATATGTAGTTTTATGAACAGCATGTGGAATGGGGCCGTGAGCTGTGACTGTGTTTATTGGTGCATTTCTGTGAAAGATGCACAATGTTAGCACTGATCAGGGAAGTCCTATCATCCAAGTACTCACCACATAAATTTATAGCAGGTGACTATTGTCATGAATCCATACAAAATAATTTCCTTGGAGAACTATTTCAATTGTGAACACCAAACATATATTTAAAATGTGCTACTTCACAGGGATTCATTTTCCTGAACTGCATTATTATTTTTTTCTTCCCATGACCACAAATTACAAACCAAAATTGACTTGATGGCAATCTTCTGCTCGCTTCAGTCATAATGAATTGAATCAGTGCCATTCAGCATTTGAATAAATTTTTGATATTGCAATGTAAGAGAGAAAAAGTCTATGAATAACTGGATTATATTCCAAAATCTGGTACTGTTAACATAAATAAATAAACAGAAAAACGACTAAAATATGAAAGCAGTAAATTTGCCCAGCGGATATGAGCAAGAGAAAAGAGAGTGGCAGTATGGAGAAAAAGAAGCCAGTCTGATTCCATATGAAACTCCCTCTCCAAAGAGTCAATTGTATCCTGTTTAATTTTATTATTTTATTTTATTTTACTGTTTTATTAAGTTTTTATTTTAATTCCAATATCGTTAACATACAGTGTTAAATTAGCTTCAGGTGTACTTGGTCCATTTTAATCTCTTCTTTATTTCTGTCACTCACAAGTAAAAATAAATTGAGCCATCTTAACATGTGAACTTAAATTGGAGCATTCTGTTGATAAAATGCCTAAAGTTTTAAAAATACTGTCCTTGATCTCTCAGCTTTATCCAGTCTATACAGCACAAAACTACTCATTTATCCAGTCTACACAGCACAAAACTACTACTGCTACTGTAAACGCACGCACACACATCTGGATTTTTAGATTCGATTTCCATTGCTTTCTCGTGGTCTTTTAGCAATGATACTCCAGGCATTTACAGATATGTTTCCATCTACGTTTATAATCCCATTTTTGTCCTCTCCCAGTTTTTCTACTCTTTCCTTTAGCCACATTAACAGCCCACTGTCTCCCACCGTTTTCTGAATATTCTGTATTTTCACAACTCACAGGTCTGTACTTACTTCTTCCTGGTATCTTACTTCCTCTTTTCTCTACCCTTTAACTATTTTTCTTTTAGAAAAATCAAATCATATTTCCTCTGTAAAGTTTTTTTTTCTCTCTGACCCTTTCAAGGATTAAGGCGTTTTTTGGTTTGTTTGTTTTTTTTTTTTAAAGATTTTATTTATTTATTTGACAGAGAGACAGCGAGAGAGGGAACACAAGCAGGGGGAGGGGCAGAGGGAGAAGCAGACTCCATGCAGAGCAGGGAGCCCTATGCGGGGCTGGATCCCAGGACCCCGGGATCATGACCTGAGCCAAAGGCAGACGCTTAACGACTGAGCCACCCAGGCGCCCTGGATTAAGGCGTTTTTAAGGATTAAGGCACATCTCACCAGTTCCGTAGAACTTTGTACCTCTACCATTGGCATCCACATACAAGTGTTTTTATGATACACATTATTTTAAGGATTGTTTATGTGTGTCTCTCAATCTGTGTGCTATTATTTGAAATTGAGAATTATAACTTACTCATCCTTTTATTGTGACACGAATCCTATTTCCTGGCACTTTGTAATTTACCAATTGTTAATTGTTAATTACAGAATAAAAAATGAGAAAGCAGATTGTGTTACACAAAATTCTCAAAATGCCCCCCTTCCAAGATTCCTGTACTATGGTTATTCAGTCAAACATGAATCCGGGTACTGCTGCGAGGAATGTTGCTGATGGAATTAAGTTTACTGGTCAGCTGACCCTAAATTAAGGAGATTATCCTGAATTATCTAGTTGAATCGAGGTAATCATGTGAACCCTTAAAAGCAGCAGAATGCAAAGGGGCCAAGGGGAGCCGTGTTGCTCACGGAGATGGAAGGAGAGGAGGCAGACAGGAAGATGAGAGGCATTTGGAGCATGAAAAGCACTTGCTATTGATGGCTTTGAGAGATGAAGAAGAGTGCTGTAAGCCAAGAAGTGTGGGTGGCTTCTAGAAGCTGCAGATGACCTTTGACTGACAAGCAGCAAGAAAACAGACACCTGAGTGCTACAACCTCCTAGAACTGAATTCTGCCAACAACTTGAATAAGCCTGGGAGCTCATTCATCTCGGAAAATCAGAAAGGAACACAGCCTTGCTGACACCGTGATTTTAGCTTTGGAAAACCTTTGCCAGGGTTCTGACTTCCTGAACTGTGAGATAATAGATAAAACTGTGGTAACTCATAGTGATGGTAGAGAAGGAATATGGAAACAATGACTTGTATTCTCTCTCCAGGAAAAAAAAAAAGACCTTGTTCATTCAGTGTTCCAGTTAAGCCTCATTACCCTGGGTGCTCTTCTATGGGCTAAAAATACAATGGTGAACAGGAAAAAGCCTCTGCTCTCATGGAGCTTAATTCCATTTATCTTGCCATCTTACTAACAGGATAAACCTCTTTTTATCATTAATTATTTGCATAACAACAAGCAACCCAGTGACTGATCAGTGTGGAGAATTAAGGTTACCACAATTACAACAGACTCACTATCTCCTACTACCCTTAATTTAGGATTTATGTTCATATACCTACCATAGTAGAAGTCCTCCGGAATTATTTTTCCCTTGTTGAATTGATCGTTTACTATTTTTTTTTTTAAGAAAATGCAGTTTTTTTCCAGTTATTTTGAGAAATTAGATTGCCTAATGGTAAGAGGCACAATTTAATCATGTTATTTAGGTTTTATTTTCTTACTATTTAATTTCCTAAGTGATTTTGCAAAAACTGTCACATGTACAGATATGGAATTTGATTTTCATCAATTTCCCTCAGATTCCATACTATTTCAGCTTTTTTCACCAAAATTTTATGCATATTTTTAGTCAGTAGTATGCATAATAATGTAGTAAGTTCTCAGTAAGGGAAAATGTTTTTAAAACTATTATGCTTTTCTTTTTTGCCTTTGTGATGACAAATGTTTCATTCTGGTGGGCCCTGGATGGCTGTTTTTTGTTTACTCCCTCTTGGACTGAGGCGGGAATGAGTTGAAGATTAGGGTATTACCAAATTTTCATAAAGAGAAGGAAGAGCACAAGGACTCTGTAAGGCTGGAGATTAGAAAAAAATAGAGAATAATATAAGGGGTTTTGAGATTAAAAATAAGATGACTTTTGCTTTGAGAAAAGACTTTCTAGAATCATTTTCCTCCACTTAAAGACATCAAAGGACTGACCTAGAGGATTCAGCTCACAGAGTTAACTCCTCCTGTGGAGAAGATCCCCCTTCGCCTGAATCATCAGAGCCTGGAGATTTGCTCATAAGTATGTGTGAGAAGAGAAGGAAACAGGACTCACTCACAGATAAATGTGAAAAACTAAGTAGAGAGAAGTGGTGAAGCTTAACTGTCACATTGTTGTTCAGATTTGCCCCTTTCATACCTTGATCTAGAATTGGGACATTTTATTAGATGAGAGAAGCAGACACAGAATCTTGTTTGGGATTTCTGTTTGGTGCTCTTAGAGGGAACCACTTCTGTGCAGAAATAGCTCGTAGGCATGCATCATCCAGCTTAGTGGAGAAGGTGCAGAGGGGTACATGGAGGAAAAGTGGGCCAGGCTCCTGTGATGACTTAGACCCATGAGGCATGGCACAAACGTGGGCAAGATTATCACAGCAAATCTTAGGTAGTTTTCTACCTTTTCCCAGGTCAAGGTCTCAAGGAATAGAGGGGGTCTGAAGCTAGAGAGATTCTTGAGGAATAGCTGAGTCTTCAAGGGTATAGGTCAATGATCTCCAAGAGTCCTACTTGATCCCCTCCCCCACAAACAGACTGTATTTAACAGCTACAAATGGAGAAATGGGACATTGCCCTGGAAGCCAGGGAAAGTCATAAATATACTTTCAGTAAGTCCCACCCTCCCAGCTCACAAGGAACCCACATGCTTCCATTTGTACATTCATACATATCTATGGACAGGGCAGGAAAGGGGGGTGGAAGGCAGGAAAGTCTGAGACTGAAGATGCTACCGAATCCCAAATTCGCTGCCTGTCACTCAAAATGCCAATACTCAAGAGATGAGTGTTGATTGGAAGGGAATAGGAGCTTTATTCAGGAGACCAGCTACCTGGGGAGAAGGTAGAGTCTTGTCCAAAAGCCAACTCCATGGTTTTTGCATAGCCAAGAGGGTTTTAAAGGGATCAGTGATTGGAGGGCAGGAGTGGCCAGCAGCCTGAAACATTTCTTGATTCCATATAGACTTAGTGGTAAATATTTACAGCTTTCAGTGCTTCAGGATTGTGTCAAGGTCTAATTCCAGTTCTGTGAGTTGCAAGAACCCTCTATTCTCCACCTAGGAAGGAATGTAAGATTTATAGATACACAAGGAGGGCTAGTAAATCAATCATATGAATTTAAGAACATCTATGAAAGATCGCCATGCTAATTATGAAGATCAAGGCAGCCTCAAATGTTCTTACTGTTTTTTTTTAAGAAGAAATACAATTATTAAATTTTTAGACCTGACAGAGTAGTCAGCTTCCACTAAAAATTACATAAAAGTTATTATTATTATTATTTTTTTACTGTTAACGGGCACATGGAGGGTCATGGTAGGACTCAGGCTAGTTGCAGAACAATCAAAACAGTATTTTCTTGGTACATGCAAATGTTAGTGCAAATTAGAATCTGCAAACCCATCATATATGTTTTGGAAGTTACTTTCTCATTTTGAGGTTTTGCATTTTCTATAGCTAGGTTACAATTTTCCACATTTGGCCAAGATTTCGGTCTCATGTATTCTCTGGAGGCATATGAAAACAAGTACTTATAATCCTAGCACCTTGTATTCATATAATTTTTTATAGATTCAGTGTGCTTTCCCATGCATTATCCTTCTTGATTCTATAAAACCTTGTGAAGGAGGCAGTATACAATTTCTCCTGCTGCATGAACTGGCATAAATTACCTAGGTCTGTTGGGGGTCCCGGGAGGAAATCACTGGGCTGCAGAAACTGAAGACTGGCAAGGTTGATTATACCCGTAATACCAATGGAAGCTAACAACTATTAAGCCTCATTGGCCGTTTTACATGGTTTATGCTGATTTCTTCATTTAATTTTCACAGAAACATTTTTTTCAGGGAGGCTTTTTCAGAGTTAAGGAACTAAAAGTCAGGACTTCTATGTTTGGTTCAGAAAAGTTTTTGCAAAGTCCCATACTCGATTTTACTTTAAATGCGTGAGGATTTGAAGAGTTGAAAATCCACAGAGTTTAATACTTAAAGAAATTGCTTTATAATATATAACCCTAGGTCCCAGGGGTTATTTCTAGTACCACTCACTTCTGGCAGCTCTTTGTCATTTAGCCTTTAAAAGATTCATCAAGCCAAGATACACTTTTCTACCATAAACCTTTATTTTCTCTGGTAATATTATAAAAGTCAAATTTTATCTCTAAGATAGTCTCAGTTTGTTGAGCAATTTTTTGTAGCTTTTTCCTTGGATACCCAGTGACTGATGAATTTAAATATTTTCAGTGCAATATGTTTTTCTTGGAACATGCCTACTGTAGGAGCAGAAATTTTTTTCCCTTCTTCTCTCCTAGGTTCTATGGCTGGTCTAATAAATAAAGTGATATAAAACAGAATAATGGAAGAAAAACCAATTTCATACATATGGGAGCCCCATAAAAATATGAGACCCAAAGGACAGCCAGGTAACATCTTGAACTAAGGAAAGGGATGGCAGTCTGGGGATACAAAGGGGGAGGAGGACCATTCCTAGGAAAGCAGAGATGTTTGGGAAACAAAGGTTGCCTTGTTATGCAATATGTTTCTTAGGTAAAAAGTTATCTCCAGTAATAGCGTTCTTTCTTGTACCAGCCCCCTTTCCAATGTAAATTTATGCAGTTGAGGAGGAGGTAAAGAGCTTTTCCTGAATCTGCTGGGTTTTGATTGCCTTTAGCTCAATATAAGCCTTCTGCCAAAGACACATATTTTGGGGTGGCAAATTCTGTTCCCCTTCATGGTTAAATAAGGATTCTGTGGTTGTCAAGTTAATGAAAGACTGGAATACCACTTGTTATTATGTGGTTGTAGAAAAATAATCAAACCAGTTTAACAGCTTTTTTGGGGGTAGACAAAGGTTCTGAATCAAACTTTGGTTGTTGTTTCCCCTCTGCTTAGAGTTCCTTGATTTATAAATATGTTCTTGGCATTTTTCCCTAACTAAAATAGTCTCATGTTAACCAGTTTAATTAAAAAGATAATATTTAAAGACTGAATTAATGTAAATAACTGGTTTTATTCATGATTCCACTGTATCATTTGAACAAACTGTAAATATGGCACATTTTGTTCAGAATTGGAGATTATTCTAATTGATGGGGTTTTGGAATATAGGGGAGGTTCGGTGGGGTGGAGTCTGGAGCCGACGTCCAAGAAAGAATTCTTGAGATGTCTTTGGTGCAAACTGGTGGTTTATTAAAGCATGGGGACAGGACCTGTGGGCAGAAAGAGCTGCTGCTCCAGGGTTGTGAGGGGTGGCAGATTATATACTGTGGGATTGGGGGAGGTAAGGAAAAGGGAGGTTTCAAAGGATTTTCATATGTTAAAGACTCACAGGATACTGGAGGCCTTGCCATTGGCAAGTTAAGGTTGTTTTTCCCTCTAGCAAGGCATTAACATTAAGATAGTTGGGAGATTCCTGGAAGAATGTCACATGTACCCCACCCAAGAGTGGGCGTGTGATGGGGGTGGTTGCAGGGTGAGCTTATGCTTTGTCCTTAGCTAGCCTTCTGCTCCCTCATCATACTAATATATCTAGACCACGGAAACACAATCAGAAAATACATTTTATTACAAGGACCTAGGTTCCATTTGATATTTCAATGTATTTATACATTTATGTCTTAGATATTGTATTAATTAACTATTGCGGTGTTAAAAAATCGAAACATAACTTCTATTAAAATGAATAGAAAAAATTAAATTTAGGAAAATCAAGTGTTTTAATATAGAGGATCTGTTATTTATGCATCAGTCATTGTGTAGGTATTTATTGTTCTAGGCTACAGACTTGTGTCAGCTCTAAATAACAAAACAACCGATCTGATCATTTCTTCTTATTCTCTTCCTTTTTTGTTATATTGGTGCCTCCTAGGGATTGAATGAGGTCCACCTACATTAGAAAGAACCAGGTGCTTTATTCATTCTACTGATTCAAAAATTAATCTTATCCCTCACTCCCTCATAGCCGTATCTACTGTTTAACCAAATATCTTGACAGCCCATAGCCCAGCCCAACTGACACATTAAATTCACTATCACAGCAACCTTTATTCCAGGTATGCTTGTTCTGGTTTTGCCAGATCAGATACTCCACTCTCTTCCTTTCACTTTGATCCTTTTGCCAAATCAGATACTCCACTCTCTTCCTTTCACTTTGATCCTAAACCACAATATTTCCTTCAGTGAAAACAAAATATTTCCTTCAGTTCATTAACTTTCTTTCTTATTTCTTGTATGTTTATAGGAATGCTATGTTTTCCTCCTTGCTTCTATGCTTAGATTCTATCATCTAATATCAAAGCATTCTTAAACAATATCCTTATCTCAATTTTCTAGTATCTTTCAGCCAAGTAAATCTGGCAACTGCATTACTGACCAATTTTAGCAAAAAATTGCCAGTGAATGGACCAGATTTACTCTGATCTGTAACATCAATAAGACTTCCAATTTCACCCAACAATCTGACTCAGTTTTCCTATTCGGTGCTCATTCCCATTTTCAAAAACAAATATCTCAATATTTGCCTTTGCTATCTCTCCTCTGTTCTCAGCAATTAACTTTACATTCTGTATCACAGCAAATATAAAAACCATAAATAAGAGTTTTCTTGAATTTTCTATTAGCCTAAACACCAAATAGCAGGTATACACATACTCTTACCTTCTTATCTAATTAAAATTTAAAACTTGTCCTTTCTGCTACTTGCTGTATATTGATTTGGTATGATTTCAAATCCACCTGTTGACGAAAAAAATGTGTTTAGAAGTAAAGTTGTTTTGATATAAGAATGAAGTAAGTTGAGTCAGCATGGGCACCATCAAATGTGTTCTCACCAATAAGAACTCAGTAGCTCAGCTCCTGAGGGGCCCTGCTGGAGGCTTATCAATAAAAACATACATAGAAACAACTATGGCAAGGACACTTTTAGATAAATACCTAGAGTTTGTGAAAACTCTCCGAGAGGTGGCTCTACTGATCTTAAAATAGCTTTCTGAAGACCTTGGGACAATTAACTCCTGTTCCAGTAAAGGTGACTCCTTTACCAACAGTGGCAAAAGCCTGCCATTCAGTAACCCCAGAAAATCATCTTGTCCATCAATGCCCTCGTCCTTGACCCTTGCAATGTGCTCCAGCAAAGGGCACCGAACGTGTGCTCTTGGTTGGCTAAGTTGTCCAACTCCTATAAAGGTACACCTAACTCAGATTTGGACTCTATTCCTTTTATTTCCCCTTGCCTAGAACGATTGTGTGATTAATCTATTATTGGTTTGGACTATGTTATTTCTTTATTGGCTTTTTAATAAACATTATCCTTTATGCTACTGGCTTATGAAATTCCCAAAATGAACCCGTGTTAAATAAAGTATTGGCCAAGACCATTTCCATCTCTGAGCATTAAGTTCCCTCCCCAAATGAAACATATGCAAGTCAACATTTCTCCTCCACTCTGGATTCAAAATCTGTTTTTTGTAAGTGTCTCATAACATTACGTGTCAAACAATGTCCAATGTTTTCAAACTCTTCATTTCTAAAAACAAAACAAAACAAAAAAACTCTTCATTTCTACTGGCTTGTTCCCACCACCATGTAAATACTCAGCTTCCTCCCCTAGAGTACAATGTCTGATCTCAAATCTACCAGCAGCCATCACCTTTCTCTCTCCTCCCATTGAGTTTCCTTTGATATTATCAAAGAGGAGCTGTTTTTGTTTTAATATAATTTTGTAGTTTTTTGCTCCTAGCATATAAAAATAAAATTAATTTTTGTATATTAGCTTGTATCTGTGTACTTTGCTTAATTCATTTGCCTCTTCTACTAGTTTTATGGTGGATTCCTAGGTATACAGTAATGCTGCCTGTAAGAAAAGAGAGTTTTCTTTACAAATTTTATGCCTTTATTTTTTTCCCAATTTTCTCATTAAAATGACTAAGATCTGCAGTGTAATGTGGCACAGGTGTGGGGAGAATGGGCACCTTTGCCTTGTTTCTTAATAATGGAGGGTGCAATTATTTTACAGCTGGACTTGGGTGTCTTGTAAACTTATCTCCGGGGGAGGGGGGCAGTGCTTTATGTCCACTTTTGACTGTTGACCAAGTTGAAGGCTGTGGGATTTGTGATATGTAGTTAAATTTCAAAATTCTCCTTGTAACACCAGAGCCGGTTTTATTTTTGATGGCTTTTACTCAACATCACTGGTTAAACAGCCTGGTTTGGCTATATAACCAAAGGAACATAAGCCAAGTTAACACCAAGGTTTTGGTTCAACCTGCAGACAGAGCTTTCTGTCAGTGTTCATATAAGAAGGACCTTGAGGACCTTCTGCCTGGGTATCTCTCAGACCCACAGTCCTGCCTACACTCTTGTTTTCTTGCTTTTAAATGAATGTTTTGGGGCGCCTGGGTAGCTCAGTAGGTTGAGCATCTGCTTTTGGCTCAGGTCATGATCCCAGGTCCTGGGATCAAACCCTGCATCGGGCTCCCTGCTCCCCCCTGCTTGTGCTTTCCCGCTCATGTACTCTCTCTCAAATAAATAAAATCTTTAAAAATAAATAAATAAATAAATAAATAAATAAATAAATAAATAAATAAATAAATGCCTTATGTAAGTTCTGTGAGGTCTTTTGAGTCTCTTAAATATCCAAACTTGAGAAATCTTTCCTCTATTTTATGAGGAAAGCATTCAGTTTTTCATGATTAAGTATGATGTTAGCTGCTGTTACTGTTAATTTCATTTTTGCTCTTTATCAGGTTGAGAAAAGTTCATTATATTCCTAGTTTCAAGGTTAATTTAAAAAAAATAGTATCTTCCAAAATCGTCACACAGTTTTTGTCCTTTATTAATAGGGTGAACTGCACTGTTTAATTTTTCAAAAGTAAACTAACCTTGCTCACTACGACAGACTCTCCTTGGCCATTGTACAATATTGTATTTCTATATCATTTAATTCAACTTGTTAATATTTTGTTAAGACTTTTTCATCTATACTCATGAGTGGTATTGGTCTTTGGGATTTGCTTGCTTGCTTGTTTTCAATATCTTTTACATATTTTGTTTTATTTTTTTTAGTTTCTTCTTAAAGATTTTATTTGAGAGAGAGAGAGAACATGAGCAGAGGGAGGGACAGAGGGAGAAACAGACTCTCCGCTGAGCAGGGAGCCCAACTTGGGGCTCCATCCCAGGACCCTGGGATCATGACCTAAGCCCAAGGAAGATGCTTAACCAACTGAGCCACCCATGCACCCCACAGATTTTGTTTTTATGGTTATGCTGGTCTTATGAAACAAGTTAGGAACTGTTCTTTCCCTTTTTATTTTCTGGAAGTCTTTGTGGAAGACTAGGGCCACATCTCTCTTTCGTGTTTGATAGAATTCAGCACTGAAGCCATCTGGGGTTGGGCATTCCTTGAAGGAAATTTGTTGATAATTAATCAATGTTTTTAATAGACATGGGGCTACTCACATTTTATGTTCCATCCGTGTCATGTGGGTTAAGTTTCATTTTTTTCAAGGAATATGTACATTTCATATAAGTCAAGTTGCCCAGTTTTTTGGTCTGGTGTTGCTCATACTATTGTCTTATTACCTGTTCACTGTCTATATGATTGGTGGGGAAAAGCTCTCTTTCGTTCCTAGTACTGTATAATACGTGCCTTTTTTTATTAGTCTATTCAAGGTTTATCAATTTTACTAACTTTCTCAAAAATCATTTTTTAGCTTTATTAATTTTCCTAATTCATATATTCAAATTTTTATTTCCCTGATCTTCACTATCTCTATCCTTATGCTCATTTGGGGGATATTTTGTGCTTACTTTCCAGCTCCTTGATGGTTTTGGATCTCTGGGATTTTGAACATTTCTTCTTGCTTACACAGGCACTTCAAGCTACAAATTTCATACTAAGCACTACTTTAAACTAAATCACATGATATTTGCTATGCTGATTTTTTTTATTATCACTCAATTCATAATCTTTTCAAACTGCAATTTCTTCTTTAATACATATTATTTAAAAAGCTTTTGTTTTTTAAAATGTATTTGAGGTTTTTGTAGGTATTTTATTATGATTACTTGTTTTAAAATAAATTTAATTTTGGTCAGAGTACAGAATACTCTGTATAACCTATTTCTTTGAACTTTATTAAAACTTATTTTTTGGCTTGATAGACGTGCTCTATCTTGGTAAATGTACCATGTGCATATGAAAATGATGTGTATTCTGCAATATTTGATGTAGTAGCTACAAATACCAATTAGATCAAGATGGTTGATGAGGTTATTAATATTTTCTATAATTTCACTGATCTCTCTTTTATTTTTACTATTGGTTGTAGCAATTGCTCCGAGGGATATCAAAATTTCTAATTGAGTTGCTGAAATTTTCCATTTCTCCCTTTAATTTTGTCAAATACTGTTTCAGGTATTTAGAAGGCTTATTATTAGGTGCATTACACACGGTTTTTATGTCGTCCTGAGTAATTCACCCCAACATCATCTAATATTAGCATAGCCACTCCAACTGCTCTCATGCTTCTAGTTTTTATGTTCTATCTGTGTGGCAGACAGGCCTTAAGTATCTATGGCTTTGTGGAAATCCCTTTCCTCAGCTATACGCAGAAACTTCCTCTCGCTTCTTACCAATAGGATGCAGCAAAGGTGATGGGGCAGGTATGATTGCACGCTTGTAATTCACTGTGAAGCACCCATCTTACGAGAATTTCTCTCATGCCTTCCTGGTTTTGAAGAAGCAAATTGCCCTGAAGCCTGCAACTGCAAGGACAGAATGGTACCAGCAACCAACCACACTGTTGGGGAAGCAGATTCTTCCCCAGGTGGGCCTTCACTTGAGAGCCCATTCCTGAGGATGAGTGCAGCAATGTGAGACATGAAACAGAAACCCCAGCTAAGCTGTGCTGAACTCCTGGCCCACGAAAGCTGTGAGATAATAAATGTGTTGCAGTGCACGTCTGTGTTTGTGGGAATTTGTTATACAGCAATTGAAAATGAATGCAGCATTATCCCATCTGTGTCTTCATAGTTTCAGTATATCTCCGTAGACAGCAAAGAGTTGCAGTTTGCCTTGTTATCTATTATGCAGCACTCCTCCAATCTATGCTCCTTCTAAGTTGTGATACAGTCATTTCAAAACACGGGTTCTAAGGGGTCAGTAGCAGAGAAAAAGAGTTTGTTTTTAACTGCTTCTGCTCAGAAATGGCTTGTTTCAAATCTGTATAGTCCATTAGCCAGAAGTGGTCACATGGCCCCAAACCATCCCCAGCAGAAGCTGGGGATTGTAGAGGAACATAGAGAATATATAAAAGGTTTTATCTATGCCAAAATGCCTAACAAGAAACCACTGGAAATAGTATTAGGATTATCACTTTCACAAATGTTACTGTGCATTTCTGGAAGTTCTGGTGAATATAAGTAAGCAATGGAGAAAAAACTATAATTATTGGAAATAAAGTAATGAAACAACCCTTAAAGTATTTGAAAATTAGAGGTTCATATAATAGGAAAACAGAAGGAAATCAATCCCTCACAATGAATATTTGCTCAATTCTCCTTTTTTTTCTTAAATCCAGTCAAATCAGGATGCAGTGTAATCCCCTAGTCCAATGAAACTAGTCTTGTCCAGTTGTCCATTTTTTGTCTCAATATCAATTGACTTCTCAGTAGTAATACATATGTGTATGTATATATTTGTATATATGTGTGTATATATGTGTATATATATATATACAAAATGAAACTTCAACCATCTTGATCTAATTGGTATTTGTAGATACTACCTCAAGTATTGCAGAATACACATTATTTTCATATGCACATGGTACATTTACCTTGTGTATATATACACACATATATATGTAGCCCTTTATTTATGTGTATATATCACTAATTATGTATTCACTACACATACAAACTGAATATAAATCTTAGTTTTATTTTCTATATTATTGGTCAATGTTCTTGGATGGCTTGTTTTATATAATTTATATTTTATATTTTCTTTTATAAGATTTTTTTTATGTATTTATTTGATAGAGAGATATATGTTGAGAGAGGGAACACAAGCAGGGGGAGTGGGAGAGGGAGGAGCAGGCTTCCTGCTGAGCAGGGAGCCTGATGCAGGACTCGATCACAAGACCCTGGGATCATGACCTGAGCCGAAGGCAGACACTTAACGACTGAACCACCCAGGTGCCCTGATATATTTTATATTTTCACCCTTGAATTTTAGAGTTCCCCAGAGCTCAAATACAGTCTGTTTTTTCTCTACAAGATCTCTAGATGGTCTTATCTAGCTTTATGGCTTTAAATGCCATCTAAAAAATAAGTGGTTCTGAAATTTATATCTCACAGTTGTGGTCTGTATCCTGGAAGCTTTTAGGATTTCCTCTTTACTATTACAATTCAAGTTTCACCAGAATGTATCTAGTTATATCTTTTTTTTTTTTAATTTATACTGGATCAAAAGAAGGGACAGAATTGAGTACATAAGGGTCAGTAACACCAGACCTTTAGAACTTAAGACAATTTCCTTTCTCCAGATTGAAAATATTTTATTCCATTTTTAAATGGAATTCCTCTTCACCATTTATTTTGTTCTCTTCATTTAAAACTGCTGTTGAATTGCAAATGTGGTAAAATATTGCTTTTCATATTATAACTTCTTTCATTTTTCCTTAATTTTTATACAAGATGCTTTTGTTTCTTTTTTTTAATTAATTTATTTATTTGAGAGAGAGAGAGAGAGAGGGAGAGAGAGTTGGAGAAGGGGCAGAGGGAGAGAATGTCCAAGTAGCCTCTCGCTGAGTGCAGAGCCCGACTTGGGGCCCCTTCTCACAAGCTGTGAGATCAGGACCTGTGCTGAATCCAGGAGTCAGACACTTAACGACTGAGACACACAGGTGCCCCTCCTTTTCTGTTCCTTAGGGTATACATTTTCTGGAATCTGGTGATATCAGTTAGTGTGTGTGTGTGTGTGTGTGTGTGTGTGTGTGTGTGTCTTGCCTGATTAAGCATTTGTTGGCAGTTGATACTTTTAGAATGAAAGACTATTGTGGGCGCCTGGGTGGCTCAGTCGTTCAGCATCTGCCTTTGGCTCAGGTCATGATCCCAGGGTCCTGGGATCGAGCCCCGCATCGGGCTCCCTGCTGAATGGGGAGCCTGTTTCTCCCTCTCCCACTCCCCCTGCTTGTGTTCCCTTTCTCGCTGTGTCTCTCTCTCTCAAATAAATAAATAAAATCTTAAAAAGAAAAAAGAAGGGGCGCCTGGGTGGCTCAGTTGTTAAGCAACTGCCTTCGGCCCGGGTCATGGTCCCAGGGTCCTGGGATCGAGTCCCATATCGGGCTCTCTGCTCTGCGGGAAGCCTGCTTCTCCCTCTCCCACTCCCCCTGCTTGTGTTCCCTCTCTCGCTGTGTCTCTCTCTGTTAAATAAATGAATAAAATCTTTAAAAAAAAAAAAAAAGAAAAAAAAAGAAAAAAGAAGGACTGTGTTGAACATTATAAATTGCTCCTACAGATTTCATCCAAAGCTCACCAAAGTTGCTTAATCCCCTTTGCTAATAGATTATTTTAATACATCAAAGTGATGAATAGACTCTCATGTCAGAGAGTGAAGTGAGCCCCATGGTCCAATTCTCTCTAGGGTGTGAGGTCCTAGAGCAGGCAATGGGCAGGGAGTTCCTGCAACTGTCCATAGCAAAGCTTTCCTCTGGGTTTGGATGAAATTCTTGTGACACTTTCATAGAGAGAACTCTCTCTCCTTTATTTTCTTTTCCACCTGGTCCCATGGAGGGTTCTAGATTTTCCTCATGTTTCTGCTATGATTGTCTTTTGGGTCCCAGTACTTTACTAAGAGCTTTTAAATTCCTGGGTGGAATATAGAGAAAGGAGTTATAAAGATTAGTGATAATGGATTAAAGGGAGGTGTGGCTGCTTAGTGTCTGTCTAGAAATAGTAGTATTTTTCTTCATGAGCATCGATGGCTATCTGTAACACTAGTGATGTAATAACTTCCACAAAAGAATTAGATATGCTATACTCTTGAAAACAAGAATGGTGGACCCTATATCCCTTTGCTGTATATGTCCTATGGTCAGTGTTATTTTTGCGTCTTGGGTTTGTGTAATGTCAAACTGGTGAAATATTTGCTTTCCTTAGGAAATAAGCTATAAGAAAACAGAAGTAGAAACTACATTCAAACAGAAACTGCTCTATGAATTACTTAAATATTTTAACTTGATGGCATTCTCAATGGAGGTCAAAATAGTTATTGTAGACTCAGCTTTGCTAATCAGAAAGGCACTTTAAAAAATAAAATATTTAAAAAATTTTTGGTTCCATATAATAAAAAATAAATAAGAAACATTTGCTTGTTGGCATGAACACAAGCCAACGTTTATCACAAGGTATGCTTTTGCAAAAAACACTGTCTCCAATATATTAAAGATAAACTTCTATAAAATGGGCATCACAGGGGAGAATATAATGCTGAAAAATATGATTTTACTGTGTGCCAAATAATAAATCAAGCAATTTTCATGCATATGTCATACAATAAAAGCTAGAAAAGATTTTCGAATTCTGTCAATAGTATTTGTGAGTTATATACTATGAAACTACTAAACAATTGATGATGGAGATCAATTAGTCATATCCTTGCTTGGGACAGAATTCATATGTCAGCAGCAGATTGCATATGCTGGAAGACAACAAAGTGTTTAGATCTGTGTATCTCAGAATGAAGTATCAATTAAATGCCAATAAATATAAAAATTAATATAAGCCACCTTGTTTATACTACACATTACCAACAATATCATTGAGCTTATATATCACAGAGAACATTATAAAATTACTGTTGAAATTTCCAATCCAATAGTCTTAGGACATGATTTTGTCTCCAGGTTAACAGAATAAATACAATCATCAGATCTCATAATTGGTTTTGTAAAACATAGAGGCTTAGACTTAGCTGATATTCATGTTCTAACCTTTGTCCCCTTTGGCTAATCTCTTGTCATCACTGGTCCTCAGTTGCCATAAAATTACTGAATTGGTGGGGCGCCTGGGTGGCTCAGTTGGTTAAGTGTCTGCCTTTGGCTCAGGTCATGATCTCAGGGTCGTGGGATCGAGCCCCACATTGGACTCCCTGCTCATCAGGGAGCCTGCTTCTCCTCCTCCCTACCTGTGCTCTCTGTCATTCTCTCTCTCTCTCTCTCAAATAAATAATTAAAATCTTTTAAAAAATTACTGAATTGGCATAGATGATCTCACAAATGTCTCTCTCTCTTATATTCTATGATTTTGTGATTCTATAGCAATGTGATGTATGGTTAATGTAATAAGGATAGTTCTTAGCCGTTGTGCTAAGGGGTATGGTGTTTGACTTATATTAGTATATCCCAGCAAGAACTTTCCTATGCTAAAGTTACAGCTCTTAGTGTTTGGACATTACTGAAGTATACATCCTTAACATAAGGTGCTACACTGAGAGGAGTGGAAAAGACACTGAACATGGCCCCATTTAGCACTACAGAAGTCAAAACAGAGCATTACCCTTTTAGTATGTTAATAAATGAGATGTCAAAGTTTGCAAGTTGGAAGAAAGACACTGGCACAGCAGATATGTTGACAATTTATTAACAACTTGGTACAGGTGCAGATAAATCAAAGCATATACTGTAGAGAAGATGAATTTAAGTGGTATTTTAAATAAGTGGTTTAGTAATGAAAAATAAATTTTTTATGATAGGACCTTTGCTTTGCATCCAAAATCATTTGAGTTGTATAAGTGGGAAGCAATCCTCAGCCTGATTTAGGAGAGGAAATTAGAAAAAAAAAAATGTCCTTTTTTTTCAATGTTCAATATAGTTTTTCCCAACCGCTGGAAAAACTGCAAGGTGAAACTATGAAAAATAGGATTCTTCCTCTATCTCCTCAAAATAAATTGAGGTCTTAAAAATATGAAACAAAATGGTAATTTTTTTTCCAACTTCAAGGGGTTTAGGTAATTATACTCGATATACTTTCTAGTCAAAATTTATGAAGCATTAAAGAAAGTTGTTTCAAAGTGCTCATAGTGATATTTGAAATGATAATAATGCCAAGTGAAGAACTTTCAAATTGGAATATTTAGGCATTCTTAAAAATCTTCAGTTGTGAAAGTCATCTTTACAGCTTTGCAGTAGCTAAAGCTTAGACTTGCAGTAAGAAAATTCTCAGTTGGGTTGCCTGGGTGGCTCAGGCCATTGAACATCTACCTTCAGGTCAGGTCATGATCCCAGGGGCTGGGGATCGAGACCCCCATAGGGCTCCCTGCTCAGCCAGGAGCCCGCTCCTCTCTCTGCCCCTCCCCTACCACTCGTGTTCTCTATCTCTGTCTGAAATAAATAAAATCTTTTAAAAAAGGATGAAAATTCTTAATTAAACAGGTGTTGCTTTTAGCATTAATCAATACATAGAATAGCATGCATAGTGAGAAGGAAGAATTGATTAATAAGGCACATGCAAGTTCCCAATGAGGGAAATGCTTTACTCCAGGTCTTACTATAATTTCCTGACTGTTATTAGCACAATTTAATTTCAGTTTCAAAGAGTCCTTAAAGATGAGTTTTAAAGATAAATCAAATGGTTTTGAGACATGTAAATATAGAGCTCATGTTTTTCCATGTGTCATATGGTCCATATTGCTTTATGACGAGTGGCTACATTCTTTTTTGGCTATACCCCTGGTAGGCCATCTGTTAATATGAGACTATACAACTTTTGATGTAGTAGTAAAAGTCATAGTAATGTTAATTTCACCTAGGTACATGTTATTTTAATTTTTATTGAAATATATTTGATACATAACATTGTTCAAATTTATGGCATACAACATTTTGATTTGATATATATTTGATCATGTTGAAATATGATTGATATTATAACAATAGTTACTCTACCATGTCACATAATTTTCATTGATTTTTTGTGGTGAGGAATAATTAAGATCTAGTCTCTAACCAAGTTTGATGGTTATAATACAGTATTATTGCATATACTATATACCTAAAGATTTATGGAGCCACAGACGATTCTAAATAAGCAAAGCCATCCTGAAAAAGAAACACAAGGCTGTAAGTATCACACCTCTTGATTTCAAACTATACTTCAAAGCTATAATAATTAAAATGGATGGTTTTGGCATTAAAATTGATAATTGCCCAATGGCACAGAATAGAGAGTCCAGAATTAAACTCCCACATATATGGTCAGTTGATCTTTAACAAGGGAGCCAAGAACACTCAATGGAGAGAAAATAGTCTATTCAACAAATAGTGTTGGGAAAACTGGATAAACAATGCAGAAAAAATGAAATTGGGCCACTCACAAAAACTAACTGAAAATGGATCAAAAACTTAAACTTAAGACCTGATTCTATAAAATTCCTGGAAGAGAATGTAGAGCAGAGACTCTTTGACATTGGTCTTGGCAATAATTTTTTGGAATATGACAACAAGAGCACAAACAACAAAAACAAAAATCTAGTGGGATTACATCAAACTCACCTAGGTACATATTGAAAGGGAATTTGCCCAGAGCCCACCATTGACACCAAAACACTTTAAGTTTGTGGAATTATCAACTATTATGGGACTGCTTTCAGATGAAATTTGCTCAACATTAATATTACTAAGTGTCCTGAGCATTTTGTTTTACAATTCTGATTAGATCTGGCCAATGCTAGAATAATAAAAAGATTATATCAAGAAACAGATAGATAAAATTTTAAAAGACAATAATGGATAAACATCTTGAAATATGTGGATGTCTCTGGTTAAAATTATTCCTCAGAAGAAATGAAGTATAATTTCTATACCTGAAGAACTTGTTTCACAATGCATCATGAAACTAAACAATGGTGAGCAGGTCAAGGATAGGGGATGGGGTTTGCACTAGCAGAAAAATAAAATTATTTATGACACTGAATAATTTATTGTGTTTGTAGAGTGAAATATTACACAGTAAACTATTAAGTATTGAGATCAGAAACTTATATGGTTCAAAGTAAGATTCTATTATAAAATTGCTCTGTCTTTAATATGGGATATTATAAGCAAAGGTTGTATTTTCCTTCAAGGGTGTTGTTTATTTACCTAGAATATTGGTTTTGAAGTTGTATTTGAAAATACCTTTGCATGGACCATCCACTCACCAGTTTGCCATAGACATCACATGTTTCTATTGTTCAGATCATTTCATACCTTATGTTATTCACTTGATCCTACAAGCATTTGGTTTTATGACTTATGACCACTGGGTTGGGGTTTTCTTGGAAAAGTACTAACATACTATAACAACCTGGTTGTGACCCAAACTGTTATGCTTTTCTATATCATATTTTTGCAATATGATTTTGCTTACCTCTCATCAAGCAGTGAAATCAGTTTCCTATAGGCTTTAACATGGGCTAAACTTTTGACTTATTTCCTCCAATAGAACACGGCTGTAGTGACGTTCTGTCATTTATGAGGCTAACCTTCATAATGAAGGAGCTTGTAGGAGAAGAAGAGACAACTCGAAGGAGAGTTCAGTTTTCCTAGCTGAGGCTGTCTAATAGCCTCCAGCCAGACATGAGGGAGAGTGCAACCACTGTCAGCTTAGATGTTCATCCACAGCTGCACACAGACACCTGAGTGAGCCCAGTTGAGAATTAACATTTCTCTAGTTGATTCAGTCTATTAAACATTAATGCATACTTCTTGTTTATACCATTCAATTTTGATATATGGAATTCTGGCAGTAATAACAACAACAAAAACCCCTTATATGTACAGAAACTTAATTTTTAATTATCTGAAGGCCTCATTATAATTGTACACAAAATGGGGTGGCTGGGTGATAGATATTGGGGAGGGTATGTGCTATGGTGAGCACTACGAATTGTGCAAGACTGTTGAATCATAGATCTGTACCTCTGAAACAAATACTGCATTATGTGTTAAAAAAAAAGAAGAAGAAGAAGATAGCAGGAGGGGAAGAATGAAGGGGGGAAAATCGGAGCGGGAGATGAGCCATGAGAGACAATGGATGCTGAAAAACAAACTGAGGGTTCTAGAGGGGAGGGGTTGGGAGGACGGTTAGCCTGGTGATGGGTATTAAAGAGGGCATGCTCTGCATGGAGCACTGGGTGTTATACGCAAATAATGAATCATGGAACACTACATCAAAAACTAATGATGTGATGTATGGTGATTAACATAACATAATAAAAAAATAAAAATAATTGTACACAAAGACATCAGAATCCAACAAAACTAAATCAAATACATACATAGCTCTATAAAACCCCTTAAACCATTTGAGGCTCTTCACAAAGTATTCTAAACCAACCTTAGAGATCTCACCAGCCACTAAATTCTAGGTATCTTCATTACAGAACATAAGGGCATAACTCTCAAATGCACTGAACCTGGGGCTCCTGGGTGGCTCAGTCGGTTAAGCTTGGTTTAGGGTCAAGTCGTGATCTCAGGTTTGTGGGACTGAGCCCTGTGTAGGGCTCAGTGCTCAGCACAGAGTCTACTTGTCCCTCTTCCTCTCCTCCTCCCCCCCTCCTCAAATAAATAAATAAATAAATAAAATCTTTAAAAAAATACACTATACTTGTTTTTCTTCATAACTTCAGTCATGCTACTGGTCTTACTGATAAGACTTTTCCAACTGAGCAAAGATGGGTTATCTCTATGACACAGCTAAAAATTCCTCTCTGCTTTAAAGCTGTACTTGGTTCCCAAGACAATTCATTTGCTTTCTATTTTGTACTCCCAGAACCTGAGTCATTTTCAATTGCTTCATGAAAAATTATCACAACCTAGCACCTACTAATTATTTTATAATTATGTAGATCAGAAGTCAAGACAGGTTACAACTGGATTCTCTGGAATGGTCTCACTCAAATCAAGATCAATCCACTTTCACGCTCATTTAGGTTTTTGGTCAAATTCATTCTTTGTGGTCATAGGACAGAAGTTTCTTTCCTTGCTGGCTGTCAGTCAAGGACAACTCATCTTTCTAGAGCTACGTGCATTCCTCATTACATGCTCCCCTCCATCTACAACCCAGGAATGTTACATCAGATCTTTTCCACATGTCAAATCTCTCTGATTTTATTTTCTGCCACCAGCCAGAGAATACTCTCTGCTTTCAAAATGCTCATGTAACTGGAGATTGGATAATCTCCACGTACTCCATGTAAACCAGTATCCATGTAAACAACTACATAATCTCCCATTTGATTAACTTAAAATCAACTCATTAGTAACCTTAACTGCATCTGAAAAATCCCCTGCCATGTAACGCAACATAATGAGGACATTTTATCTCATCATGTTTACAACCCTAGATCAGGGTAGGAAATCTCTGGGGTGAGTGGTGAGGGGTGGTGCTAGGATTCTGTCTAACACAGGTATCGTCTTTATATTGGTCTGATACCACATAGACTGCTGTGGTACAGTCATTATTTAAATCTCTTCCTAGCTAGGTCACTGGTTCCTTCAGCACAAATACTGTGTCTGCATTCATCAATTCTTCCCAGCATCTAGTATGTAGGGTTCAGATTAAGTACATAACAAATATCCATTAAGAAGCAGGACTAATTATTGGTAAATAAAATAACATGGAATTCCATTCTCATGATGTAAAAATTATATAAACACA
Organism: Mirounga leonina; assembly: GCF_011800145.1. NCBI lineage: Eukaryota > Metazoa > Chordata > Mammalia > Carnivora > Phocidae > Mirounga > Mirounga leonina. The sequence continues at coordinate 10,004,417 of NW_023270865.1, read as the reverse complement.
ATCATGTCAGAAAAAACAATCAAATTGATCAATCCTTTGGAAGAAATTTCTTATAAGCTACTTCATCATAATTATGAATCTCAATCTAGGTTATTCAAATATTTAAAAAGAAATATATATATTTTTTACTTTGAAGAACTTTGGGTCCACAATATAAAGGATTTCTATTTACTTCCTTGTCCCAGAAACTAGAACATTGATTAATTACTATTCCTTATGGCACTAAGAAAATTAATAAGTAAAACTATTCTAATGTAAATGTAAAATTAAACTATTATATATATGATCTGAGCCTATAATAATAATTTTCTCATGGCATCTGAAAATACAATTACAAAGGTAAAAGATGCTATGATATTTGAGGTTACAGATTTCTATTTTCCCTTTTCATATAGCTATTTTTATAAGAAACAGTTCTGTTTCTCTTTTATGAGGCAACACGTTTTAACAATCTCTGCCCTCTTGACAATGTGTAATACCATTTCTGCTTTCAGTACCCTAAAGCAAAGCTATTATCCATGTAGGGAAAACAGCAAGTTAACATTTTTGATGTAAATCTTTCAGTTGATATGTATCATATTTTACTTAAAGGCATTTTCTTTCTTAACGTTTTATGCAATTACAAGCTGGGAAAAAACCATAAAATTACCACGAGAAGTAAAATACTATTCTTGTGGATCTGCCTTGAGGTGGCAGGATGAACAATTTTCCTTCTGACATGGATGTCATGTAGCATTAGCAAAATGACCTAAAGTGACTTATTTTATTGTTTTATTAGAGTAACGTGAGACTAACTAGACATTAAAAACAAGTATTCACAATTACCATATCATCTTTGAATCTTTGAAATGTTCATCCTTTGATTGCTGTATATTAATGTTGACAGTGGAAAAACTCTTCACTAATTTAAGAGTCCTATATTGTTTGTTGCTTTTTTTGGATAATTTCTTTGTCATTAAATTGAAATATAATATTTGCCAAATATTTAATTAACATCAAAGATCTTGTAATCTATTTTCTAATAGAAATAGCATTCCCACCTCTTAATAAGCAAATAATAGTCTTTTAAGATTCTTATAACCACTGTACCATTTGATACTTACATACTCTATCATTCATAGTTTCAGTCAGGTTTAACTTTCACACTTCCATTTCTTTCATCTAAGGCATTTGTCCAGTAAATGGAAGATACTGACTGGGTATCTTCCATTTATTGGAAGATACCCAGGCTTGATGACATGGGTGTGGCTATAACATGTTCAAGTGATGTTTCAGCTATAAGAAAATGAATTCTCCAATTCAATTATAATAAGTAAGGACTTTATAAATCCAAGATCATAAAAACTTTTAAAAAGTGACATTTACAGGGACAAAGTTAAAGCTATAAGCATCTAAATGTTTTAATAAATAGTCTAAAGAATAATTTCCCCTTACATATAGAGGAATTATCTGTCCCTTATTAACACAAAAATTTATTTTTATATTAATAAAAATAAAATAAAAGTAACATGTAGTAATTATTACGACTATAGAAAATATAAAATCATAAGGAAGGGGATGTAAATTATCACTCATACACACCTTTGAGAAAAACTGCTATCAAATACCTTATAGAATTCTATATTTGAGGAAGTCAGGGAGAGGTCTGCAGATTACAAAATAAAATTGAAGCTTATATAAACTAACTAATAGATATGGGTAGTCCTCAACTAACATAAAACATATGGATTAAATTTTCGAAAATTATGCATTCATTTGTTTATTCAAAAATATGTAAGTGAACTTAACATAGTACAAACACTATTCGAATACTTAGATTAACCTATGAGCCAAATGGACAAACACCCCTAATCTCTTGGAGTTTATTCTCTGGGAAACCAGAGAATAAACAATAAGTAGAATAAATTATAAGTTACATTGTATGTGAGAAAGTGATCAAGCGCTACGGAAGAAAAAAAATAAAAGTAGAGCCAAAAAGGGAATAGAAGCAAAAGTATTAACTAAGATGACAAGACCTCATTGAAAATCTGAAGGAGGCGAGGGTTAACCAGGCTCCTGGGCCTAAGGCATTGGAGGCAGAAGGAAAACCTAGAACAAGAGTTGTCAGGCAGCAGGGGACTGGCTGAGCTTGAGGAGCAGAAAGGAGACAATACAAAAATTATATTGGGGCGCCTGGGTGGCTCAGTCATTAGGCATCTGCCTTCGGCTGGGGTCATGATCCCAGGGTCCTGGGATCGAGCCCCGCATTGGCTCCCTGCTTGGCGGGAAGCCTGCTTCTCCCTCTCCCACTCACCCTGCTTGTGTTTCCTCTCGCTGTGTCTCTCTGTCAAATAAATAAACAAAATCTTAAATAAAATAAAATAAAATAAAAATAAAAATTATACTAAAGCAAGGACGGCCCAAGTAAGATATTGAGATGATCTATGATACAGCATATTTGTTTGGTTTTGTCAAACAAGCATGTGTGTGTTTTCCTCCTCACACAGAGGAAAAAATCATGGAAGAAAATGGAGGAAAGACATAGAGGAGGCAATGAGACTTCTTGGAGAATAACTTCGTGAGGGACAAATTGTGGAAGTATTTTACCACATTAAATATTTTTAAACTCATTATTAAAGGAGTACAAATGTAGAAAGCACTTTAGTAGTTCAAAATGGTGAATTAGCTGTAAAATTGAAAAAAATGTTAAGCAAAATCTTAAGTATTAAAGCTATAGGGGTCCAATCACAGTAGAAACATCATAGCAAAGCAACAGAATGGATGGTAGCTACTGGTGGTGAGCACAGCCTAACGTGTATACTTGTTGATCACTAAGGTGTCCACCTGAAACTCATGTAACGTTGTGTATCAACTGTATTGGAATAAAAAAAATTTTTAAAAATAAAGAAAAGCACATAGAGCAACATAGTGCAAAAGATGCTGAATTGTAAAGCAGAATATCTTTATAATGTAAATGAAAACTGAAGCAGTGTTGTAAGAATGGAAGTTTTTTGTTATTGAAGTATAGTTAACACACAGTGTTAGATTCGTTTCAGGTACACAGCATAGTGATTCCACTTAATGTAGCTGCCATTGTCAGCATGCAACACTATTACAATACCACCTACTATATTCTCCCTGCTGTACCTTTTATTCCTGTGACTTACTCACTTCATGACTAGAGCCTGGATCTCACACTCCCCTTCACTCATTTTGCCCCATCCCCCACCATCAATTTGTTCTCTGTATTTATTGGTCTGTTTCTGCTCTTTGTTTATTTGTTTACTCATTTGTTTTGAAGAACAGAAAATACTTTTAAAAGAAAAAAAGAAAGGAAGGAAGGAAAGAAGGAAAGTAGGAAGGAAGGAAAGAAGGAATGAAGGAAAGAAGGAAAAGAAAAGGACACATAGAGGGCAGGCACATGTACAAACCTTAGCCAGTCTTCCTGGACAGGCTGAAATACACCTCACAGCCCACATCCTCAGGGCAGAGAGGGACAAGTGGGATCAGACCGCTCACTTGCCCTTCAGGTGTGGCAGCTGGTTTATCTGACAAGGACCCCATGCTATATTCCTAGCATGGAGGGCCACACTCATGGCAGAGAGAGAGGCTTCCATTTTAGAAACTTAAGGATCTTTTATTGACTCAGACTTTTGGAAATCCCCAATCTTTCCATGTTAAAATAAACAACAACAAAAGCCTCTCTCGTGGGATAAAAAGTCCAGCTCCTTTCCTCCTTAGTATTAAAATTTGAGCAGAAGCATGTTCTGTAGGTTTTCTCTCTTTCTTTTTTTTAACCTTCAACTGTGATTTTAGTAGAAACCCTTTTAGCTGGGTTTAAGTCTTGATTTATATTTCTAATTATATATTGCTTCCTGAAATAGTCTCATTAAGCACCGAGTCCATAAGCTTATCTTTATGAAGTATTTCAAACTGTAGCTAAACCTTTAACCCTCAAGGAAATAGATGAAAGAGTGGAGGATTTTGTCAGGAATGTTTGAAATGTATTTATAATGCATATCTTCACTCTTTAGGTTTTTATAGCAAGCAGCAATGCATTAAAAGCTACTATTTTCTGGATTCCATTTTATTTTCATTTTTTTGTGATGAAAGTTTTCTATTTTATTTTTTTTAAAAGATTTTATTTATTTATTTGCTAGAGAGAGAGAGAGAGTGAGAGTACAAGCAGGGGGGGAATGGCAGGCAGAGGGAGAAGCAGGCTCCCCACCGAGCAAGGGGCCAGATGTGGGACTTGATCCCAGGACCTGGGATCACGACCCAAGCTGAAGGCAGCCACTTAACCGACTGAGCCACCCAGGCATCTCGAAAGTTTTCTATTTTAGATAATTAGCTAAAATATTCAACTTTTAATTTCAGTGTTAATGAAAATTACTGATCCTGCCATATTAGTTTCCTAGTGCTGTCATAAAGTATCATACACTGGTTTGCTTAAGACAACAGACACTTATTCTCTTGTAGTTCTGGAGACCAGAGGTTCAAAATCAAGATGTTAACATGACCATCTTTCCTCTTTCCAAAGAAGAATCCTTCCTTGTCTCATCCTAGTAGTTGGTGATTGCTGGCAATCCTTGACCTTCCCTGGCTTAAAGCTGCATTAACTCTAATCTCTGCCTCCATGACCTTCTTCCTTCCATGTCTCTGTAACTGTGTGTGCTTTCCTTTTATAAGGATACCAGTCATTGGACTTAGGACCCACTCTAATGCAATATGACCTCATCTTAACTAATTATATCTGAAAGCATGCTTTTTCCAAATAAGGTCATATACTAAGTTCTGGATAGACATGAGTTTGTTTGGAGGGGGGCATGAATCAACATACTATACTCACTATGTACAAAATATGGAGATTAAGACATTTAAAAAGTATATTTCCAATGTGATTTTGGATGTATGTTTTTGAGAAGAGGGAGAACCTTCATCCTAGGACTCTGAAATGTTTTCATATTCCCCAATAAAGACGGACTCTGAAGGAGTCTGATATAGATGAATTACATGAGCCCTGAAGGAGCTCTTCTCTTTCTAGAAGGATCATTCATCAGCAAATGCCCAACAGCTGGTGTTCCTCAATCAGCTTGCATCTGCCAATAAGACTGACTTCTGCAGAATTTCTTAATTAATAGATACCCTCTAAGAATTCTCTAGGAAAGCCATTCTAGCTAAAAGAGATAGGCTTATTTTCAAATTAAAAATTCATATTTTGGTAAATTGCAGTTCTGTTCTCCATATTCATTTTCTTTGTGAATAACTTGTAGAAACTTGTGCTCATGTGACATATGCTTTGTAGACATTTGTAGACAGTGAATTCCTTGAGTGACAGGGCCTGTATTATTCATTTACGAATTCACAAAATTAACAAGATTTCCATCCCTGGCAGGAGCTCCTTGTGTATCTATCATGAATATATGGATGGATTGATGAGCTGTGATAGCATATTGCTCCCTCTTCTTCTCCTACAATATTTTACACTATTTTTTTCTTTTTCCCTTGTTGAAATGGATAGCACTCAATACAGTTGAAACTATTTACACTACAAAACAAATCATGAGTTTATCTGTCATACAATTTAAACACATGAATGTATAAAAGATAGTGTTTTTCAAATCTGTGATCACACTGTCTAACTATCAGTCGATATTAATTATTTTTGAAGGTATGTGGTTCCGAACCTAGTTATGACTCAGGACAGTGGAAATATAGTGCTCTTATATGTGGACTTTTAATTTCTTCCCTAACCTGGTGTATCCAGACTCATAGGTTAGATAGTCCATTTATAGGTGAAACAGCATAAGCCTACATTCTCTTCCAGATAGTTTTTTTTAGATTTTCTTTATTTATTTGACACAGAGAGAGAGACAGTGAGAGACGGAACACAAGCAAGGGGAGTGGGAGAGGGAGAAGCAGGCTTCCCCTGAACAGGGAGCCTGATGGAGGGCTAGATCCCAGGACCCAAAGGCAGACGCTGAAGGACTGAACCACCCAGGTGCCCCTCTACCAGATAGCTTTCACTAAGATATGCATTCAGTTGTAATCCAATAGCTATTTGTGGGGAATTGAGCAGAGAGCAGAGTCATGTCTTATCAAGTATCTCTGGGATGATTTGAAGTCCACACAGTAATTATGCCACCAACTGATATGAGGCAAAAGGAGTCATGGTCTTGATGTTCAAATTCTTGGCACGAAGTATGGGAAGTTTGTGCAGACTATCCAGTCTCACTCAAGCTGGGTAGAGTCAGGGAATGGTCCCAAACTGGTCAGTTGGTAAATCTCGATGTCTATCAAGAAACGCTTTTCTGTCTTTACTATATAATCATTCACTATAACACTCTTTGGACTGCCAAGAACCACAGAAATTTCTCACAGAAATAAGGTCATATCATTTTTTTTATTTTTAACATAATAAAGTTCATGTAGTATGATCACTTTTTTTACCAAAAATAAAATTTATATCCATATTGATTCGTATATTTCATGATATATAACCTAATTAAGAAAGAATAAAATGTAGTTTTCTCTTGAGTAGATGCATTAAAAAAGATGAGTGTATTTATAATCTGCTGAGAGGAGTGAATGGCATGGAAGTACAGAAAACCGAAGTGAAAGGCATAGGGTTCAATCAATGCTTGTAGGAGAGGAATGGATACTGCCTTTGTCTTCTGTAGGTTAGTGGTACGATATGAAATTAGACAAACAGATTTAAGGTAGAGAATGAAGAGCCTTAAAAGATGCTTTTGGAATTTTAACTCTGGTCTTTTTTTTTTTTTTTTGCATAAAAAATAGACACTTTTCAGGAAATGAAATAGTCACTGACTAAGTGTACCTGTGATAATTAGGTTGGATGATGAAGCCATTGCAAAATAAAAGACTATTTAAAGGTACATACATTATAAAATAACAACAAAACCATGAGATGAGAAAGTAATTAGTTATTTGTTTAACAAAATGTGTGTATAGGACATAAAAATCCAATGCTGGTAACAGAAGAAACAAATTACTCATATGTTCCTAGTGATACTGTAAATAGTATAATCTAGAAAGGAACTTCACAAAAGATAGAGTCCAGACCTCATTTATTTTGTCCTACATCCCACTTTAGGTACTATCTGTGTATTTTACACATGGATATACACATACACACACATTCCTATTCATAAGGATAGATATACATATGCATGTATGTGTTATATGCATTATGTACACACACAAAGAAAATATAACATATTTTCATATAATATATATGAATATACCAAGTTATATAACGTATAAATTCACCATTTGATAACCATTTCCTACATAATTATTAAAGTGATAGTAATGATAACTGATTAATATTTTAGCATTTATCATTACATTAAATAATGTGCTTTACATGGCTATACATGGGGGTATTGACTATGGACATGCAGTTTGAAGGAAACATGTATGCTAGTTATATATATTGGTCAAAACAAAATGTTGGTTCAAATATAACATAAAATACAGTGTACTCAATGATCAGAACCATAAAAGTGATGAGGAGATATTTTTTATGTTGTTATTTTTGCTGTAGCATTTTTACTTTAAATAATGGGAATAAATCCACTAAATATATGTAATAACATATTATGATTTCCAGATAGGTGACCTCGAAAATTTAAACCATATTTTATCACTATCTTATTCATCTTTATATTCTAGAACCTAGGGCAATGCCTCTTATAGTTGGTACTTCATAAATAACTACTAGAATGAATTAATAAGTGACTAGCTGATTGAGCAAGGATGAGTGTTGGAAAGATGTCAAAATGGCACAGATGTAGGAGATAGTATGTAGGTCGTACTTGTATCTGATATGTGTGGCCATCAGTAGAGAGTGATAACTGTGCTATTTACCACAGTGAGAAACTAGTGAGGATGAACTTGAGAACCTGTTCTTTTTTCCTTATAGTAATCCAGAGATAACTGGACCTTATGTGAAATATCCAGTGGGCCACTGAAAATTCTGGACTAAGCTCAGAGAGTGGGATATCCACAAATTTGGGAATTACCCATGTGATCTATTAACAAGAGAGGCAATACTTTGAGGCAAACATATGGGGAAATTGGAGAGAGATTGGTATGTAGGAGATATGGACTAAAGATAGATTTACAATTGGGGACTTGATTTGACATTAATGAGCCATGATACAGAGGCTAGGGGAAAAAAAAAAGATCTCACTTGAGAGGATATTTCAAGGTTAGAGGTTGTGGTCATGAATGTCAAATGCTAGAGGAGTCAAGAATGACCAGGAGTTGATGGTGTCAACTTATACTCTCCTTCATTGTAAGGGTCTATTGAATGGAAGGAGTAGCCTTTGTTGTCTACTACTTTGAAAAGATAATTGGCAATAAAAGGGAAATGAATAAGGGGTTGTAGTTGAAAATAATTTTTTTTAATCTTATGCACTGACTCACAGGGGCCAAAATCTTCAAAAAGGAGTCCTTGAGCTGCCAAAGGAGAAACAAGGGATAATTGATGGAGTAAGGTCCAGAGAAAATGGATGGAAAAAGGTTTTATTTTATCCAAAACAGATTTTCCCAATATGTGAAATGAATTCAATGGAAGCAAAAGATAAATCGCCCTCCTTGTCTATGAGAGCTTAAAAATCAAGCTTTTCTGCCATAAATTCAGTTTATTGGGCTGACAGAGATATGTGCCCCATTGTTCAAACTCTAACATAAAACCATGTATTCAGAACATGTCAAGGAGAAAACCAATTATGCTGTATTGCAAGCAAATGAGCTGTGAAGCTGGTCCAGAAATAAAAAGGAAAAAAAATCAGGTAAAGTGACAGAAAATATGAACGTATGGAAGATAAGAATATGCAGGAATGTAGGGGATAGTGGGTGATTCATACATTTCAGCTGCCTATTTAAAACACTAAAATTTAGCTTGGCCCAATGGGTAGTTTAATTTTTAAGATAATTGCATTTTATTTCATCATTAGGAACAATTCAATTTTACTTCTAAGTTCTGGGAAAGCTGGATGGTGGTATATTAGATTTGAATATTTCTGTCTGCCTCTCTTTTCTCTCTTTCATTTTTCCTTTAAAACCAGTGAATCACTGGAAGGGACTCACTTTATATTCTTTATCTTCTTTTTTCTTTTTTAATTTTTTAAAGCTATACATGATACTGTTAGGTAATTCAGAGAATCTAGGATGTTACTAACCAAGACCCATGCTCCAAACACCACACATTGAGTGACTAGATGAAGAATTTTGGTCTGGTTTCTGCTCTTGGAGAAGTACAGAGAAAGGCGGTTCTATTTTTATTTTTAAGGAACTTCCATTTTTTTCTGTTGTGGCTGTAACCATTTACATTCCCACCAAAAGTGAACAGGGGTTTCTTTGCCTCCACATCCCTGCCAACCCTTATTATCTCTTGTCTTTTTGATGACAACTGTTCTAATCGATGTGATATGTGTTATTGTGGTTTTGGTTTACATTTCCCTAATAATCAGTGATGTTGAGCACATTTTCATATACTTGTTGGCTATCTGTATGTCTTTTTTGGAAAACGTCTGTTCAGTTCCTCGCCCATTTTCTGATCAGATTGTTTGTTTGTTTTCTTTTGAATTGTATGAGTTCTTTATATATGTTGGATATGAACCCCTTATCAAATATACAATATATATTTGCAAATATAGTCTCTCATTCTATAGGTTGCCTTTTAATTTTGTTGATTGTTTGTTTTGCTGTACAGAAGCTTGTTAGATGTCATTCCATAATTTATTTTTGCTTTTGTCGCTTGTGCTTTTGGTGTTGTATTCTGGAGACTGCTCCCTAGCCAATGTCAAGGAGCTTTTCCCTTTTGTCTTCTAGCAGTTTTACAGTTTCAGGTCTTATGTGTAATGTTATGTGTATGTGACCCATTTTGAGTTCATTTTTGTGAGTGGTGGAAAATAGGGGTCCAACTTCATTCTTTTTTTTTTTTTTAAGATTTTATTTATTTATTTGAGAGAGAGAATGAGAGAGAGAGAGCATGAGAGGGGGAGGGTCAGAGGGAGAAGCAGACTCCCTGCCGAGCAGAGAGCCCGATGCGGGACTCGATCCCGGGACTCCAGGATCATGACCTGAGCTGAAGGCAATCGCTTAACCAATTGAGCCACCCAGGCGCCCAAGGTCCAACTTCATTCTTCTGCATATAACAACTACATGAGTTGGATGAAGAAATTTTCCCCCAGTCAAGCCTCAATTAAACCCCAGCTCTTGCCAACATCTCGTCTGGATTCTTGTGAGAGATCCTGAAGCTGGGAATTCGGCTAAGCTATTCTCAGGCTTCTTACCCTCACAAACTCTGAGATTTAAAAATGTGTGTTATTTTATGCAGCTAAGCTTGTGGCGATTTGATATGCAGCAATTGATACAGATTTTGGTAACCTGGAAATGAGATGCTGCTCTAACAAATAACTAAAAATGAGAGAGCAGATTTGGAACTGGGCAGCGGACAGAGGCTGGGAAATTTTTCAAAAGCATACAAAACACTAAGTTTCCTGGAAGCGATGAATCACTAAATTCTACTCCTGAAACCAATATTACCCTATATGTTAACTAACTGAACTTAAATAAAAATTTGGAAAGAAAAGAACATAAATCTCCCTAAATAAAAATAAATAAAAATAAAATTAATTAATTAATTTCCTGGAACAAATAATTATATAGCAGAAGTTTGAGAACATTGCCAGTGATGGAGCAAAAGGAAGGGAGAAGCATTTTACTAGAAAATGGAGTAAGGAAGATTCTTGATATATACCAGTGGAGAGCTTGTAGACATTCTCTTCAGCAGCTTTGTGGACAGTAGAACATACATGTGGCGAGCTTTGTTATTGAGCAAGAAAGATCTCCAAGTGAAGTGTTGGGGATGCCACATGGTTTTGTCTTTTTGTCTACAGTAAAAAAGTGCAAGTAGAAAGATAATTTGAGGAAAGAGTTGTTAAAAAAATTTGATCATTTGGAGAATTCTGAGCTTTTCTAGATGAAAAAGATGCTAAAATTAGAAATTGTTTTTAAGAACTGTCAGGAAAGCATGATCTTTGGGAGGAAAAAACAAAAGCAGAAAATGAAGGTGTGATTGTACAAACTTACCCTAAAAATTAAAAAAGATCGGATCATTGGGCTGATAGGATGGACTGTGATAGGGAGACTGTAGCATGGCCCAAATTAGCCCCACTCTGGGTCTTCATATACCCCTGTAATCCTGTCCCTTTAAGTCGGGGAAGAACCTGCAAATAGTTTCTAATAGAAAATAACAGAATTGCTGAGATGTCACTTCAAAGCTATTTAATCTCTCCACCCCTCACTTTCCTTATTTGCTGATTGTGAATGAGTAAATACATGCTAATATAAGAACTTCATAAGTAAAATTCCTACCATCCTGAGGATGATATTTTCACATACATGATAAGTACTCAGTACAGATTAATGGGCTGTACCCCCACCCCCCTCATCCCCTGGAATGGGGGTAGTAAGACACAGTTTACTCTCTGTTTTCATGAGTTTGGGTTTTTGAGATTCCACATATAAATGATAGCATACAGTACTTGGCTTTCTCTTTCTGACTTATCTCACTTAGCATAATATGCTCAAGGTCTATCCATGTTGTGACGAGTGTCAGGATGCCCTTCTTTCTCGTAGCTGAAAAAATATATATCACCTCTTATTTGTCTATTCATCTGTTGATGGGGACTTAGGTTGTTTTCATATCTTGGCTAGTATGAATAATGCTGCAGTAACCATGGGAGTATAGTTATCTTTGATAACTTATTTTCATTTCCTTTGGATATATACCCAGAAGTAGAATTGATAACCATATGGTAGATCTACCTTTAATTTTTTTGAGGAATCTCCATATTGTTTTCCATAGTGGTTGAACCAATTTACATTCCCATTAAAGCCTTAGAGATCTAATGCATTGTATAGTGAATATATAATGAATATTTTATTATAATCATAAAAACTTGCTAAGAGACTCAAACTTAATGATTCCAACCGCTAAAAAGGGGAGATAATTATATAACATGATAGAAGAGCTCATTATTGCTACAGTGGCAATCATATTGTAATATATGAATGTGTCAAATTAACATTTTTACACCTTAAATTTACTCACTGTTATATGTCAAATTATTTTTATAAAAAAGATTAGCTGATATTGTTCTTATGATTGATGCTATTACTATTATTATTGTTATATTTAAGTAACTTGCTTCATGTCAGATTAAACATATAAACAGAAATTGTAATTAACCCAGCATGTGACAAGTGTCAAGAGAGAAGCATATCTAAATTTAGCAGACGAATTTTGGCAGCAATTGGTGGTATTAGGAAAAGATTCCAAGAAAAGTTACCATTTGTGCCAGATCCAATGTGATGAACTTCATTTAGAAATGTGTTAGCATAAGGAGTGGGTGTTTTGTTGAAAGAATGTAGAGAAGAGTGGTCCGGTGTTGGTTGTACAAAAAATGTATATGAAAGGAAATAGCACAGAAATTGCACTGGAAAGGTGTTTTTAGAGACGTTTTTAGAGACGATGAAGGCATCCTGAAATAGCAAATTAAGGGTATAGATATTATTTTGCATAAAAAATGGGGGTATGTAATTTCTTTAGTTTCCACAGGGAACTCAAAGCAATTTGCAAATGATTACTTACAGTAATTTTAAAGGAGGATCAGGTATATGTGTCTTTGCACACCCCTTTTCTAGTGGCGATGCTTCAGTTCACTATATTCCAAAAAACTGAAATTGTTTGGCTCTGAGTCCATTGTAATATTAGTTAAATTAATATCAAATTAAATTAGCATGCCCTGTTATGAATATGTCTACAAAGGATGATCATGATGTTTTGGACCACTTAACCTGTCAGTTTGTAATAGCATCTAGAACACTAAAAAAAAACCAAAAACAACAACTCCCCCCCCCAAACAATCAAACAAAAAAACCCACCTGTATTTTTTGGGGAAATTAAAAAAAAAAACTACCTGCATTATTTGTTTAAATAAAGGAAGTACCAGGTAATTAGGAATGAGAAATATGTGCAGAGGACTAGTAGACAACATAAAATTCCCTAATAACCATATTTTTGTCCATGTACCCAAGAGACAGTGCTGATTGACATTGTCAGAGGAAGATGGTCAGGTAGAGCTAGCCTTGAACATACTGGTTTGGGGCTCAATTCAGTGGCACATATATGATTCATAATGACACTGGAGACACTGCTTAAGTTAAAACAATTTAACCAATAGAACGAAATGGGATTAAACGATGTGCATCAACTCACAAAAATGTATTAGGTGTATGATATAATAATTCAAAACAGGTATAGATCCTTGTCAAAGGAAGACAATGGGTGTAAATTATCCAGTTATCCTCCCCACAATTTAGAAGATGAAGCTAGGCTTAACATTTGGCTCTATCAATTCCCTAATCTATTGATTTTACCTAGTTGTTTTTCTCATCGTTACTAAAATACATTTATGGAAGTTAGGCACCTTGAGGGCATTGTTAGAGACGGTGATTCTTTACATGTTATGAGGGATTATGTTCCAATGGAACTAATTTTATCTGGTCTCCCAATGCCTTCATTTTGTGTTAACCATTCATCACCATCATATAAAACCTGAGATAGAGATTTTATTTTTTGCCAATATGACCTACAGACGGTATTGACTTATAATCACTGCACACTTTCAGCTTCAGCTTCATGAACTTAACTTCATTCTCGCTTTTGCCTTGAGTTGCCCTTGATCAATTTCTCCCTGTTCAACTTGGCTAAACTAACTTTGTTGTTGATTACTTCACCTGAAACAACTATTGTTTTTTCTTTTCAAATTTTCATGATTATTTCCTACTTACTGTACAAATAGTGACGTATGAGTGTAGTATTTTCATGTCACAAGTTAGAGTGAGACAGACTATTGAGGGTTGTTTGTCTCTTGGCCCACTCTGACTGTCTCATTATTTCTTCAAATTATGAAATGGCAAACTGAACGATGCTGATATGTGTGTCTTACCATAATGGTGCTCTGAAGGGCTTTGAATATTTACATTTGCCTTCCAAAATAATATTAAGCACCATGCAGTATAAATGAAGAAGGTAAACACATTCCAAAATAATGTATCAAAAAGAAATATTGGTTAATAGGTATTGCCAACCTACATCTTGATATTGATACTAAGTAGGTAATTTATAATAATCCAAGTAATCTCAATCAGAGGTATTGAAAATGTTCAAAATAGCTATTGTACTAATTGTTTCAAATAAATATCCATCTTTTATTTTTTCACTAAGAAAATGATCTGTTGATAATCTGAATGAATTGAATATTATTACATATACCTTGATTTAAATTATAACTAGTGAATTCAGAAATAATGTCAAATAAGCAGCTGGATTATTATAGCAACAAAAAGTCTCACCATTAATTACTTCATTAAAAATATTGGGATACATAATTGTTAAGACATAATATACATAAGCATTTCTGAAACAGTTATACTTGATTACTGTAGCACATATTCTCTGGGATGCCCTCCCTATGTTGGCAGAATGTCTAATAGAGAAATACCCCCCAAATATACACATTTTGATCATTCCGCAAGTTCTGATGCAGAATCTTTGAGCAGAGATAAGGGCTCTGCATATTCAATGAGCATTCAAATATTCATGCATCACCCTTGGAACACTGCACAGACCACTGTGTGGGGACTTGTATTTCCAAATTGCCCAACTGAAGAGCCCTAATACCAGCTTTCTTGCCCATTTGAGATGATTTTGAAATAAGGTTGTATTTCATAGCGAACCTTCATGTACTTAGTATTAGGCCTTATGGGTTTCCTGAAAATTCCCTTTCACTAATTAAGCAATTAAAATATCAAATCCTAAATAAAGAAAAGGTACTTGAAGTTGTATTAATATCCTTTTTTTTCTCCATATGTAGATTTTATAGAGTACTCGCTTGTAACCTTAGCCACATCTCCATTCTGAAGAATCTGACACGTGTAGATGAGACAGGAATCTATATATTACATCAGTGTCTAGTAGAATAAATTAACGGAGTTTGTGCAATAAATCAGGCATGTCTTGTAAAAAAAAGGCACTAAAAATAGTACAGAGTTAAGCTGTACAAGTTTCAGAATTTAAAATTCTGTATTCTATTCCTATGCCACTATGATTTTAAATACACATGATTTGAAATAAGGAAAAAAATAAGAATGTGTTCATTTCTGGGTATTAAATCCTATCTGTATATGTATGTATTTATTCATTTTAATTTAAAAAAGGGAAAGTAGTTTGAAATATATCCATTTGATTAAAAAATATAAGAAAACTTCATGGGATGCCTGGGTGGCTCAGTTGGTTAAGTGTCTGCTTTCGGCTCAGGTCATGAACCCAGGATCCAGGGATGAGTCCTGCATCAGACTCCCTGCTCAGTGGGGTCTATTACTCCCTCTGCCTGACACTCCCCATGTTTGTGCTCTCTCTCTCTTTCTCTGACAAATAAATAAATAAAGCCTTTTAAAATAAAAAATATATATAAGAAAACTTCATTTGTTTAATGTAGTTAAATTGATTTTATGTATGTACCTATGTATTTAAGTATATATTTTGTGCATTATGAGATTTTAATAATAAGATAGATGCAGTTGATAATTGTTTTAATGTTTTTAATTTTATTAATTTATAACTGTGTTATTCATCTATAAATAAAACTATAAACATTTAATTTAACTTTTAATCACAATTACATTTAAATATTCTTAAAAATTTCATCTTTCAAAAGATACAGTAAAGTCTAAAGAAAAAAAAGCTTTTGACTCAATTTTCTAGTCCAACTGAGAAGAAACAAAATGAAAAATCAGTTTACTTACTGATTCTTGGACAAGGATTTTTAATAGCAAAACATGGAAATTTTTTCAAACAAGAAGCAAAAAAATTAATTTATAAATAAATAGAACAAGTGTTGTCAAATACTTAAACTTTTAAATGTGTTTCAGTTGATGTTTAATAATACTGTGTTTTGAGAAAATTATCTTTTCTCCTGCTATGAGTCTGACAATTTTCAATTACATCTTTATTTATAATTAATAACACCAATTTGGAAATATGGGTATCAGTTCAAGAATTCTAACAGGACATGAGTCACACAGCTATCCCAACAAAGAAGTTTGTTTGTTTGTTTTTGATAATGTCAAAAACTAAATTTTGTGGGTTTTTTTTTTTTTGTCATTGTCAATTTGTATTGAAAATAAGTGGCTATTTTTATAGAAGAAATGAAATCTTATTTTCCATTTATGGTTTTTTGGAGCCAAAAAATAAGATATTCTATCTTGGTAATAGATCTGAATTAATACAGAATAGTTCCTGAATTATAAATGTAATTATTTCCTCAATGGTTTTGCAAGATATAAAGACTATGTATTATAATTAATTAATACAAATGTTTGAATCTCTTTTTTGTAAAATATTAATTCTAAAACCAACCAGTTAAACAAGTCAGATCATGTGAAATCAGATTTGTATCTTACACAATACTCAAAGGAATTCCTAGTGAATCTAATACTTGACTATAAACATAAAAAAGAATACAATTTTTTATACATTTAAAGATAGAACTATATAGGGAAACACGATGAATTTCATTACATAAATGATTCTGCTCTAAGGATTTTTCATTTTTACAACAGTCCTGCTTTAAAATTTTGGTAACTGCTGAGGTCGATGTATAGAGATCTATGAAAATCTGTTAGTATTCACTACTTAGGATACTATAAGAAGAAAATCTTGGTAGGGTAGGAAGACAAAATACAGATCACAGCACCTGAATGCAGGTGCATTTCATTTAATTGCACTTTGCACATACTGCATTTTTTTTTTTACAAATTGAAGGTTCATGGTAACCCCTATATTGATTGAGTCCATTGGTGCCGTTTTCCAACAGTATTTGCTCACTTTGTGTTACATTTTAGTAATTGCCACAGTATTTCAAACTTTTTCACTTTTATTATATTTGTTATGGTGATCTTTGATGTTATTGTTGTCATTCTTTTGGGGTGCTGGGTACGGTGCCCAAATAAGAAGGGGAACTTAATTGATAAATGTTGTCTGTATTCTAACTGCTCCACTGTGGGCCATTCCTTTGTCTCTCTTCCTCTCCTTGGGCATTTCTATTCCCTGAGATACAACAAATATTGAAAATAGGCCAATTGATAACCCTACAGTGGCTTCTAAGAGTTCAAGTGAAAGAGAGTCGATGAGGCAAACTTCATTGTTGTCTTATTTTAAGAAATTGGGAAGCCAGCCCACCCTTCAGCAACCACCACCTTAATCAGTCAGTGGTCAACAACATGGAGGCAAGACCCTCCACCAGTCAAGTGTATATTTCTACATAAAACTACGTTTCTGTTGAGGTGAGTTCAGAATTACTAGTAAAAATAAGAATCAAATAGTGGTGACTGGTACAAGGCTAATAATGAAGGAGGAAGGCAAAATCTTAAGATGCCAGATGGATTTTGAGAATCAGGTATGTGTGGTAGTTCTGGGGAATGTTAATAAAGGAAAAGAAAGGGGCGCCTGGGTGGCTCAGTTGGTTAAGCGACTGCCTTCGGCTCAGGTCATGATCCCGGAGTCCCGGGATCGAGTCCCACATCGGGCTCCCTGCTCGGCGGGGAGTCTGCTTCTCCCTCTAACCCTACCCCCTCTTGTGCTCTCTCTCTCACTCTCTCTCTCTCTAATAAATAAATTTAAAAAAAAATAAAGGAAAAGAAAGTTCTGAAGGTGTGAGGTAGGGGATATGAGAGTGTATTATGTTAGGTTCACTGTGGGACAAAACATAATCATGCAAAATGAACATATAAACAAATACAGTAGAAATCAGTATACACTGCCACTTCATCTTAGTTGTTAATCAAAAATGTTTCATTGGTTTCCTGTAGAGAATATGTGGTTTAAAAGCAACTTATTTTTAATTCTGTGTGTATATTTAATAACTTCCTATAGAGAACACTGTTTTTAAACATTATTGTCCTCAGTGTTTGACAATAACATTCAATCATTATTGTGACAATGAGCATCTTGCTTCTAATTTTTTATGGCGATTATGGCAACTATGAGTCAACTTATTATGGAAGAGATATTCACAAACTAAAAAGAAATAAAATGGGTCTTACCATTGTGTGATTTCTTATGTTGCTTTTTGTTTATCACACAATTATACTTGCAGATTTCTTTGATAAAAAGATGTAGTTTCCAACTACTTTGCATTGTGATCATATAATTAGCATAAGAAGCCAAACAAATAATTGTTTCTTCACATCAAATATATTTATAGCAAGTGTATAAATCTATACTTGCCCAGTATCTTGGAGATATTTGAGACTGAGTAAGATGTTACCAATGTTGTGTATATAAGATTAAAATAAAAGTATCCTTAATAATTATGTGTATGTATAAATAACAGAGGTACTTTCTCATATCTGATACACAGCTTTTAAAAAATACAGTATTTTTAGAACAAATTTGGCTTTAGAGGAAATACTGAAAAGATAATGTAGGGTTTCCATATATCCTCTCATTCAGTTACTGCTTTATGACTAACTTATATTACTATGGTGCATTTGTTACAACTGGTGAAAAAATATTGCCACATCATTATTAAATAAATCCATATTTTCTTCAGATTTCCCTAGATTTTACCTAGTGCATTTTTCTCAGTTCCAGGATTCTATACAAAATACCACATTATATTTACTTGTTATGTCTCTTTATGCTCCTTTTGGCCGTGACAATTTTTCACAGAGAGCTTCAAAGGTGAAGTCGACCAAATATTTAAAAGAAGCAGTAACGTCAGTTCTTTTTAAACTCTTCCAGCACATAGAATTGGGTGGAACACTTTCTAACTCATTCTGTGAAGCTAGAATTACCTTGATACCAATGACAGAAAAAGACATCACAAGAAAAGAACATGACATATCCTTTATTTCTATAGATATAAATATCTTCAGCAGCATATTAAGAGAATAAAATACCCTGACCAAGGGGTTTGTTCAAGGAATGCAAAGGTGGTTCAACATAAATCTACTACCTTAGTGTAATATACTACCTCAATGGAAAGCGAAAGCAAGCACGAGTTCATCTCCATTCATGGAATAAAAGAATTAGATAAAAGTGTTTTCCTTTTTATAATAAAAACAATTAAGAAACTAGGACTAGAAAGACATTTCCTCAACATGATAAAGGGCTTTTGTAACAAAACCCATAATTCACATCATACTCAGCGATGAAAGATTGAAAGCTTCCCCTGCTAAGATAAGGAATAAGATAAAGTTACCCATTTTACTCACTTCCATTTGACATTGTACTAGATAGTGAAACCAGATCAATTAGGAAGAGAGACAAATAAAAGCTATCCAGTTGGAAAGGAAGTAATAAATCTATCTGTGGTCACAATTAACATGACGTTACATATAGAAAAACCAAAAGAACACACACACACACACACACATCCAAAAAGGAGAGTAAGAAAGTTCTGTTTAAAATAGCATAAGAAAATAGCATCAAAAAGAATACTACACTTAGGAATAAATGTAATCAAGAAAGTGAAAGACAGGTACAATGACCACTACAAAACACTGCTGAAATAAATTAAGAACCTAAATGATGTGAAAGATATCCCCTGTGTATGCATTCAAATATTTAATATTGTTAGGATGGCAATGCTCCCCAAAGCAGTCTACATATTCAGTGCAATTCCTATGAAAGTCCCAGTGGCCGTTTTTTCAAAAATGGAAAACCTATCCTAAAATTCATGTAAAATTTCAAGTTACCCCGAGTAGCTGAAATCATTCTGAAAAAACATGATTGGAGGACTTATACAACTCGATTTCTAAACTTACTAAAAAATCTACAGTAATCTAAACAGTGGCACTAGTATAAAGATAGACATATAAATCAATAGAATAGAATCGGCAGTGCAGAAAACCACCACACATCAAGGTCAAAAGGTTTTTACAAGGGTGCCAAGACAATTCAATGGGAAAAGAATCCTCCCTTCAGTGCTGGAACAACTGGATATCAACATGCAGAAGAATGTATTTCACTAAATACAGCAATCAACTCAAACTAGATCAGAGTCCTACATATGAGTTAAAACCGCATAACTCTTAGAAAACATCAGGGTAAATTTCATGACTTTGGAAGTAGCAACAGTTTCTTAGATACAATGTTGAATGCATGAGTAACAAAGGAAAGAATAAATAATTTGTACTTCATCTGAATTAACTTTTGTGCATTGAAGGATACTATGGAGTTAGGGAAAGCATGAATAGGTTTGAAAATATGTGATATTAATTACAAAAAGTACGTTGATAAAAATGTTGACTAAAAAAGCAGGGCCCGTTTCATGCATTTTAAAACAAACAATACAACACTTGAGCTTATTTATGGATAGATACATTATAGAAATATTGTAATGCAACAACAAAATAAGCAAAAACATGTAAGGAAAACTATCCAACAACTTCACAATAATGTTTTCCCCAGAAAAAGAAAGAAGACATTTGGTGGCAGAGATTTGGGAAAACTCAGATATGTTTGTAATTGTTTTCCTGATAATTAACAATAAAAACTTTAAAGATAAATGTAATATAGTACGTGGTTGTTTCTCATGTTATTCTTTGCAGTTTCCTGTATTTTTAAGTATCTCTAAAGCAGATGTATATTTCTAATGAGAAAAGAAAACAAAGTGTGGCATAGAAGTTTTTGTTTCCCCTATCAAAAAGTCAAGAATATAAAAATTATTAAAGAAGAAAGTTTTATATATATATACATATACACATACACATATATACATATGTTCATATTCTATATATTTTGCAACTAAATATACATAGTGATGATAAAGATATCATTTTATAGGCATTGCTGACATACAAGTTTATAGCATTTATATTCAATTAGTAAAGACCATATGGGCAATATTGAAAATAACAAAGTTCATCTTAGTGTTTAGTTATGTATCCTAGGGTTACCTTGCTAGAAGAAATCATGGTGGCTTGGTGTTCTCTAGTTCACTGACTTGTTAAATTGCACTTGTTAAATTGAGAATCTTAAACTTGTATTCCAGGGATTCTCCTATTCAATAGTTTTCTTTGGTAAGTAAAGTCTGATGAATTGGAACATTTATTACCTGCTTTCCTTGAAACTGAATGTATTATTAAACAGCTCTTTCAAAAATCACTACAATAAATACTGTAAATCCCATGTGAATTAAAACCTGATTTTTAACTGAGCAATCCATTTACAAACCAATCTCATTCACAGTAATTTTTGTGGGTTGTATAAAAACATAGAAAAGGCTAAAAAGTCAGTAAGGAGCTTATAATGGCTCATGTCTCACTTATTATATATCTTATTTTGTGATTCTAAATTTTCTTTTAAGTTGATACATAAAAGTATCATAATCTACATTCCAAGACAGATATCTTATCCACACACTCATATATATTACTACATATATACTTGTGGACCTCCAAAGATACATTATTGAAAGAATATTCAAACTTCTCACATTCAGAAAGATTTATAATCCACATTTGAATAGACCTTTTTTTTTTCCCCCAATTTTTGGGCTCAAGGCACATTTTAAGTGAAACAAATGGTGATAGAACTATGATTATAATAGCTTTTAAGGAGCCAGAAGTAATGATGAATACATATAGATATAGAGGAGAAAATTATTTTCTGGATATCAAGCTAGGCATGTAATCTGGGGAGTCATTTGTTAGAGTAACTGGTGTTTAAAATACCCTTGAACTGCTTTAAAAAGCTCTTCTAAATGTTATTGAAATAAAACGATGAGGTCAATTTGGAAAGGGTTGATATTTAAACTCATTAAATTCATTTAAAATATTTACCAAGAACCTATTATTTATTTGATATTATGACAGACCCAGCAGTAAACAATAATGGGCAAAACACTCTTTCAAGGACATTTCAACAATTCTTTCAAAGAGCACTTGAAGATTACAGTGAAATCATCAACCTTCTGGCATTAAACGTTGTGTCCAAACAATTGTTTCTCTACCTCTGTGTAAAATTCATGGCTTCCTATTTACTCATGTGATCTGAAAATAAGTAGATCTGTTTGTGAAAACTCAATAAAAACCAATATGTCAAAACATACACAAAGATGAACTAATGCAGAATAGTCAATAGGTAGCTAAGAAACAAGAGCTCCTCCATTACATGATGGGAAAAACACTCAACAATAGGTATGTCCTAGGCAAAAAGGAACTGCTGTAATTTTACAAATTGGGGAAACCTTAGTTAAAAACAAAAACAAAAAACCTTAAGTGTCTTTAGTAGGCTAATGGATGTTGAGGACCTCAAAATTCAGTAATATTTGTTTTCCATAAATGTATGTTGGACTCCTAGCCTGCTGTTCTTTCTTTTAATATCGGTTCTTCTAAATTATTAAGTGAATAGTGTGCATTCAGTTTTGTTTTTCTGTGTGTCTGTATATGACTTACATCTTTCATTTTTAATTTTTGTTTTGCTTTGCTGTGAGTTTGTGTTTCTTCTCGTTGCGGTTGTAGTTTGCCTCAAGTTCAGAGTTAAGTATGTGGATCCTTTCAAATCCATTTTATTTCGAACAAAGACTTAGGAACATTTTAAACACTCAGGCTGTTACTTGTAATATTTCCATCTTAACATCAAAGTATCCATACATTTTGTTTGATATACCTCACTTTATGTTACTGATAGTAAATGTCTAATCCATTAGGACCATAAATCAAACTTCAGCATATCAGTAAAAATGTTTATTGCAGTTTTACAGGAAAGAGTTAACAGGCAGCCCTTTTATCGTTTGATATAAGCAGGTATAAACCTGATATTTCTGTGTTATCCTGCTAGTAATCCTTTGTCTTCTTCTCCACATTATAGCCTCTCGCACTATAAATTGAGTACTAAAAGTGTGGCATTGCCATAAAAAATTTTTTAAATGTGAAATTCGTTTTGACACCAAGTGGCACGTGGGTCTTGAACAATGATGAATAAATTATTAGCAAAGACTGAACAATTGTTGAAAATAGTGTATGTAATTTGTGTCTGGAAAAATGACACCTATAGAGTGAAACAAGTGCCCAAACTATTTCTTGCCTTAACTTAGCTGATATTAAATGTGCTAAAGAAATTTGGATTTGGCTAAGGCTAGATTGAAGCAGATTGTTTGAAGTGTCAACTGGGTGCATCTAGCTGAGCCTGATAAGGTGTTGCAAGAGAAAGCTGAGCTAAAGAAAGAACTGGGGTTTTTAAGCAGAATTTAAAGGGAGTATATGGGGCCAGTTGTGTTGGATTGGAAAATAGTGTTTTTAAAGTCTAGTTTTCTATCCAATAAAAGAATTTGAAATGAAACAAGGCCTATGGACGAAGAGAAAACCAAGAGCATGGTGGTATGTCTCTTTGAAATAAGATGGTAACTGTCTACAAAGGAAAGGTTAGTGTGATTTTTGGTAAATAAAGTGAATGTGGCTCAGTGCACACAAATTTCAAAAATTTTTGAGTAACCTATGGCTAAAAACACTACTGAGTTAGCTAAAATTGTCTGAGATAGATCAAATTGCAAAAGGTTCTTGGGACCTGAATCTTATGTAAACAAAAAGCAGGCTACTCAAGAACCATGGAGAAATCCATGATGAACAACAAATTAGGGAGCCACTCCCAGGAAGAATTATAACTATTCCAGGAAGCTAGTTTCAGAGAGCAGGACTGGATCCTAATCAAGGAGCATTCTACTTCTGTTTTAAGAAACTTGGCAACATTTTCCCTGTGTGATTTCAGGCATTGCTCTGGGCCAATGATGGATGTATATAGTTTTGCTATAAGCATTAGAGTAATTTAATTTGTAACATGCATAGAGTAACAGCTGCCAGTGTCATGTGCAAATGAAAACATTGCATATATTGGTTGCCATTGTTCTCGTGTAAGTAAAAGGGCCCAGTCAGATGTTATAGACCTAAGCAAAATTATATCTCTGATGGTATTACCAATTCATTCCACTGAATTTCTTAAAAACCCTATAAATTAACCTGTACAAACCAAAGTTGTGATTTTTCTTTTTTCTTTTTCAGAATCCAGGCTTCCTCAAAGGTAAGATTCTTCATTAATGAAGGCATCTAAATGCTATTTCAATTACGGTTAAATGCACATGTGGGCACACACTCAGACATACAATTAAAAGACAAAAATATTTAGTAATATCCAAACTAAATAAAATTTCCCTCTAGTAAGTCATTTTATCAGAATGTATTTGATAAAAATTCCTTACCCTGGGGGAAAAATTTTTTAAATTATCCATCTAATAAGATTTCATGCACTATTGGACAATCACAGGACAATATCCACTAATTCAAAGCCTAATTTGGTCAGCACAATAATATGTAAGAAAATATTGCATTGATGTTCTGTGTAAGATGGTTCGTTGCCAACTCCTTTTTTAATTGATTTACACCATAAAGGTGTTAGATGATAGGAATTTTCCAAATAGTATGCTACTGCATTAAAATTGTGCAAAGAAATAAAAAAAAATCAAGAACAGCTTTCATAGGAAAATAAAACATGATGGTCATAAGCAGGATAGATGGATGATTAAAATCACACATAAATCAGTAACTTCTTTTTTTAAATTTTTATTTCTTTTTAAATTTTATTTTATTATGTTATGTTAGTCACCATACAGTACATCATTAGTTTTTGATGTAGTGATCCACGATTCTTTGTTTTCATATAACACCCAGTGCTCCATGCAGTACGTGCCCTCCTTAATACCCATCACCAGGCTAACCCATCCCCCCACCCCCCTCCCCTCTAACACCCTCAGTTTGTTTCTCAGAGTCCATAGTCTCTCATGGCTCATCTCTCCCTCCAATTTCCCCCCCTTCATTTTTCCCTTCCTTCTCCTAATATCCTCCGTGCTATTCCTTATGTTCCACAAATAAGTGAAACCATATGATAATTGACTTTCTCTGCTTGACTTATTTCACTTAGCATAATCTCCTCCAGTCCCATCCATGTTGATGTAAAAGTTGGGTATTCATCCTTTCTGATGGCTGAGTAATATTCCATTGTATATATGGACCACATCTTTATCCATTCGTCTGTTGAAAGGCATCTCAGCCCATTCCACAGTCTGGCTATTGCGGACATTGCTGCTATGAACATTGGGGTGCATATGGCCCTTCTTTTCACTACATCTGTGTCTTTGGGTTAAATACCCTGTAGTGCAATTGCTGGGTCATAGGGTAGCTCTATTTTTAACTTTTTGAGGCACCTCCACACTGTTTTCCAAAGTGGCTGTACCAACTTGCATTCCCACCAACAGTGTAAGAGGGTTTCCCTTTCTCCACAACCTCTCCAACATTTGTTGTTTCTTGCCTTGTCCATTTTTGCCATTCTAACTGGTGTAAGGTGGTATCTCAATGTGGTTTTTATTTGTATTTCCCTGATGGCTAATGATGATGAACATTTTTTCATGTGTCTGTTAGCCATTTGTATGTCTTCTTTGAAGAAGTGTCTATTCATGTCTTCTGCCCATTTTTTGACTTGATTATTTTTTTGGGGGGTGTTGAGTTTGAGAAGTTCTTTATAAATCTTGGATACCAGCCCTTTATCTGTAGTGTCATTTGCAAATATCTTCTCCCATTCTGTGGGTTGCCTCTTTGTTTTGTTGACTGTTTCCTTTGCTGTGCAGAAGCTTTTTATCTTGATGAAGTCCTAAAAGTTCATTTTTGCTTTTGTTTCACTAGCCTTTGGAGATGTATCTTGAAAGAAGTTGCTGTGACTGATGTCAAAGAGGTTACTGCCTATGTTCTCCTCTTTGATGGATTCCTGTCTCACATTGAGGTCTTTCATCCATTTTGAGTTTATCTTTGTGTATGGTGTTAGAGAATGGTCGAGTTTCATTCTTCTGCATGTGGCTGTCCAATTTTCCCAGCACCATTTATTGAAGAGACTGTCTTTTTTCCATTGCATATTTTTTCCTGCTTTGTCAAAGATTAGTTGACCATAGAGTTGAGGGTCCATATCTGGGCTCTCTATTCTGTTCCATTGGTCTATATGTCTGTTTTTATGCCAGTCCCATGCTGTCTTGGTGATCCCTGCTTTGTAAAATAGCTTGAAATTGGGCAACGTGATGCCCCCAGCTTTGTTTTTCTTTTTCAACATTTCCTTGGCAATTCGGGGTCTTTTCTGATTCCATACAAATTTTAGGATTGTTTGTTCCAGCACTTTGAAAAATGTCATTGGAATTTTGATAGGGATGGTGTTGAAGGTATAGATTGCTCTGGGTAGCATGGACATTTTAACAATGTTTATTCTTCCAATCCATGAGCATGGAATGTTTTTCCATCTTTTTGTGTCTTCTTCAATTTCTTTCATGAGTGTTCTGTAGTTCCTAGAGTATAGATCCTTTACCTCCTTGGTTAGGTTTATTCCGAGGTATCTTATGGTTCTTGGTGCTATTGTAAATGGAATCGTTTCTCTAATTTCTCTTTCTACAGTTGCATTTTCAGTGTATAAGAAAGCAACTGATTTCTGTGCATTGATTTTGTATCCTGCACATTACTGAATTGCTGTATGAATTCTAGTAACTTGGGGGTGGAGTCTTTTGGGTTTTCCACATAAAGTATCATGTTGTCTGCAAAAAGAGAGAGTTTGACTTCTTTGCCAATTTGAATACCTTTTATTTCTTTTTGTTGCCTGATTGCTGTTGCTAGGACTTCTAGTACTATGTTGAACAATAGTGGCGAGAGTGGGCATCCTTGACGTGTTCCTGATCTTAAGGGAAAGGCTCTCAGCTTTTCCCCTTTGAGGATGATATTTGCCATGGGTTTTTCATAAATGGATTTTATGAACTTGACAAATGTTCCCTCTATTCCCTATACTCTGAAGGGTTTTAATCAGGAAAGGATGCTGTATTTTGTTAAATGCTTTTTCTGCATCAATTGAGAGGACCATATGGTTCTCTCTCCTCTTATTAATGTGTTCTATCACACTGACTGATTTGTGAATGTTGAACCACCCTTGCATCCCGGAGATAAATCCCACTTGGTCGTGGTGGATGATCCTTTTAATGTATTGTTGGATCCTATTAGCTAGGATTTTGTTGAGAATTTTGGAATCCATATTCATCAGAGATATTGGTCTGAAATTCTCCTTTTTGATGGGGTCTTTGCCTGGTTTGGGGATTAAGGTAATGCTGGACTCATAGAATGAGTCTGGAAGCTTTCCTTCTGTTTCTATTTTTTGAAACAGCTTCAGTAGAATAGGTATTATTTCTTCTTTGAATGTTTGGTAGAATTCCCCAGGGAATCCATCAGGCCCTGGACTCTTGTTTTTTGAGAGGTTTTTGATCACTGCTTCAATCTCGTTACTGATTATTGGCCTATTCAGGTTGTCAATTTCTTCCTTTTTCAGTCTTTGCAATTTATAGGTTTCCAGGAAGGCATCCATTTCATCCAGGTTGCTCAACTTATTGGCATATATTTGTTGATAATAATTTCTAATAATTGTTTCTCTTTCCTTGGTGTTAGTCGTGATTTCTCCCCTTTCATTCATAATTTTCTTAATTTGGGTCTTTTCTCTTTTCTTTTGGATAAGTCTGGCCAGTGGTTTATTGATCTTATTAATTCTTTCAAAGAATCATCTTCTAGATTCGTTGATCTGATCTACTGTGTTTCTGGTTTCTAATTCATTGATATCTGCTCTGATCTTAATTATTTCTCTTCTAATGTGTGGCTTATGCATCATTTGTTGCTTTTTCTCTAGTTCTTTAAGGTGTAAAGTTAGTTTGTGAATTTGGGATATTTCTATTTTTTTGAGTGAGGCTTGGATGGCTATGTATTTTCCCCTTAGGACCACCTTTGCAGTATCCCATAGGTTTTGGACCAATGTGTTTTTGTTCTCATTGATTTCCATGAATTGTTTAAGTTCTTCTTTGATTTCCTGGTTGACCCAAACATTCTTGAGCAGAGTGGTCTTTAGCTTCCAAGTGTTTGAATTTCTTCCAAATTTCAAATGTGATTGAGTTTCAGTTTTAAAGCATTATGGTCTGAGAATATGCAGGGAATAATCTCAGTCTTTTGGTATTGGTTGAGACCTGATTTGTGACCCATTATGTGGTCTATTCTGGAGAAAGTTCTGTGTGCGCTCGAGAAGAATGAATATTCTGTTGTTTTAGGGTGGAATGTTCTGAATATATCTATGAGGTCCATCTGGTCCAGTGTATCATTCAAAGCTCTTGTTTCCTTGTTGATTTTCTGCTTAGACGATCTGTCCATTGCTGAGAGTGGAGTATCGAGGTCTCCTACAATTAACGTATTGTTATCAATATGACTCTTTATTTTGGTTAACAGTTGGCTTATGTAGATGGCTGCCCCCATGTTGGGGACATAGATATTTAAAATTGTTAGATCTTCTTGTTGGATAGACCCTTGAAGAATGATATAGTGTCCTTCTGTGTCTTTAACTACAGTCTTTAGTTTAAAATCTAATTTGTCTGATATAAGAATGGCTACCCCAGCTTTCTTTTGAGGTCTGTTTGTGCGGAAGATGGATCTCCATCCTTTCACTTTCAGTCTGGATGTATCTTTAGGTTCAAAATGAGTCTCTTGTAGACAGCATATGGATGGGTCCTGTCTTTTTATCCAATCTGCAACCCTGTGCCTTTTTATGGGAGCGTTTAGGCCGTTCATGTTGAGAGTGATTATTGAAAGTTATGAATTAATTGTCATCATGTTGCCTGTGAAGACCTTGTTTTTATAGATTGTCCCTGTAAATTTCTTTTCTATATCACTCTTGGGGGCCGGCTTAGTGGTCACACATATTCTTTCAGTTTCTGCCGGTCTTGGAAGCTCTACATCTCTCCATCCATTCTAAATGACAGCCTTGCCAGATAAAGAAATCAGTAACTTCTTATGATTCAGAAATTCCACTGACGAATAGACTGTTGGAAGCATTTTCTTAAATATTGTGTTAGTTTTCATCAATTGTCCATACAAGGAAGAGTGAGGTTTACGTTTAGGAAGCAACCAATAAGAAGGAGACAAAAACTATATTGGTGATGCATTTCAAAAAGACTGGAAATGCATCAGGGAGACCAGGGCTGGGAAATATGATGACATGCTGAATTCTTTTCAGGAATTATATTCTCTCTCTATCTCTTGCATATTTAAATTTCTACATAAACATACAAACATTCTATTATTTATCCCTTCTTTAAAAACAAAACAAAACATTCTTAACTCTAATTTCCCTTTTTAGTTATCACTCCTTTTTTTCTACTCATTTTACCAATTTTCCTCATAATAATAATGTATAATCTTAGTATGCAATTCTCCATTGCTCATTTATTCATATAAATCCAATTAAGCTTTTCCCCCACTATATAATCACAAGTACTCCTATGACTTCTTGGTTAAAAACCAATGGTTAATTCTCAATCTTTCGGTCTTACTTACCTACCAGCATATTTGAAACAGGTGATTGTTCCATCCAACTGAAATTAATCCTTCACTTGGCTTACAGGTTAGCACATACCTGGTTTTCAATCTATATCATAGACCTTCCTCTTTAGCCTCCTTCACTGGCATTTCTCTTCCTTATGATTATGAACTTCAAAGAGTCCAAGCTTCAGTTCTTAGATGTTTTCTTTTTATTATCTAACTCACTTCGTTGATCATATCTCATCCAGTCCTAAGTCTTTAAATATCATCTACATATTGATAACCCACAAATTTATATCTCCAACCTGAACTTATTTTCTGAATTCCAGGAGTGTATATCCGTTTGAATCCTTGACATCTCCAATGGTTGACTATAAACACCTGGAATTTAATACATCCAAAACCAAAGTCCTAATCAACCCTATTGTTCTTTGAGCGTGCTGTCTCTGTGGTTTCTCCATCTCTGTCAATGAAAACTGCCATCTTTCTAGTTACCTAAGTCCAAAGCTTTGACTCACTTTCTTGCACCTATAATTTAATATATCCCTAAATCCTGCCAGCTTTCCCTACAATATATCTAGAATATAACCACTTCTGGACATTTCTATGGCTATCACTCTTGTCTGAGCCATTATTCTAATCCACTCCTGAATTATTGCATCAATGTTCTAATTGATCTTTTTATAACTCCCTCTACCATAGAGGCTACCATCTAATAGCAATCAGTGATTCATTCACTACCTAAGTGAATAGTTGTCTTCCCAAAACCTTCAACACATCTGTATTAGTTGTATATTGCTGGGTAACAAATCTTTACAAATGTGGTGGCTATAAACAACACATATTTCTTATCTTGCATTTATTATTGGTGTGAATCAGCAGTCTAGACACTGCTTAAGTGGGTCCTCTACTTTGGGCTCTCATGAGGCTGTAATAATGGAGTTGGTCATAGCTGCAGTTTCCACCTCAAGAATCCACTGGGGAATCATCTGCTGCCAATTTCATGTGTTTCTTGGCAGCATTAAGTTCTTTGAGAGCTGTATGACGAAGATCACAGTCTCTGGTTGGCTGTCCACCAGATGTCTCCCACAGTTCCTAACTCTTTGATGGCTGGAGACCACCCTCACTTCCTTGCCATCTGGGCCTCCCCACCATGATCCAAGTCAACAAGGGGGAAAGCCTACTAGAAAGACAGATGTTACAACTTCATGTAACACAGTTCTAATGACAGTCATCCTATGCTGTATTCTATGATTTAGGAGCAAGTCATAACACAAATAATCCCTACCCATATTCAAGGACATTAAGAAGCAGGGATAATTGAGGACAATCTTCAAGTCTGTCCACTACGGTTTCCCACTACAATCAGAGTCACAGT
The DNA here is from genome assembly GCF_011800145.1 of Mirounga leonina. Lineage (NCBI taxonomy): Eukaryota > Metazoa > Chordata > Mammalia > Carnivora > Phocidae > Mirounga > Mirounga leonina. Next base: position 9,973,525 of record NW_023270865.1, on the reverse strand, counting down.
CAAATGTTTTACTATGTCCAATGAGGACTTACATGATCTTCCCTTAATCCTGTCTTTTACATCTCCAAATTTGGAATACACCTCCAAAATACCTCCAAATTTGGGACCTGAAGTTAAAATATTTTATGATCTGTACTTGTCTACATTTAAATAAAAAAATTAATTTATACTCACAAAGCATTCAAAATAATAAAAATTCACATTCTATTACATAAATATGCATTTAATTGAAGACAGAGCTTGTGACATTGCTTAAGAAAAATAAATTTCTTTGGACTGGATAATTTTTGAGATTTCTTTTATTTCCAATTATCTGAGAGTAGTTAAAAGAGAATAAACAAACCATCATTGAGATTTTTACCCCTTCTTTAATGCTTAATTCAGACACTCACAGGTACAAAATATATCAAACAATATATTGGTCATAGGAATATAAAGTTACATCTCAATCCATATGGCATCAAAAAGTACAGCTTAATAATTTTCAGTGTTCCAAATATGATATAATTTTATTCGTTTTTAATTTTATAAGTAAAATGTATAAGAATAAGTTAATATGGAATCATGTTAAAATGGTCTTTAATTGTAAAGACAGAATAGAGAAATGGAAGTAACAGGTTGATCCCTTTTTACAAGCATCTGTAAAGTTTAGTCCTATCTCCTAAGACATTACAGTAAAAAGCAGCAGTATGGGGGTGCCTGGGTGGCTCAGTTGGCTAAGCATCTGATTCTTGATTTTGCCTCAGGTCATGATCTCAGGGTTGTGAGATCCAAGCTCCATGTCAGGCTCTGTGCTCAGTGTGGAGTCTGCATGAGATTCTCTCCTTCTGCCTGTGCCCCTCTCCTCTCTCTCAAATAAATAAATAAATAAATAAATAAATAAATAAAATCTTTTTTTAAAAAGCAGCAGTATGGTATGCTTATCAATATACCATATGGAGAAAGAGAAATATTATGTAAAGAGCGTCACAAATGAAGAATTACATTGAAGAATGTTAACATTCATTAAAAGAAATACCACACTGGGAGACAATAATATCATAAGAAATCAAAGAAAAGTAAATATGAAATAAATAACAATGTATTACTCTTGATTTTTTAGCTTTAATAGTATTGGATTTTAACTGTGCAATATAATTTCAATTGAAAACATAAGTTTATCTTCAATAAAATATTATTTATACTAGAAGTCAGAAAACTACAGCCTACAGCATTGAACCTACCCAGCCCTCATTATTTTGTCATTCATTTATATATTGTCTGTGGCTACTTTTTTACTATAAATGGTGAGTAGTTGTGGCAGAGACTGTATGGCCTGCAAAGCCAAAAATATTTATTATGTGGCCTTTTCCTGAAAGCACTAGCCCATGCTTAACTTATGCTAATTATGTATTAAAAGATTTTTATACAAGCTAGAAACTTTCCTATCTGCTTTATGATTATACTGGTTAGAACTTAAAAATAATATTTTAAATTAATTTGTTCATTGGTTAAATGAGCATCTGATATTCTGATACCACAAGCTAATAATGAAAAACATTGTTTCATTATATCTAAATATTTCTATCTAATTAGCTAGCTAGCTAACTCTAGTCTTGTTTTATATTCTCAAATAAATAAATCTAATCTGTTACTTAAGAAGCAATAAGCTTACTAAATGCCCTGAATATAGAAATTTTTTTATTAAATATTCTTACTCTAATACAAGAATAGTAATTAACCCAAAAGAACAGGTACAATTATATTAAACACATGAGTATCATTGTGTTATAGGGTAACATGGTTCTTGCTCATAAGTCTTTAAATAAAATAAGAAGTCAAAGCAAATAATAGGAATTGAAAGAAATCTTTAGAAAATAGTGAGATGCATTTTTTATTAGTACTATTTATAAAAATAAAACAATACTCATATTTTATTACCAACCTGACTAATACAGCATGTAAGATTTATCTGTTTATAACTGTGATTGAAAAGACCTAAGTTAATCAAATTGAAGTAAAAGTAATTAAAAATCCAAAATGGTGTAACAATTGAGGTATCATAAATTGCATTGATTTCTAGACACAAAATCAGCATGTTAGATAGGAAACCTATTAAAACAAACAAATTACATATTAGAATATATTTACATTTATGAATGGCCAAGAGCCATAAATACCAGGTTTGTATCTCAATTAAAATGTATTTTATGTTAGCCAAGGGGGGAAATATATATATTTTCAATCTTGAAAGTCTCTGGTTCCATAACATATAATAAATTTAATTTTTTTTAAAGATTTTATTTATTTATTTATCTGATGGACAGAGAGACAGCGAGAGAGGGAACACAAGCAGGGGGAGTGGTAGAGGGAGAAGCAGCCTCTCCGCCGAGCAGGGACCCCGATGCGGGGCTCGATCCCAGGACCCTGGGACCATGACCCGAGCCGAAGGCAGCCGCTTAACGACTGAGCCACCCAGGCGCCCCAATAAATTTAATTTTTTAAATAATAACATTTTATACAGTAAGTTATATGACATTTAATCCACAACAGTGAGCTGAGCATATGAAATATATGCTCCAGAGCTCAATCTGAGACTAGTGAATAACTATAAATAATCTGTTTTAAATTGACATCTCCTTTCCCCACCCCCTCTTTTGCTCCTCTTTCTTTCTTTTTTTTTTTTTTTTTAAAGATTTTATTTATTTGACAGAGAGAGATACAACAGAGAGGGAACACAAGCAGGGGGGTTGGGAGAGGGAGAAGCAGGCTTCCCGCTGAGCAGGGAGCCCGATGTGGGACTCGATCCCAGGACTCTGGGATCATGACCTGAGCCGAAGGCAGACGCTTAACGACTGAGCCACCCAGGCGCCCCTCTATCTTTCTTATCATTCCTTTTAGCTCTCTTTAGAACAGGATGCATCTTAGAAAGTCAATAATTAAAATTGCCTTTTGATCTGTCTTGCCTTTTGTACCATTTGACCTGACCATGTAACATTATATTAGAGGAGAATTGAGGGATTCAAAATCCAAAACTAGTGAAAAAAGTGGTTGGAGTCTGGAAAACCCAAACCAGGAATGAGAAGGAAAAGTTACAGTTTTGTAAATCAATTCTATTGCACTTTTATTGATATGACTGTAAGATTATTTTATCTTACTCATTTTATTCATGGATGCTGTATTTTGAATATATGTCACTTTACTAGAGAGAGTTTTACACTCCTCATCCAGTTTTCAGAGATACATTATTTGATAGATTGCCATTGTACAAGATTGTAAAATACATGTCTAAGCCATGGAAACTATATCCAGATATAATGATTAATTATTTCAGATGGTTTCATGGAGAGGATATTTAGACCCTTCAAAACAGTGCAGTGTATATTTTCTAGTAATTAATGGCCATCTGAAGACTGCTGATCATCTATAATAACCGAATTATGTTGAATTTGAAATATATATTTTATAGATATATATTTCCAGATTCTTTCTCTAATTTCAGTCACAAATTAAAAGACATAATGAAAAATAGGAATACAGATGGCATAGCCTGATTTCTAGAAATTCAGGAGTTTCCATATTATAATATTATGAATTGTTTTATCTTTGATTCAATTAAATATATAATTGATATATATTTAGGATTACATATAGCACTAAATTCATCCCAAACTAAGCATCAATGCATGACTGCATAATGATAAGTTAAATTAATATATGATTTTAAGATGAACACTTATTAAACTCTATGCTATGGACTCGACTAGAGGTCCTTGATAATACAAAACATAGTCTCTAGTGGATTAAAGAGAACATTTAATAATTAAGCTAGGTAATTAATTGTATAAATATCTACAATCCATGAAAACTACTATGAAAAAGTACATAACACTTTGTGCCCAGATCTTATTTTCTAACAACATTCTCCGATAAATGGAAAGAGGGCTCCTTAGAGAAATGGTTGATTCTAGAACTGGGAAGGAAATATACAAAATAAACATCTCATAATACCAGCAAGGAAGGAAATGATTAAACATAATCAAACAAAAACCAAAAACTCCCATCAATGGAGGTATATCAAAGGGACATAAGAGCCACCTATAAGAACACCCAATAGCAAAGCTAAAACAATTTGAGGAATAAAATAAATAGTATTGAATCATAACCTAAAGTATAAAATAAACATCCATGAGTCCATACTGATACAAATAAATTATTAATTAAGGAAAAGTGAGAGATAATTCAATTTTGTAGATATTCCGCCCTCAATGACGTGGTATACAGCTCCCCCTTCTTTAGTGTGGGCTATACAGAGTGACTTCCTCTCAAAAAGTACTATAAAAAAATATTTTTTCAGCATCAAAACAAAACAAAACAAAACAAAAACAAAACAAAACAAAACAAAAAAAGTACTATAAAGGGAAAAGAAATTTTGGAGGTGGGTAGGGAGTGAGTCACTTCACAGTGCACAGTGTCAAAACCTGGCAAATACCACCTCAGTCTACTGATAAAGGTCAACATCAACCATGGTAAGTCATTATGATCAGATGTTGATTGCATGTGCCTTTGATAAGCTGTCATGAGAATGGCACTTAACCCTGTCTTTCTTCCAAGAGTGCATAACCCCAGTTTGCTCATGAAGAAACATTGCCAACCCAACAGAGAGACATACTGCAAGATATCAAACCAGTATTCTTCAAGATTGTCAAGGTATCAAAAACAAGGAAGTCTTGAAAAACTGCAACAATCAAGACAAGCCTGAAAAAACATTACAGCTAAATGTGCTGTGATATCTTGGATGGTATCTTGGAACAGAAAAAAGACATGAGATAAAACATAAGAACATCTGTATAATGTATGGAATTTAATTAATACTGTATCAATGTTGGTTCATGGATTATAACAAATGTAACATACTAATATGAAAATTAATTATAAGAGAACTGCTTCAGTCTATATGGAAACTCTCTGTGCTATCTTCTTAATATTTGTGTACATCTAAAACTACTCTAAAAAATAGTTCATTTTTTTTAAAGATGCCACCTGAATTGTAATTTATAACAAGAGAGACAGACCTTGTCTAGGAATTCAGAGAAGGTTCTCCTGAGGACATGATATTTAGACTTAAATCTAAACAACTGTTATTAAAAGAAAACTAAGTGAAGATTCTTTAAATAATGTCTAAAGCAAAGATAAAGAGAGGAGCAAATCAACAAGATGGGGAGAAGTATGGCAAAATTCAATGTCTGCAGAATGTTTTGGGAGAGAGCAAAGGACATAGATATCCTGATAAGCCAAAGAGGTAGATGGAGATTACATCATGCTTGGCTTGTGGGGTTGAACATTGATGACCAGTCTATGCTTCATGTTTCTGTATGGAGGGATGTGACCAAAGCTGCACTTAACCAACCTTAATTTACTCTTTCCAATGGAAGAACAAAGAATTACCTGTGATTCCTAGGTGACAGTCATCAGTTTACACTTCTCGATTGGGCATGGCTATTCAAATATAAGTATATAAGAATGTATGCCTAAAGCCAAATCATTGAGTTCATCCAAAGCTCAAGTGTTGTTTTTTTTTTTTTTTAAGATTTTATTTATTTATTTGACAGAGAGGAAGAGAGAGAAAGCACAAGCAGGGTGAGTGGCAGGCAGAGGGAGAGGGAGAAGCAGGCTCTCCACTGAGCAGAAAGCCCAACATGGGGCTCGAACCCAGGACCCTGGGATCATGACCTGAGCCAAAGGCAGACATTTAACCAACTGAGCCCCCAAAGCTCAGATTTTGTAGACTTGTGTAACAAAAAAAGAGAGGACAAGTTAATTTCCAGTTCCAGCTAAAGTGTGATTGCAGACATAGAATATCCAAGCATGTTTATTAGGAATAGAGGGAGGCCAGGAGAAGGCTAATAGTCAAGTAGGATGCCCAATGAACCAAAAAATAATACAACATACATTTTAATAAAAATCAAAGAAGAAGAAAATACTCAACTCATTTTTCTTTTATGGCAATAAAGAAGAAATTTTATTACATGCCAGGTTTTTTATTGCTATCCTTACAAATAATATTTTGTAATGTATGTATATGAGAATAAGAAACTTTAGCTTCCAATCTGAAATTTCTTTGAGCTTAAGGCTTATAGCTGGGAACCATGAAATAAGATGGAATGCTTTTTCTAAGACACTCATGAATTAACCTTGAAATGTCAGCCAGAAGATAAGCTATTGTTTTGTAAAATCAGAAAATGCTACAGCTTTGTTTTACTGCTCAAAATTTCACAATTAATATGCAATGAAGTAACCATTTAAATATATATGCTTTATTCCAACCCTGTGCTGCAAAAATGTGGCAGCTTTGGCAAGAGAGCTATGGCAAGGCAAATGGATGGCGGAGTCTACTAGTCGGTGTTATATGACATCTACAAAGCAACTGTGGAAATTCCTGACCTGCAATATCTAAAAATTGTCAAGAGCATAGTGACATCAAAACAAATCCCAAAGGGTGAGGCTGTGTTGTCCATTACTGAATCTATTTGCCCTGAAACTCACTTTCACTTGCCAGGGCATCTATTGGGGGTAAATTAAAAAGGGTCTTGCTAAAGAGAGCAGAAGAGAAAGAAAACTTGAAAAGGCAGGATAATACATTTTGTATATACATTGGCTGCCAGGGCATGGTTGACACAGGATGTTTATATGTGTTCAGACATGGGAATATGACATTTTAGAAAAAAATATATTGCATGATGCCAAGAGGGAGAATTAACAGCAGTTACTGGCTTTGCTTCCAGTAGCCACTTACCTTAGTAAACTTCTAAATAAAGAAACATGAAATCATATTTCAGCCTATTTAGAGCCACGTATTTCTCCAGTGATTTTAGAACCCTCTGCAGTGGCATGAAAAACTGAATGTTCATAAAAATTGATGAATAATATATTTTTCATCAAAGATCACCAAATGCGAACATTTTATTTCAGGATGAGAACAATTTGATAACAGTATTTCAAAGCTTGCTTTTTGGTTAAGTTGGGTTAAAGTCCTTTTCCAAGGTAGATCAATGTTTGAGGAATGATGAGATATTGCTAGAGAGAATTTGCCTGATTCATAGCCCCTTCCATCTGCACAGGATAAAGAAGCTCAGCAAAATGAAAACATCAGCACATTCTCTTAATTTGTTTTTTATTTTATTTTATTTATTTATTTGACAGAGAGAGACACAGCGAGAGAGGGAACACAAGCAGGGGGAGTGGGAGAGGGAGAAGCAGGCTTCCCGTGGAGCAGGGAGCCCGATGCGGGGCTCGATCCCAGGACCCTGGGATCATGACCTGAGCCAAAGGCGGACGCTTAACGCTGAGCCACTCAGGCGCCCCTCTTAATCTGTTTTTTTAAATAATAATTTCATGAACACAAAGCTCACATAATTCCACTAGTCCTAAGTAAATAGTTTTACCTTCAAATGCAGCCATTCTTATTGTTCTGTGATAAGATAGGAAGTCAATGTTTTTTATAATTTACTACTATCTGAGCATGTTCTATTTTAATATTTTGAATAATTTGAACTATGTGACAATAACCTCAATGTATCAATTTGTATCCACTCCCTAAAATCATATCCCCTAAGTGCAGAGAGTCCTGAAGACACACATTCAAAAGCTGACACTCACAAATTATTTATGTACATTAAAAGAAATATTTCATTTATGCTACAATTTTAAGAAAGTAGATTCAATTTGGTTCAAAATATTCTTTCCCTATTTAATTAAAAATCATCCCTGCAGTAAAATTTTTAAATAATTTTTAGTCAAAAATAATTTTTCCCTTGTATTCATTCATGATTAAAAAAAACTTTTGGTCACATATACTGACAATTTTAATTATATGCAATTTAGAATTTTCCTATTTTAAATTTGAAAGCAACAAAGTTGTAAAAATATGAATGGAGATGTTACAAGTTTACTAGTAAACTAATACTAAAAAAAATTACTAATACAAGAATATATTTGAGGCTAATGGGAAAAAATAATGTAATAAGCTAAAATAGATGAATTTAATTGCCTATGGGGAAAGAGAAATCATGAAGAGAGAGAAGGGTAGAACAGAAGCCTGATATTTTTTGAGCCAGTATTTCTAAAATTAATGGTTTTAACCTTGTGCATATATATTGGTGCTCTTTCTCTTTTTTTTAATTGAATGATAAGATGAAAGGGAAATGTATTCTTTTTAAAAATAAATTTTTTCTAGTTTTTCTTTATTTAATTTTTTTTTTTTTTTAAGGAGAGAGAATGAGAGAGAGAGAGTGCACACACGCATGCACACACGTGGCAGGAAGGGGCAGAGGGTGAGGGAGACAGAATCTGAGGCAGCCTTCATGTTCAGCAGGGAGCCCAACCTCACAACCCTGAGATCATGAACTGAGCCTAAATCAAGAGTTGGAAGCTTAACTGACTAAGCCACCCAGGGGCCCCAGAAAATCTATTCTTTTTTTTTTTTCTTTAAGGTTTTATGTATTTATATGACAGAGAGAGAGAACAGGTGCACACACAAGAAGGGGAGCAGCAAGCAGATGGACAGGGAGAAGCAGGCTCCTCGTGGAACAGGGAGCCCGATGGGTGCTGAATCCCAGGAGCCGAAGGCAGCTGCTTAACCGACTGAGCCACCCGCCCCAGAAAATGTATTCTTAATAGAAGTAGCTTTTAGTGCTTCTAACAAAGAAAATGAGAAATATTTTTTTCAATCAGCAATGTTTAAAAAACTACAAATTCTAGTTCACAAGTAATTGAAATCTTTGTAAAACAGAAATATAGAATTATTAATAGACATAATACTTGATATTAATGGTATAACAATTTAATCTTAGATTACTGAAATGATAATAAATGTCAAAGAACATTTTTCCACATATGAATGTCAGGCAGATTGCAATTCCAACTGGTATTCAAGTCTTCTCTTTGAAGCTGTTTCTTTGACAATATGTACAGTTCTCAGTGGCAGATTAAAACTTTCTCAAAATATATATATCTTTTAAAAAGATCACATCACATAATAATTCAAATGATTTTTAAGGTCCAAAAGTATGTATTGTATTCAATAATATATGATATAGTTATTTATATTAGCAATTTGTATTAAAAATACACACTGCAGTTTGTGTGTGATATTTTACAAAGGTGGGAATGAACAGATATTAGTGTAGTATAATAAAACTGTATTTTTAAAAACTTTAACAGTAAATCTTATTATACAGTGTGTATTTTTCCTCAAGATTCTAGTTAATATAATTAAACTGCCACAGTTTAGATTCCTTGTTGGGAGCTATGATTTTTCATGGGCAACTTGAGAGTTAGGCCACTCATCCAGTAATACATTTAATTAAATTAACTGCAGAAATTACATTGAATGCTAAATATATAAAGAAAAATGAATTAACCAAGAGTTTTTAAATCTGGTAGGTATGGTGGGAGAGAGATTCTGATGGAAATACTTTTCAAAATTGCATTATTCTTTTTTTTAAAAAAGATTTTATTTATCTATTTGACAGAGAGAGACAGAGAGAGAGAGGAACACAAGCAGGAATGGGAGAGGGAGAAGCAGGCCTCCTGCTGAGCAGGGAGCCGGACACGGGGCTCCATCCCAGGACCCTGGGATCATGACCTGAGCCGAAGGCAAACGCTTAACGACTGAGCCACCCTGGCGCCCCTGCATTATTCTTAATATCATCAACTCACTTTGAAATTTCCTGATGAAATTTTTTAATGACTATGTTTGTTGGTTAAAGGTGTTGTGAGGTTTTGTTTATATGATTTAGAAAGCCACTAAAAAGTGGTATCTTAGATCACAGAAAGCAAACATCTGTTCAACAATACATAATATCCTAACTCCCCAAATGCCTTCACTCCTGTGTCCCCTCACTCTTCCCCAAACATGCATTCTCACGTAATTTCTCTCCTTACAACTTTTCAGTATGTCCTCATTATTTTCACTGGAATGTCCAAGTGTGTTAGGTGCCATCTGGGGTTTTCCCACTACCTAAAAAGTTTGAACATTTGAACTTTGTGCCTCAATTGTAGTGAAAAGCTTTGTGATGGCCCCAATTTATCAGTTCTTGGCTCACTCCACTGTCTCCATGTGGAAGGAAAGCATTTGTACTCTCTTCTTAGCAACCCATCCCCTTTAAAAAGATATGTATTTCTCATCATTTATCCTTTCTCTGACCACTTTGATACTTCCTCTGCCTCTTGGCAACAATTGACCACACTCTTCTTTGAGCGTCCCTTTTACTCTTCAGATATCTGTTCTAGAACTGTAACATTGTACTTCATTATGTAGCATCTGACTCCCCTGCTGCAAGCTCAGTAGGGTATAGATTCTTCATGATTCATTTTTGTATCCCTTGTACCTATATAGAAGAGGTACAAAATAAATGCTTGATGAACAACAAACAACCAAAATAATAATACAAAATTAAAAATTTGGCTTAATTTTATCAAGAATGCTATTTGCTAAACTAGTATATCTTTGGGAAAGAATTGCAAACAAAAATTCACTGTCATTGATGGGGCTGAGAAGTTAAAACTTGAGACCTACAAAGTTACACTAAAAATGTGTGGTATATTTTGAGTTATTAAGACTTTTCTGGGGTGCCTGGGTGGCTCAGTCAGTTGGGCATCTGCCTTCAGCTCAAGTCATGGTTCCAGGGTCCTGGGATCTAGTCCCGCATTGGGATCCCTGCTCAGTGGGGAGTCTGCTTCTCCCTCTGCCCCTACCCCCTGCTGTGCTCTCTCTCTCACATTCACTCTCTCTCAAATAAATAAATAAATAAATAAAATCTTAAAAAAAAAAGACTTTTCTCAGATCTCTTGGTTATAATCAGCCCAAGGAGTAGCAATAATATACGATTTCAGACTCCTAAAACATATATTAAAATTCCATTAATAATGCTATGTTTAGTAAATGAACATATTTGCTGTTTATTGAGAAAGACCCAAAGGACAAAGAAACAAACCAAAACAAACAAACAAACAAAACAAAACAAAACAAAAAAAAACCCCAAACCAAAACTAGTTGAAATAATATATTAAGAAGAGAAAATGTTGCTCAAGTATTTCCATACTTTAGACCATATGAATGAATATGCCTACTCATCAGGACATATTTTTTTACTTAACGAATGCAATCTTTTTAGGGGGGAAAAATAATCATAGTTTAAAAATGTTTTGAAGAGCAAATATTAGCATGAACATTACCGTGTGTTCCCACATGATCTGATTGCATATAAGTACAAAACTGTAGAACAATATATGTGATTATTATATCTGTTATTGAAAATCATTTTCTTATTGCAAATATCACTAAAAATGAATTAACCATGTCATATAATGAATGTGGGAACCTCTGTGATCATTAATGCTTTTAGAATCATTTGGATATTCCAGGAATGATGCTAGTGGATTGGTTATCTCTTTCTTCAATTTCATGCTCTGTGGACATCTCAGATTCTGTGCCGTGTGATTGTAGCAAATATTGAAGGGCCTGACAGCAACCTTTCTTAAATGTGAAGACATCTGAGGCAAGGACACAACTTCTGAGACTTGGATGGATGTCTTGGATAATGTTAGCATATCTCCGAACAGGAATTTCCCATTGCTGCCGGAGAGATCCCGGGAACGAACATCTGCTTTATTTTTGACTATCGGTCATGTCAAGTCCTCTTCCTCCTGATCTGATCATTTAATTCAGACTCTTCCTGACCCTTCACCATTGCTAGTAGTTCTGGGAATTGACAAGCTGTTTCATTCTTTTCATATATTTTGGCAGCCTCTGTCCTCCCATTTTCCCAGTCTCCCTCATCTGATTTCACACAGGCCTCTGCCACGTCCATCACCAGTTTTGTGCTAAATGATGCACCAATTCCTGAGGCTATTTTCACTAAAGCAGCAAAATCATCCATAGTGGTGCCTCTGAGTCAGAAGCTCTAAGATGATCCAGCGCCATCCATTACTGTGTAACCCAAAATTTCTACTACACAATGCCATACTATATCCTGGAACATCAGATGATATATTTTACCATAGCAGGCGTATTTTGGGGTCTTAAGCAGGAAACATTTCAATTATGGATCTACTTTTTTATCCCATAAATATACTTTTATTCTTAGAAATATATATGCCCATGACTCCTTGCATCATTTTGATTTCCAAATTTTATGTAATGCCTTACTTGGTCTACTTATTATATGTAGCTTTGAATCAAACTGTCTTAAAACTTACTAGCTTTACATATAACCATTTTATTATATCTCATGCTTTTATGACACATTGGCTGGATGATTTTTCAGCTCTATAGGGTGTTGACTGGGATCACCCCACAGTAGTTAGCTGGCAGCTAAACTATGCTGGAGGGTCAAAGATGGCTGTACTCACATGCCTGGCATCTTAGTGAGGACAGCTGGAAACTTGGGTGCTCTTGATCATTCTGTCTGTGTCATCTTAAGTTGTCTCTACATAGTCTCTGCAGCCAAGCAGTTGTGTTTCATAAATGAGGGCTCAGATTCAAGAGACCAACACAGGACTGCTGATTCTGTTTATTCTACTTGGGGTCAAAGACAGAGGAAGTAGACCAATTTCCCAGTAGGGGTCATGTAAAACAATCTGTGGCTATCTTCGATCCATTACGTTCATCTTTTTTAACTTTCTGGATTTGACTATTTTGCAAAATTATGTCAACTTTCTAGTAACTTTTTCTTTTCTGGAAGCATTTAGCTTGAAATTTTGCATACTATTAAACGCTAGACAGTTCAGACTCAATATCCTTGCTTTTCACATGAATTTATTTTGGCCGGGAGTCTCTAACAACAGTGTTCATCACAGTTAATTTAGTTCCTTGGCTTTGCAATCCATATGTCCCTTTCTTCCCTTATGCTCCATAGGCAACTCTCTAGCATTTAGCATCTGTTGAAGTGGGCACAGATGGGGAGGTCTACCTATAGGATAGGTGGGGCTATCTTCAGTTGGAGATGTCCAAATTGCTCTGCTGTCTACTGAGACAGAGAAACCAGCCCCCAAATTGTGTTTGTATGTGTGTGTATGTATGTATTTGTATGTGTGTGGTACATGTCAACAAAGGGCTTAAAGGTGTTCCTTACTTTATCTTTTCTACCTGTAATTATATGCCTTGCACTACTAATTCCTGTAAAGACCATTCAACCCTGAGTGTTAATATGATATCATATCTTGATTTCCAACATTTATTTAATCTATGGGTCTAGACCAAATTTTTACTATTCCCTACTATTCCATGACCACTTTTTCTGAATTCTCATCACCTCTACACATTATTCTTACCCATTACTCAAGGTGACACAACCGTTTACTTTGCAGTTCCAAAATATCATCAGTAATATAATTATATATTCAGACCATGCAAATTATTTGCTGAAAACAGAAAACAAGGTAGATGTTACTGAATGCACACCATGTACCAAGATTTGTGTTAGGATCTTGATATTTAACAGTCACTACAAATCTGTGAATTAGAATTGTTTTGTTACCATTTTCTAGTTAAGTAACCTAAACCTAAATTAATGAGATTAACCCAATTGCCTGCTGTCACATATGTCTATTTATTTTCATGATCGTCTCCCTTGCACTTTGAGGATTAACCTCAAAGCAAGTTTTTGCTATTGTTTTATTGCAATATATATCCAAGCACCAAACCAATCAAATAATTTAAGCATGGAACATTCAATATATAAGGGACTTAGGTTGGCATTATTACAACTGCCCACGTGCCTACTTAAAAATTAAAAATTCCCTTACAATGAAACAAGGAGACAAATAAATATGAGGCCAAAACTAGCTGTCTGTCACACAGGAATTGTGAATGCAGACGCATACTTTTAACAAATATATACATAGAAAACTGAGGGACCATGCAGAAAGAGGAGCAGAGTAACTGAATTCTGTCAAATATGCTAATAATAAAGGAAGTGTTTTTGAATTTGTGTAAATATGCTCATCCAAGTCATATAAATTTGAGAATTTCTGGAGGACTCAAGCCTGTTGTTTCTCTAGCTGACCTAGGTCAATGTACTTAATAAGAAGAGCACTTGTTCATACATATTCTGCTATCTGGTTAGCTGTGCTAAGAGAGGAAGCATGTGATGAGAAAAGACACTAGCTCTAATCATAATGTCTTGCTAGAGATTTCCGTAGAATTTAACAATCTAGGCTTGGACTATGGTTTGGCTGACTATCGGTGTCCTTGTCATGACCTGGAAATTGGGACCCATGGAGAAAAGGAATTACAAGAGACACATTAAATGCACGCTGTTTAAGCTGGGTTTTGCAGATAACTTAGACACATTGTTCAACACACCTACTCAGGGAAGGAGGAAGTAGGTCTGGAATGGTATCAAGGAGAGATACTGGCAGAATGAAAGTACACTCAAAATGAACAGTCCCTGGCTGGACTTCTATTAGGTTACGATATGCTAGATTTATTATAGGACAGACTTCAGGAATTGAGGTTTGACTTCTGGGCCTTAATGGGTAAATGTCCCTCAGGGTAGAAGTAAATGTCTCAAAGGTAGTACAGGAGACTTGTCAGGAGTGGGGAAAAAAAGGCTCACAAACTGTAATACTGGGATTAAAGAATTATTCTGCAGGATTTGGCCAAGAACTTGGAGAGAATGAGAGTAAGACCAGAAAGACAGGAATGCTTACTGAATTCTAGCAGACAACACTCAGCTTGCTTTTCTCCTTGGTAGTGAGAGGAAAGGGATGGTGGTTAACTCAGCTAAAGTAGGTGCTGCAAGATGAGAACAAAGTCTGTGAGCAAAGAAGTCCTAGCTCCAACCCATAAAAAGCGTGATTCCAGGAGCAGGAGAGTGATACACATGATTGGCACAAGAATCCACCTAATTGTCTTGCACAGCTTCTGCTGTGTCAGGTGCCTGTCCTTACTGCCCCCCCGCTCCCATCAGTGAAGGAGGGATTCCCTACCGTACCGGGTAGTACAAGGTGTCCTAACTCCTGGCACCTACACTGGACAGATGAGAATGGTAGCAGGTTCTTAGTCACATATACTCACAGCCCAGGGCAACAGGACACTGCTTACCATGCAGGAACATAGGCTTTTGCACTCAGGAACCTAGCAGATAGGAAGGGTTTGTAGCAAGGGGATGAGGTGTTCCCGGCTCTGACAAAAGGTTGTGGTTGGCTTGTTGGAATAATTTGTAGGCACTGTTTCTGTCTCCCAAGTTTCCTGAAGTGACATTTGCCTAACTGGTTTGCTGCCTTAACCCAGCTACCATTTTATACTCTGCTGCATGAGTTTCCTTTGACACATGCCACTTGTTCCAAAGCTAATACTTCATATTTTAAGTTTTCATAAGAAAGAAATACTCCACTCTTAACAGCTTTCTATTATGCAACCATGACTTCTGTGAAACAAACCACTTCAGTGCTCAGTATCTAAAAGCAGTATGTATTCCATCTCTAATCGTCAGCTGTGGGTTTCTTGGCTTTGGTAGGCTAGATTTCAGGATCTGGGCTCCTGATTCTGGGCTCTGAGTTCAGGTCTGCTGCACATGTCCTTTGTCCTTCCTGGGCCAGCAATTAATTACAACGCTATGTTTTTCTAATGGAGAAATGGCATGAGCACAACTAGGCAAGTGGAAACCCATGATGCCTCTTGAGGGCTTGGCTGGGAAGGGTCATGTGTCACTTCTTCCCATAGTCTATTGACCAAACAAACCACACTGGCAATGCCTTGATCAATAGAATAAAACTACATAGTTCACCTCTGGTGGGAAGAACCGTAAAGTCACATTGAAAAGGCCATGCCTATTTAATTCTGAGGCAGGGAAGACATAGACAATGGCAATTAGTGATTCAGTATGCCTCCATAATTCTGGGCATTAGGTTGAAAATTTTGAATTTTTACAGGAGAATTGGGTTATTGCAACACAGAGTAATATCTGCATGCTTCAGGGCATATAGGAAATTGGATTCCAGTCCTAAAAATGTTTGTAAGAAAAACATAGGATTACAGTCTCATAAAATATGTGTATGAGAAAAAAGATAGATTCAAGAAGCACTTAAAGTTGAAGAAACTAGTGATTTCAAATTAAAAAAATGAACAGTAGTTTTTGTCTGTAGTTTGCCTTTCATTATCTTTTTAAATGTAATGTCTATTTACAATATTGCTTCACCAGGATTTGGGGCTGCTTAAGATCATCCTGGAGCAGTTTTTCAACCTTGGCATTATTGACAGTTTAGACTCATGATTTTTTTGTGGAAGGAGGATTGTCTGTGCATTATGGGATGTTTAGTAACATTTTTAGCCTCCACCCACTCGATGATAGATGTACCCTCTTGGTCTAGATGATAAAAAAATATCCCCAAATATTGTCAGTTGCCTCTTAGGGGGCAAACAAGGTGATCTGATACAAATATATGAGATATTTATAAACATAAAACATATTGATGTATCCAAATATTTGTATATCTCAGAAAATATATACACATACATGCATGCATGTATATATTTATGTATGCATATTTCTTATACACATACATGCATATGTGCATGTAAGATATGTTATGCACACACATGTATATATATATAAACATTTATGTATGTATGCTGAACTAAAAGTTTGTCATTGGTGTTAGTGTTGGTAATGATAGTGATGCTGCTTTTGCTGCTTTTAGTGAATTATTAAGAATTAGGAGAAGATGGGGGCGCCTGGGTGGCTCAGTTGGTTAAGCGACTGCCTTCAGCTCAGGGCATGATCCTGGAGTCCCGGGATCGAGTCCCACATCAGGCTCCCTGCTCGGCAGGAGTCTGCCTCTCCCTCTGACCCTCCCCCCTCTCATGTGTGTGCGCTCTCTCTCTCATTCTCTCTCTCAAATAAATAAATAAATAAAATCTTTTTTTTTTTTTTAAAGAAACTTTTTTTTTTTTTAAGATTTTATTTATTTATTTGAGAGAGAGAATGAGATAGAGAGAGCATGAGAGGGGGGAGGGTCAGAGGGAGAAGCAGGCTCCTCGCTGAGCAGGGAGCCCGACGTGGGACTCGATCCCGGGACTCCAGGATCATGACCTGAGCCGAAGGCAGTCGCTCAACCGACTGAGCCACCCAGGCGCCCAATAAATAAATAAAATCTTAAAAAAAAAAAGAATTAGGAGAAGATGATGATAAATATCAAGTAATATTTCCTTAGAAAAGAATATTAATCAAATATAGACATGACAATGGTGGATTCTGAATAATAAAATTGAAGTTTTCAATATGTGTCCACAACAGGGAACAATAGAATTAAAATATCTAAAAAAGGCCTTTAAAATCTTTTTTTAAATCCATAATATAACCATCAAAAGGGAAAAATATGGTTTGTTAATAGATGACTATGGCTAATTAAATATAACAGATATTCAATATAAATGATCAATAAATAACTGATTACTAGGGAGTGGAGGCTTCAGATAAGTTACAGGCTTTGAAATTATGAATACTTTTAGAATAATTCTTTAATAGGTACATTAAAAATAAGTTTATGAGAAACACCACAGGCGCTACTTGATGAATTTTAAAATCCAGGTATGATATACTATTGAGAAAATGTGAATCAAAATAAAAAATATACCTTGAACTATTAACATAAGATATGAGTAGTTAGAGAATAATATATATTAAAAGCTATATGAAACAAAGTTGATTTATGGATCTCTGTATTAGTCAGAGTTCCCCAAATACACAGAACCAATACCGCTTATAATCTATTATAAGAAATTGGTTTACGTGATTATGGAGACTACAAAGTCCCAAGGTCTTTACACAGCTAGCTAAAGACCCAGGAGAGCTAATGGTGTAGTTCCAGAAAGAGTCTAAGGGCCTGAGAACAAGAGAGCTGATGATAAAGCTACAGTCCAGAGGCCCTCAGGCTCAAGATCAAGGAAGAGCCAATGTTTCAGTCCAAGTCTGAAGGCAAGAAAATCAGTGTTCCAGCTGGAAAGTTGTTGTTAGCCAGGAGAAACTGCTTTTTATTCAGGGGAAGGTCAGCCTTATTCAGAACTTTGACTGGTGGAGGCCCACCTATGTGAGGGAGGGAAGTTGGCTTTAGTCCATCTATTGATTTAAATGTTAACTCATCAAAAAATACCCTGAAAGAAATACCAGAATAATATTTGACCAACTCTTGTTAACCAGTCAAGTTGACAAACAAACCATGACATCTCCTATGAACATTTTCCATGTGTTTGTGTTAATTTCCAGGAGCAAAGAAAACAATCAGACAAAACACATCTCATATTAAATGTACTAGTGTAGATATTGTAGCTCAGAAGCTTAAAGATTTTACTAAACTAGAGATAATCTCAGGAAAATGACAGGATGTACCTAGATTGTGAGGATTAAGTTCATCTCCAAGATCATACAAACCCTCAAAGAATTTTGATGTGACTTGGCTTTGTATTTTCTTTTCTTTGTTATTCACGTAATATATTTTCTGAAATTGGTCATTTGTCTCCATGATCTCTATTTCTTCCTTCTGCATATTACCCAGAATTTCAAAAATTTTAATTAAACATTGAATCTAAAGAAACCAGTCTCCATTATCGAAGTAGATTTGCATTTCAAGAGCCCGCCTTTGTTATTCCTATACTGTGTTCTAGAGCGTGACTCTCTGTAGCTTTTCACTTTCCAATTTGCTAAATTATTACCTATAAAGACTGAAAGGCAATGCAGTATTATTAAAATTACCCAATTCAATGAATGATGTGTTTATAAATCCCTATGAGTATTGCTGATATAACCCTCATTATCTTTAAATAGTCTTACTCTGCAATCTCACTCAAATATAATACCGGAGGCCAGTCATTGTGTTAGCTGTTTAGCTGTTTCTCACACATTGTTCTTTTGCTATTAAATAGTAAACACAAAATACATAATGGATATTAATTTTCAACAATATTATCATAAACCTGTGTGTATATGTTAATACTCTCCTTTTTGTTTTGTTTTTCTTCTATAATTTGTTTGACTTCTACATGGAAGATCAATGGGTATTAATAAAACATCTATTGTAAGATTTAGTGGGCAAAAATAGTCTGGCTATCAGTGCTTCTTAATCACTGCCTGGTTCTCAACACATTTTTTTGAAGAATTTAGTAATCTTATATCTCAAAATAATAATGAGTTTTTCTCTGCCTTTTCCACAATATAATGCAAGAATCCAAAAACCCTGTAGAGCATTACATGCAAAGAAAGTTACAAATGGGAGAATCTGACCACTTATGTTTATCTAAAGCACCAAATATATGTTAATTGTAAATCACAACATGCTTTATTATGAAGAAGCTTATTATAATGCATCTTCACTTTATATTTGGTATGAAAAGAACATAAGGCAATGGAGATGAAATATTTAAAATAACAACTAAAAGTTTCTCTCTTTAAGGTCACTGATTCTTAGCTATGTTAAGTCTAGTGATGAGCTCATGGAAGGCCTTCATTTTTCTTTCTCTCTCTCTCTCTTTTTAAGATTTATTTATTTAAGAAATCTCTACACCCTACATGGGGCACAAACTCACAACTCCAAGATCAAGAGCTGCATGCTCCACCAACTGAGCCAATCAGGAACCCCATTGTTTTTCTTACTCTTTTTGATTTCTAGGATTTCTTTTGATTCTTAGTTTCCAACTCTTTGTTTACATTGTCCATCTGTGCTTCCATGTTGTCTACCTTTTCATTTAGAGCCTTGAACACATTAATTATTGATATTTTAAATACTATACCTGATCATTCCAACATCTTTGTCATAGCTGATTTATGTTTTGATGATGGTTTCATGTCTTCAGATTGTTTTTCTTACATTTCACCATGATTTATTTTTGTTGAAGTTGGACATGTTAGGAACTGAGATACATTGTCCTTTAGGGTGAAGTTTTATGAGTGTAAAGTATGGGTTTTTAAATATATTTTTTAAATAAGTTCAAGTATCTGAATTATATGAATAAAGGTATATCATTCACAAATGGTCAAATATATTCAGTAGCCAGAAAAAAATATATAGCTATAAACGGTGACCTTTTAGTGTTGGCTTTCTGTCGCTTATAATTTAATGTACTAAAAACATTTATCTTTTCATCTTGATATCCTTCCATTAAGGTAGCTGCCTAGATAGGTAACCACGAAACTTAAAATAATAATAATTTAGTTAAAAATTATTACAAGAAATAACTTAGTTAAAAATCTACCTGCAGAAATTGTTTGCAAGGCCAGCATTTGAATTTTATTTTGCAACATCTGCTGCAATAAAAAATTGAACAACTTTTGACCAACTAGTGCAAATAAGTATTGTTAGTGATTTAATGATGTGATATATAGACTAATTTAAACATAAAGTATTTTCATCTTTAAGTTCCTAGATAAACTAGACATATTCTATTCTATTTAAATGCTACATTGCTGGCATCCTGTTTCAATAGTATTTTGGTTCATTTACAATTCATACTCCTCACAAACAGGAAAAATTTTAAGGTAGTTTTCCATTTTACATAACTGGAATTTGAGACTTGAGCTATAATAGCTTATGGTTTATTTGCACCATTTTACGTTATTTTTAGGGATTTTGGTACTAATGTAAGGAGTATTTTACTAATTCATTACATTTTTTTAAAAAATATTTTATTTATTTATTTTGACAGAGAGAGAGACAGCAAGAGAGGGAACACAAGCAGGGGGAGTAGAAGAGGGAGAAGAAGGCTTCCCATGGAGCAGGGAGCCCGATGTGGGGCTTGATCCCAGGACCCTGGGATCATGACCTGAGCCGAAGGCAGACGCTTAATGACTGAGCCACCCAGGCGCCCCAATTCATTACATTTTATTATCAGGTTTTTATCTTTTTCTCCAGATAAACACATATAATACTGACCCACTGATCCCACAACTTCTGCTGAATTAATGCAATTCTAACATACTTCAAACGATACACATTTTAGTTATAATCTATTGGTTGCCTGCTCTGTGTCAGATGTTTATCATATCATCAATCTAATCATAGAAAAACATGGTACTATCACTACCCTCCTTTTAGAAATGAGGAAATTATCTCAGAAAGATTAAGTAATTTAATGAACTCAATCAGTAAGAAATATAACCTGGACTCAGATATCCCTGCTCAGTGCATAGCAATAAAATGCTCTCAATACAATAGTTTGATAAAGACATAGAAAATTTCCATGAATACATTTAAAAGCTATTCAAATTATGTTTCTGAAAGAATATAAGAAAACATCCCATATATAGTGTTACATTGAGGTTGCTGTTGCCATACTCTAATTGCAATATCAACCAAATTACATGCATTCTATATTTGTTTAACAATTATAGGTTGTCCATTAGTTCCAAACATTGTGATAAGAGTTGAACATATAGATGCAAATAACAGAGAAAAAATTAGAGATACACATAGATGTAGAAGTGGAGGTACAGGTAGGTGTAAAGACAGGTATAGATATATCTCTATATACACTTTGATTTCTAAACGCCGCTCCTCTTATACCCTTTCTATTATCATTAAATGGTCACAACTTTTGAGCTGCTTTGACCAGATATATTAGAGTCATCTTGTACTCATTTATTCCCCACACACCCCACAGTCTATCAGCAAAACTTCTTGGCAATAAAATACTTTCAAAATATGTTCAGAATTCAGCCCCTTCTACCCACCCAACCATTATTACCCAAATCAATGTCGCCATCGTTCTTCCCTTGACAAATTGAAATGACCTTTTCACGGGTCTTTCTGTGTCAGCTCCCCCCACCCCCATCTTCCCCGTCTACTACCTACACAGCAGCCAGAAGACAGTCCTGTCAGCTCAAAATACTGCAGTGGCTTTCTGATTTACCAAGTCAAACCTCCATCTTGCAAGACTCTTTGCCTTTCCTTCATTCTACTCGACCTTTATCTCTACTATCACTCCCTCATCAAATTGTAACCACTGTAGTCTCATCATATCTTTCTTCTGACATGCTAAGCAATGTTTTTTCTTCTTTGCACCTCTTACCTGGATCATCCTTTCTCATCTGTTCATGTATCCTGAGTATCTTTACCTTTTCAAATCTTTGCTCAATTACACCTCCTCAGTTGGACCAGTGAAGTCCAGGACATTTAAATTTGAAATCATGCTCCCCTCCTGGAGCCCTTCTTATTGCCCCTTTCATTCCCCCCATAGTACTGATTGTCATCTAACGTAGTATATATGTTACCCTTTTGAGTTTATCACCTGTCTCTCCACTTTTGAATATAAGCTAGAAAGCAGGGAATGTTGTTTTATTAATTTGACGAAGTTGCCATAGTACTTGGGAGAATGGTTATCTCTAGTTTAATTATAAGAAATACTTGATTGATTTCTTGATTGAATAAAGATAAATGGATAGTTATAATTATATAGTATATTTCTGTATTTATGAATATTTTCTTTCTTCTTAATTTTTTAATTTCTTTTTTTTTAAAGATTTTATTTATTTATTTGAGACAGAGAGAATGAGAGAGACAGAGAGCACATGAGAGGGGGGAGGGTCAGAGGGAGAAGCAGGCTCCCTGCCGAGCAGGGAGCCCGATGCGGGACTCGATCCCGGGACTCCAGGATCATGACCTGAGTTGAAGGCAGTTGCTTAACCAACTGAGCCACCCAGGTGCCCTAATTTTTTAATTTCTAAGTCACTTAGAAACAAATACTGAATGGGGGCGCCTGGGTGGCTCAGTCGTTAAGCGTCTGCCTTCGGCTCAGGTCATGATCCCAGGGTCCTGGGATCAAGCCCCACATCGGGCTCCCTGTTCCATGGGAAGCCTGCTTCTCCCTCTTCCACTTCCCCTGCTTGTGTTCCCTCTCTCACTGTGTCTCTCTCTGTCAAATAAATAAAATCTTAAAAAAAAATACTGAATGTATGAAAACTGAATTGAAAAGTAAAGACAGTAACGAGTCTTTAAAACACATAAATCATTCAGGAGTTATAATGTCAGGCAATGTGGTACTAAATGAGGAGGAAGGAAACAGCGCTAATTATTGAGCACAAGCTGGACTTACTACAATATCTAGATTTTTTTCATGTTAGTAGTAATTCATTTTAGCCAAGCCTGAACCTTTATTAAACTATAAATGCATACATATACTTTAATCCAAATAAGTACTGATCAACAGATGTTTCTTTAGAAGTCATCCAAACTATTTAAAATCTTTGGTTATATGGAGCTCCTCGGTGGCTCAGTACTTAAGTGTCCGCCTTTGGCTCAGGTCATGGTCCTGGGGTCCTGGGATCAAGCCCCACATTGGGCTCCCTGCTCAGCAGGAAGCCTGCTTCTCCTTCTCCCACTCCCTCTGCTTGTGTTCCCTCTCACTGTCTCTCTCTCTGTCAAATAAATAAATAAATAAATCTAAATAAATAAATAAATAAATATAAATAAAATAAAATCTTTGGTTATAAAAGAAAGTTACAAATCTGCAGACTTTTTTCTATCTAAAATCACTTTCTAAGTTAGGAAGCAATTGAAGTAATTAAATCATTTTATCTTTATGATGTGCTTACATTTCTCCTATTTTTAAAACATAACATAACATTTTGTGAACAAGGCTAATGAATTAAGATTTTGCATCTCTATACTACTTGTCAGGGGAAAATGAATGTGTACCTTAAGGCTGTCTGCAATAATAAATGCCCCTTATTTACAAATTATGCTGTCTCAAAAATGTTAAACAGTCTTCCAGAATTGCATGTCACAGTGACCAGCTTTTCAATTATCAAGTCTCATTTTTACAACATCATAATTCAAAGGAAATACTTGCGCCTGTCTGACCTGCCATGCAGGAGTTGGCCGATGAGCCCATTTTTAGTGCAAGGTGGTTAATGTTTTTGTAAGACCATGAGGTAACATGAGCCCACTTATATCTACCAGGTAATGCTAGAGTATGCTGATGAATAATAGGCAGAAGAAGGCAGCTATTTTGAGGACAGGTGTTTTATATAGATATAAACATCTGTCAATCTATCAAGGGGAATTATTAAGATGACATTAAACTATTTTTATTTTTATATCGCAGATATAAAGACAATTCACATTATGCGAACTATACTTGTGCATTTTCAAACATTGCAAAATCTCAGATAAAGTCATGTTAATAGAGTACAATGTCCAGATTTAATTTGTGAGTGAAATAAATATCCTTTCACAGGCCAAAGTGACATTAATAAACATCATCCACAAACAATGCATTGTGACTTTTGCAAATATTCAAAACCAAATTTCTGAACACAGAATTCATTTTTGATTTGATATTAAATGCTGTATGAGTATATGACACAATTTGGATTATTTCTTAAGTAACGTTGTTAAAGAATATGTACATAATAATAGAAATCTAAAAGGCCAATTGGGGCTATGTTAGAACAAAGCTAATGAGATTGGTTACACAACTATATGATTATGCTCAACACTACGGTACACTTAGCAATAGTTAAGATTGTAAATTTTGTGTTATGTGTTTCTTTATCACAATTAAAATTCAAAAGAAAATAGTAAGAAAGAGAGAGACAGAGCAGAGAAAAAGAAGAAAGACACAGACACGTAGAGAGGAGGAGGCAATGTGACCCCAGAGGCAGAATTCAAACTCATGCAGCCAAGGGGAAGCCACAGAAAGACTGGGGTCACCAGAAGCTGGGAGGGGATAAGGGGGGATCCTCCCCTGGAGACTCCAGGAAGGGTACAGCCCTTCTGACAGTGTGAGTGTGAACTTCTGGCCTCCGGAACTGTGAGAAAATAAACTGCTGTAGTTTTAAGCTATCCAGTGCGTGACAATTTTTTGTGGCAGCCATAGGAAATAATACACCATTTAAAGCCAACTCTGCTTGGATTAATTAAGAACAGGAAGTATTGAAAACGATGTAAAGCAGCTCATTGAATATCTAGGATGGCTGGAGAACCAGGTTAGAAAACAAGCATATATCAAGTGAGGCTGAGAAGCTGGGTCCACAGATCTAATCACACCGTGGGACTTCTCCAGAGAGGAGGTGATCCCCCCCCATAGCCAGAATCCCAGGCAGACTTACACAACAGACACAGCCCCTGACACAGTGACCACTTGAGCCTTCAGAAAACGTTACAGCACCTGCCACCCTCCCAATCCTAATATATAAGGTGGGGGATTCCCCAAAGGCAGTATCACTTAATGAAAAATATGCAGTATAACCAGCATATTAAGTCTTTTATAACATGAAATGAATTAATCCAGCTTTCCACATTATGATAAATCACACCTAGTGTAATAACTCATTATTATTGAATCTCTAAGAGAATATTAACCTAGTAATTATTGTAAGTGATGTCAGTTTTGTACCCTTCCTAGACCTGAAAGTGAAACTAGTCCAATTTGAAATGTTCAGATCTAGTTAAGACTACTTTTTTACATTGTCAAACATCATTTATTGCAAAAAGTAAAAATGACATTAAAAATAATACACTAACTTTGCTGAGTCTGTTTGTGAGGCCGTCTTTAGGAATAACCAAGAGAGTGAGACATTTAAATTGTATTTTAAATCACATTACCTTCCTGCTAATTCTAGTTCAGGCTTGCGTTCATATTATTGCTGGGATAGAAAAGGCTAGGAAGGCAAGGCATGATTAAGACAGGTACTTTACAATATGTCCAAAGCATCCTGAGAAGGTTTCCAATCACTAAGACAATTTCAGACTTTCAGCACTATGATTTGTAATTAATGAAATCCTGACAGGAGACTAGGAAAAGTAAAGGTAACATTCTTTAAATTAACCTCAAGCCATATTAACCATCAGGATATCTAAAACCTGGATCCATTTCACAATTAATATATTTTTAGTTATAGGGAAATTACAAAATCTCTTTGTGTTTCTTCAGGAAAAGGAGGAAATATTATTGCTTACTTCTAAATATTTTTACAAAAGCAACAAGATATTCATGCATCCTTATTCTCATCTTTCATTCTTTCATTAAGTATGTATTATATCATGATAACTGTCATACATATTTATATATGTGTGAATAATCATACGTAAGTCCTCCAAGCTGACGGGGATGGCCATATAAATAAACATTTGCCATACAATGGCATGGGTGTTAAATGAGGCAATGCTTAGCTAGTTCAAGAAGCCAAGAGACAAATGGATCCACAGCAGGAAGAAAATTTCCTCCCTGCACAGTGTGGCCAAAAGGATTTCAGATTCCTTACAATTTTGCCAATGAAATCAATCAAGTCTTTCTCATGGGAAAAATAGAATGGAGAGTTAGGATGGAAAGAGTTTTAGTAATGATTCATTCTATTGTTATACCCTTCCTTCTTTGAAATATTAGTAACAGTGAGATGATATCTCTCCATACATTTTTTTTTGTACTAAATCCATTGCAATTAGTAACTAAGCCTATCATCAACTACATGGGTGGTGGTGTCAGAGAGAGACCAAAGTTTTATTGGGGCAGCCCTGTGTCTGCCTTTCTCAGGGGACTAATCCCCTAGCAACTACCACCTCTTCTTGGGACTGTCAATCATTTCTTGCTCAAGGACAAACGAATGAAAATAGAACATTAATTAAGTAAATATTAAACTTTTTAACATAGGCCAACAATTCAATCTTTATCCTATTTCTTAGTTAAAACTTTGGCCATATTACCTAATTTTTAAACTATATTTATACAAAACTTCAAATGACAGCATTAAATATGCAAATTATGTCATCAAATGAACTTCCTTCTAATATTAAAATTTCTAGGAAAAATTGTAATTGATAATAATTGCCAAAATAATTCAGTTCTGATATTCTGCCCTTTAACATCTGTTCTCCTGCACAATCAACCATGAATTTTTATTTACGTAACTAGATGGAGCCATATTTCTTTATCAGCCATACCTTGATCTTCTCTTACTGGCAACTGTATGCTTCTTTCAGGATTTGCAAAGCTAATTAATACACTCTGTAGTGGGGGCTGTCTGGATGGCTCAGTTGGTTGAGCCTCCAGCTCTTGGTTTGGGCTCAGGTCATGATCTTAGGGTCCTGGGATCCAGCCCTGAGTGGGACTCCGCACTCAGCCGGGAGTCCGCTTGGGGATTCTGTCCATCTTCCTCTGCCCTTCCCCTGACTAAAATAAATAAATAGAACTTTAAAAAAATACACTCTATAGTCAACTATGTGTCCTATTATTTTTTTAAAAAACAAGATCTTCATCAGAATGATCACTGTGACATTGGACACAAATCAACACATTTTTTAAAACCACAAGTGAATCACAAATCTCTGAAGTGATTTTCTGAATCAAAATTATGTTTCTAGAAACTAGGAAAGAGTTCAATCCAAATACCTATTTCTGGAAACTGTCAAGTGTATTAAAATGGCTTATATATATTTGAAGGAAGGTGGACAAACAAACAAACAAACAAAAAAAACAGGAGAGAAGATTTAAAAATCTCCTTGATTTTCACTAAAGTAATATGCAAGTCAGGAATGCACAAATTGGCAACATAAATGAGGTGGGAGGAGTCTCCCTTCACTTGCGTACTCTCCTTCCTCCAGGGGCGTTGAAGACAAATGAGTTAGATGAATGATGAGTGTGCCAGTGTTCAGACCTTACTTCAGTATTTGTGTTTCCCTCAGTGACTATCTGATTAAATCCTAATTTCCATTGAAGATTTGGTATTTGAGCTTCTGTCATTTCAGAGCTAAACTGAATGCAAATTTACCCAGTGACACATCTTCCAATTGCTTGTGTGATATGGTGCCATACATTTATGAGTACATACTGGAGCCACCCCAGAGGGGTCTACTGGAAATCTTCTACTTTCCAGTAACAATACCAACTTCTTTCTCTATTGGACAGTTCTATTCAGGTTGTATGCTCCTATAATTTCAACACCTACCCCAAGTCTTGATAATGGTATATCCTCCAGTTCTTTCCCTCATATACCTAACCCCATATATTTATTGGAATGCTCCCTCAGAATATGTGGCAACTCTGTTTAGGGTCCACATATCCAATGTGTTTATTTTTTATGTTTAATTTAATACTAATGACATAATGATGCCTAAATGCTCAATGCTGAACTTCCCATTCAATCTCTCAAACCTTTCTGAAAGGTTTTTGATGCCATGGAGGAGGGGTTGTTTTAGCTTTCTTTGAAAGATTTTCTTTTAATTCTTCTATTAGAATTTCATAGGCCCTCCTCATCCTTCCAGATATGCTAAAATTCATTATATTAATTCTTAGTCTTATATTTGTTATCATTTTGGAAAGACTACATTTGTTTTTCCCTTTATCATCTTCCATAAACTCAGCCATTATGTTAGAAAAATGCTTCTTCCTTCATTTCATTAATTTCATTCATTTTTTTCTTTAGCATTGTTCTCATTTTTTTTTTTTTCTGACTACAGGGCTACAACACTGTAAACACCAAGTTGATGCCTTTCCATTTCTCTCTGTGAAATTGATTCCTAGTAAAAATATGTACAAGTACAAACATTTTTATTTTGCTTGTAACATTTGGCTATTTATAATGCCATTAATGTTTTCTCCTCAACTCGGTAGAAATGCAAGAAGTTTGTTCAGGGTAGGTGAGTTATAAGGTGGTTATAAAACTGGTATGTGGGGGTCAAGAAGAGAGAAGTGTCTGTGGGGTATTAAGGTCTTGTGAGATTAAAGCATGTTTAGTGTACTTCAATGTTGAGAATGATCTAGTTAAAAGAGAGTTGTAAACATGCAGAAGTCATGATATAACTGGAGTCCTAGTATCCTTGAGAAGGAAAGATATGCTATCTAAAGTGAAAGATTGGTCATAGATTAGCATAGAATGCTTTTAAAATATTAGAGGAGGGATAAGAAAATGAATAAAAATGATGAAAATGGAGGCTTTCTTTTAGGTTTATTAGTTGGAAGGAAGGAAGTACTTATCCAATAATTTAGATTTTTACCTGAAAAGCAGAGAAAGAGAGAAAGGATATAAATTACTATGATCAGGAAAGAAAGGTGGGCCATCACTACAGATCCTTCAGGTATTAATAGGATAATAAAAGTAATATAATAACATTGTGACAAGAAATTGACAACGTAGATGAAATGGGTAAATTTCTTAAAAAACACAACCTGCCAAATCTGAAATAGAAGAAATGAAAATTTTGAATAGTTTTCTATGTATTAATGACATTCTATTCAAAATTAAATCCTTCTTTCAAATACATTCCAGGCCCATAAAGGTTTTCTGGTGAGTTCTATCAAACATTTGAGAAGGAAATAAAGCCAGTCTCCCCCAAATGTTTTCAGAGAATCATGAAGAAACAGTTTTAAACTCAACTGAGGCTTAATGTAGCTCAGCACCAAAACCATACATAAATATTTTAAGAATGAAAGACACAGATGAATATCCTTCATGAATATTGACACAAACTGTCTCAACAAAATATTAGCAATGTGATTCCAAAAACACATAAACAGGATAGTACACTGTGACTAAATGGATTTTACCAAAGAATATAAAATTGGTCTAACATTTGAAAATGAATGTATTTTATACTTACCAGAATAAAGGAGAAAATCATAGAATATTCTCAACAGATTCAGAAAAACATTTGACTAAATTTCATAATCACACGTGATATAGCCTCGCAGCATATTAGTAATAGTTATTTCTTCAGTCTGATAACGGGCATCTACAAGAATCCAACAGGTTGTGCAATGCTTGTGAATTAGTGGCACCAAGAACAAAGAAGAATGTCCTCTGTCACTAATAGAATTATGATTGTTGTACTAAAGATACCAGCTATTGAGTAAGGTAAAGAAACAATATAGAATAAAGCATACATATTTGAAAGGAAGAAGTAAAATTTTCTTTCTTATAGTCAAAGTAATCATCTGCGTAGAAAATCTTAAGGAGTCTTGCCCCAAACCCAACTAGAATTAACAAAGATAAAAAACCAGCACAAAACCAACTCTATTTCTACATGGTAGCAATTCTCAATTAGAATCTGAATTAAAAACTTAACATTTTAAATAACCTCAACACATAAATTGCTTAGAAATATACGTAATAAAATATGTGCAGATTATATATATTGAAAAAATATGTGGAGAGAAATTAAAGATATTTAAATAAACAGAGAGATATATCATGATAACATATGTGAAGGCTTATTGTTATGTGAATTGTCCTCAAACATATATAGACCAGTGCAATTCAATGGAGGAAAAGTTTTCTTTTCAACAAATTGCTGAAAAAACAGGGGTTTTTTTTGGTATAAAAAGTGAACCTTGTCTTCTTACACAGATTATACACAAAGGTAATTTGAAATGAATTATAGACCTAAACTTAAAATGAAAACAATAAGACTTTCATGAAAAACAGTGGCTAAATCTTCCTGTCATGTAGGCAAATTTTACTCGGACCAAAAAAAGGCACTAGAGCACGATGAACAAAGCATAATAAATTGGACTTTGACAAAAGTTAAACACTTCCGCTCTTTAAAAAATACCCATAAGAAAATGAAAATACAAACCAGAGAATAGGAAAAATACTGTAAAACACATTTCTAACAAAGGGCTTGTATCCAGAATATATATGTTTTTAGTGGACAAAAAATTTAAACAAATATTAAAGAAGATTTGAATAACTAATATGGACATGAAATATGCTTAATATGCTCACTATGTTTAGTCAAGTACAAATTAAAATCATGGTAGAAATACCATTTTACATTCACTAAGTAGCTAAAATTATGAAGTCTGATTCTATATCATGTTGATGAAGAATTCCTGCAACCAAAATTCACACATTCCTGGTGAAAGTGTAAATGATACAACCACTTTTCAAAAGGGTTGGCAGTTTCTTAGATAGTTAAGCATACACTTACCATATGACTCAGAAATTAATTCTAATCTTATCTAAATTCAAGAAAAATCAAACCATAACTTCACATAAATCACATACACAACTCTTTACAGAACGTTGAAACTTTTTCCTCCATAATATTCCAGAACTCAAAACAGCTCAAATTTGTGTTTATAGGTGAATAAAGTAAATATTGGTATACCCACACAGTGAGATCTTACTCATGAGTAAAAATGAATGAATGAACATGTGCATAACAGCACAGATTAATCTTAAAAACACTCTCCTGTGGTGTCGGGGTGGCTCAGTCAGTTAAGTGTGTGATTCGGCTTAGATCATGATCTCAGGGTCCTGGGATTAAGACCCACATGGGGCTCTGTGCTCAATGGGGAATCTTTCTCCCTCTGCTCCTCCCCCTGCTTGTGCTCTCTCTCTCTCAAATAAATAAAATCTTAATTTTTTTTTTTTTTGCAGAGGAAAATAAGGCAGTGGCAAAAGAATACATCCAATATTATTCCATGTATATGAAGATTGATAATGGACAAATTTAACAAATGATTATACAAATCAAATTATTGATTACTTGGGGTTGTGGATGGGAATAATTGCAAAGCTCTTGAGGGAACTAGGGTAGGTGATAGAAACAAAAATGCTCTATGTACTGACTGAGGTGGGATTACATGTTTGTATACACACACACACACACACACACACTTAAAAGCATACATTTTATTTTAAGTAAATTATACCTCAGTGGGGGCGCCTGGGTGGCTCAGTTGGTTAAGCTACTGCCTTCGGCTCAGGTCATGATCCTGGAGTCCCGGGATCGAGTCCCACATCAGGCTCCCTGCTCAGCAGGGAGTCTGCTTCTCTCTCTGACCCTCCTCCCTCTCATGCTCTCTGTCTCTCATTCTCTCTCTCGCAAATAAATAAAAAATTAAAAAAAAATTATACCTCAGTGAGTTGATTTGGACAAACACTGACAAAAATCCAATGTTGGTGAGGATGTGGAGTGACTAGACATTTTATACGTTGCTGTGGGGAGTATAAATTGGGACCGATATATTAGAAAATGTTTTGGGTTGTGCACTGAGGTAACATATATTCACACTTTATGATCCAGAAATTCTAATCCCTGGCATATATGCAAAAGAAATGAGTATACATTTGTACAAAAGACAAGTTTATAGCATCAATCATAAATTAAAATCTCTAACTGGAAACAACCATTAAAATAAGTAAATAACCTAAATTATTTCAATTGAGTACTACACAAGAATTAAGATGAACAATTATTGCTTCACAAAAAAAAATGTGCAAGTCTCTCAAACATAATACTGAGAGTGAAAAACAAAAGCTAGACACAAAATGGTATTATAAAATAAAAATTAAACAAAACTAAATTAAGCCATTGGAAAGCAGGGTAGTGATTCTCGTCAGGGAAGTTGGAGGTTAGTCACAGGGGTTTCTTCAGATATGAAAGTTGTCTATCTTTGATCTGTTATACGGATGAGTTCATTTTGAGAAAATATATCAAATTATACATATAATTTGTGTATTTCCTGTATGAATGCTATATTTTATTTTAAAAACACTTATTTTATTAAAAGATCCATGAAACGCATTTCTAATTTGTTACTGTTTTCTATTTTAAGCTTAAACTATTTAAACTGATTCACATTGGTTGAACAAGCCAGTAGAATTACTTCATTTTATTGTCCTATATATCTTTCAGTACACATCCAATGTCTATTTTTGTCTACCATGAAATCTAATTGGGTAAAAACTACAACCAAACATAGCCAAACAGCTAATACGTTACTTAAGTAGTTTGAGAACAAAGCTAAAACATCTCTCTCATTACATACTGTTTGCTATCTGCTTTTTCTAACTGGATGAAGGAAGCGAGGTGCCTTTTGTGATCAGAAAAACACCAACTGTTAAGTTAGAGAATACATTATTAAAATATTTTCCCTTTATGCAGTCTGATCTTAGAAAGTAAGTAAATTATAATAACAATAAGTTTAATTTGCCTTTCATTGATAAAATCATAAGTTGTAATATTTGATTTATATAATCCATTTGAAGTTATATAGCTGGTTTCCAATCACTAGAATTATAATGACCCTTTGTATTTTGTACATTGGCATACAGTGCTGTCAGGTGTACCCTCTTATTGGTTTATTCTTAATTGTTTCATCCCTTTGTTTAAACTGTAGTTTTGAAATACAAACTTCAGCATATACCTTATAGCTTTAGAATTTCCAGAAACTTTAACATAAAATATTAAAGATATAATTTCACATAAAAATATAAACTAAGTTATGGGGCACCTGGGCGGCTCAGTCTGTTGAGCATCTGTCTGCCTTTGGCTCAGCTTCTGATCCCAAGATCCTGGGATGTAGCCTGGAACTGGGATCCCTGCTCAGTGGGGAGCCTGCTTCTCCCTCTCCCTCTGCCCCTCCCTCCACTCCTGACCTCACTAGCTCTCTCTGTCAAATAAATAAAATCTTAAAATATATATATATATATAAACTAAGTTATAACTTTTATTTTTCATCTCCTCTGTGGATTTAAACATGGAAGTGAATTTCATTAAAGCATAATGCATTAGAATACATTGAATTCAATGTTGATAAGATAAATACTTCCATATAAAGTTTAGCTATATTTAAAGAAAATGCATGTGTATCTCTAAAAGTATTGCTTCTATAGGATAATAAACTGTCTAAGACTTCTGATTACTTAAAAGTTTTGTTTTGGGGGCACCTGGGTGGCTCAGTCCATTAAACATCTGTCTTTGGCTCAGGTCATGATCCTAGGGTCTTGGGGTCCTGGGATCCAGCCTAGCTGGGCTCCCTTCTCAGCGGGGAGTCTGCTTCTCCCTCTTCCCCTGCCCCTCCCCCTGCTCATGCTCTCTCTCTTGCTCCCTCTCTCTCAAATAAAGAAATAAAAATCTTAAAAATTAAATAATATAAGGGAATTGTTTTGAAATGAAGGAATGGAGCATTTTCTTTGTGTATTATATCGATTTGAATTGCAACCAATCAAAATCATGAGCACACATTTATAAATAGACCAAGGCAAAAAAATAAGGATGCAGTAATGGTTTTAAAGTTCAAGTATAATTAGCCAAGCTTGTAATTAACAGTGCTCTTTGTGGGGATCAGCATATGAAGTCCAGTGGTAGAATTAACACCCTGTATGTTTGAAGCCCTTTTAGGATTCTGCTTGTGTCCCTATACTCCTTGTAGTGTTCCTTGCTCCTTCCTCCAGCTCTCGGCCTCCCTAATTAGTGAAGCTTATTTTTCCACACCACTGCCCATGGCTGAATGTTTTCTAGGAAGAAGACAGTAGATGAGGTTCTCAATGAAACATCTAAATAAAGTTCATTACTAAGAACATTTGAAACTATAATGTGTTTTTTAAACCATTAAACTGGAGTCTGAATGGTTAAGTTATCTTCAGTTTTGTATTAGACACTGAAAACCACATAAAAAAAGAACTGAAATTTGTTAAATGGTTGCTATATGTCAGGTACCAATTCTAAGTACTGAGATTTAAGCAAAATACAAAATATGCTAAAGATCATGTTGCTAGAGAGAGGCAAAGCCAAAGGCTCATGTTTACCCAGCCTCAAATCCCTAACTCTTTTTTAAGTTTTTAAGCTAAGCCACAGTATTCAGTTTTAAATATGAATACACATGTTTATAATATGGGTATAATATGTGTACCATATATGTGTATATGCATAATATGTCTAAGTTTATATAATGTATGTATATGTAATATACATATATATGTATGTAGGTGTATATTTAACATTCTTTATATATATGTGTGTGTGAGTGTGAGTGTGTGTGTGTGTGTATATATATATATCATTCAAATTATGTCAGCCTGAGAAAATTACTTAAAATCTTTGTGCCTCAATTAACTCTTCCAGAAAATGGGAACAATAATAGAACACAAATCAGATTTGTTGGAATAATTAAATAACCCAAGAAGTATGCTTAGAATAGTAAATTGCACATGGAAAGATTTTAATACCTTTATCGAAAAATGCATATTTACAAGCTACTCTTTTTTATTATTTAGTTTAGAGTTATTTTTCTTGCCTTATTCTGGCTCTGATAATTTTTTTCTCTGAGTCCCATATAATAATTTGACCAGTCTATAAAGATCTAGGATGGTTATTTTCTTCTACCAAAGTTTAATATTCTATGTGTTTATAACCTTGACCAAAGTTGATGCAAACTATCTAATATTTATAGAGTGGCCAAATATTTTATCATCTAATCTAGACATCTTTGAGAAAGAAAGGAGGTGCTACCACTAATACTAGGAAAAGAAGCCTAATATGGGACTACTATGGGAAAATAGTGGAAGATGGTCATGAAACCATGTACCAATTCTTTTGCCAGAATGGTTTTATATCAGGGTCCCTGGGTGACTCAGTTGGTTAAATGGCCCACTCTTTATTCGGCTCCACACTCAGCAGGGAGTCTGCTTGAGATTCTCTCTCTCTCTGCCCCCCCCCATTCTCTCTAAAATAGATAAATTATTTTTTTTAAAAAATGGTTTTGTGTCTAATCAATATGCTGTTATAAAGGTATGCTGTATATCATCCTGGAACTATTACTTTTTATATTAGTATTGCCTATGAATGAGCTCCACTCATCTCTAATTTGAGAAGATCTGTCTTTTATGACAAGCTCCATTTGTTTTTCTCCTCTGGCTTCAGTGAAAGAATAAGTAATTTGAACTCTGAAATTTTGGTGGGAAAAATACACCCTCAGGTAGGGCCTAAGAACCCCAATTTGTATTCAGAAAGGGTTAAAACATTTATTTGACACAAATGGCCTGCCTTTCATAGTCTCTGGTTTTACATTTTCACCATGAGATGACCGCTTTTATGAAGATTATATATGATTATTATATATGATTATTAAACATTATGGCATAGGGTTGTAATTCCTCAAATCATTTTGAATATGGACAGAATTTAATTATAAGTACGTCTAAGTATTTAACTAATTTTTTACTATATATTCTATCAATGTATCTTTCAGACAATCTTATAGATAAATTGATTCACATTCTGAATAAGATCAAAATTTATAGTTTTCACTGTTTTTACACATGTATCTATATTAGCACTTGGTTATGTAATTTTAACAGGCATACTAAAAGTGTAGCATTGAGGCTAATTGACAACAGTTATCATGACAACAGCATGACTTTTCCAGCTTTAACCTGGAAGGAGAGCTGTCAAAAATGTCCTGTCAATGTATCAGGCAACTACTCAGCTACAGGTAATAGAATCTGTCATTAAAACAATCTTAAATATTTGGATGTGGCTTTCCAGAATAAAAAACCTGAATATTACATACTGTATTAGTTAGAATGAAATGATCCTGGGTTCCTATAATAACTTATTAAATTTTTCCTTTCAATTACTGCAGAATCATGACTTGAAAGAATACTGCAGAAATGAATGAATGGGGCAGAAATGAATTTGCAAAAAATGATCAGGTGATCAGTTACTGTGAGAGGCAGGGATTCTGAATATGGAAAAAAGTCAGAGACCAGGATCACATTCAGATTCTAGGAACAAAAGAAATGAGTAAGTTTAGATGCAAGTATCTTATCCTTTGATTATTGTCCTGCCTTAACCTTCCAATGGCTCCACTTAGTTTATCTAAAATATACATTTTAGTTGTTTTTGTTTTTAAAGATTTTATTTATTTATTCATGAGAGATAGAGAGAGAGAGAGGCAGAGGCAGAGGGAGAAGCAGGCTCCCCGCAGAGCAGGGAGCCCGATGCGGGACTTGATCCCAGGACCCTGGGATCATGACCTGAGCTGAAGGCAGACGCTTAACCGACTGAGCCACCCAGGCGTCCCTACATTTTAGTTGTTTTAATAAAAGTGAACTTATTAAGGCAGAAACCTATTAGCATAGCTTTATTATCATCATATGCAGAACTCTTTCAAATGCTGGGCCATGGCAATTTCAGCAGGACACCTTAATAAGTTAAGATCAATACATTTAGATCAGGAGTCTAATTTGGATAAATGATGGTAAGGAAACTCCAACTGTTGGAAAAAGTGAGAGCAATATTAGAGGCTAAGGCTAATGGATGCATAGAGCAAGAAAAGCAAGAATGGAGAAGATGGTATTCATTGAGGGCGTAACAGAGGGAAGGAAAAGCAAAAACGAACAAACAAAATCAACTCTGACTAAAATGTTTTAACATTCAGCCTTAGGTTGTTGACTGTATTACCATGTACCCTGAATTCTCTGTTACTCTAAAACTTCAATAAGAAGTGGTGTATTCACAAAACAGTATGGAGGGAAGGAAAACAATAGAAGCATTGCTTAGTGTAGATAAAAGTGGTATAAAAAGATTCCAGATTCAATGGGGCCAATCATGTAGGAGAATTCAATGGTGTAGGAGTTTATAAGAAGAAGGGTGCAATTGTTCTGAGGATGATTAATTCTAGATGTTTAATTACTGGTGACTGCACTATTGTATTTGAACATTAAAGGCAATGATCCTCTCAAAGCAAATTTCTCCAAGCACCAAAAACTTGAGTTACTTAAAAAAAAAAAAAAAAAAAAAAGATTTATTTATTTTAGAGAGGGGAGGGAGGGGTAGAGGGAGAGGGAGAGAGAGGGCCCTCAAGCAGGCTCCGCACTGAGTGCAGAGCCTGATGCGAGGCTCCATCCCAGGACCCTGAGATCATGACCTGAGCTGAAATAAAGAATTGGCCATTTAAGTGACTGAGATACCCAGGTTCCTCCCAAAATTTGAGTTACTTAAAGGCACACATACACAATGGTATATTTGTCCATGTAAGTTACTAGAATGGCATATCTACCATACTCACTCCCCTAGTAAAAAGAACTTAAAAAAAAAAAAAAAGAAAATTTATCTGAGTTTTTAATACAATGATATGCCCAGAAATGGTTCTAAGATAGGTGAAGAACAGTGAATTACTGGTCCTCCATTCGTCAATTGTGGTCTGCACAGAAGCTTCGCTGGCATCAATATGGAAATTGTAGAACATGTAAAACCTCCAGCCCTGACCCCAGACCACTGAATCATAACCTGAAATTTATCAAGGTATCAAGGTGACTGGAATGCACATCCAAAAGCACCACTAATTTCAGCTACCTGTTGTGTAACAAACTACTCCAAAGTTAATGGCTTAAAATAAAAAAAAATATTGTATTATTGCTCATGTGTTTTTTCTATTCTTATGTTAATCCCCATACATTACATCATTAGTTTTAGATGTAGTGTTCCATGATTCATTGTTTGTGCATAACACCCAGTGCTCCATGCAGAATGTGCCCTCCTCAATACCCACCACCACGCTAACCCATCCTCCCACCCCCCTCCCCTCTAGAACCCTCAGTTTGTTTTTCAGAGTCCATCGTCTCTCATGGTTCGTCTACCCCTCCGATTCCCCCCCTTCATTCTTCCCCTCCTGCTACCTTCTTCTTCTTCTTCTTCTTTTTTTTTTCTTAACATATATTGCATTATTTGTTTCAGAGGTACAGATCTGAGATTCAACAGTCTTGCACAATTCACAGCGCTTACCAGAGCACATACCCTCCCCAGTGTCTATCACCCAGTCACCCCATCCCTCCCACCCCACCCCCCACTCCAGCAACCCTCAGTTTGTTTCCTGCAATTAAGAATTCCTCATATCAGTGAGATCATATGATACATGTCTTTCTCTGTTTGACTTATTTCGCTCAACATAATACCCTCCAGTTCCATCCACGTCGTTGCAAATGGCAA
>NW_023270865.1:9837490-9934734 GCF_011800145.1 Mirounga leonina | reverse complement strand
ACCACTCCAGCAACCCTCAGTTTGTTTCCTGCAATTAAGAATTCCTCATATCAGTGAGATCATATGATACATGTCTTTCTCTGTTTGACTTATTTCGCTCAACATAATACCCTCCAGTTCCATCCACGTCGTTGCAAATGGCAAGATCTCATTCCTTTTGATGGCTGCATAATATTCCATTGTATATATAGACCACATCTTCTTTATCCATGCTCATGTGTTTTTGAGTTGATCGGTCCTTCTGCTGGACTCCTTTGGAGTATTCTTTTTTTTTTTTAAGATTTTATCCATTTATTTGTCAGAAAGAGAGAGAGCACAAGCAGGGGGAGCAGCAGGCTCCCCGCTGAGCAGGGAGCCTGATGTGGGACTCAATCCCAGGACCCTGGGATCATGACCCGAACTGAAGGCAGACAGTTAATTGACTGAGCCGCTCAGGAGTCCCTCCTTTGGAGTATACTCTGCTGCTGCAGCCAGACAGTAGCTTATGTTGGAACATTCAAAACGGCTTCATTCATGAGTGTGTATCTTAGGGGAATAGCTGGACATCTAGAACCTCCTTCTCTCAATCTCTGTTTGTCTCTCCCTATGGCATATTGGACTTCTTTTCAAAATAGTTAGATCCCAAGCCCATTGCAAAGGAAAACAAGCTTTAGTGTACACACGCCGAAATGTTTATCAAGGTTTACTTATGTCATGTTTGCTTACCTTCCATTGACTAAGGCCAGTCACAAGACCAAAGTCAGGATCCATGTGGGAGGGAGAAATTCTGGCTTTCAGTTTCAATGCCATGGTTCTTTAAGGATCACTAAACTTACAGCATGTCCCACTGCTCTCAAGAATCCCAGTTCACTACAGTCTGTGTTTGTTTATGATGCCAGCAGAAGTAGCAATGGCATCAGCCCATTACAGGCTCTTCCTGTAGTCAAGTTTGTAGTACCAAATTAATGAAATGTCTATACTGACCAGAGAATAAGTGACCAGGAGAGATTTTAGAGGGCTAGTCCTTCCTTTCCTTGCAATCTAGACAGCTAACCCCAACAATACTAAACAAAACATCAAAAATAGATTGAGTCACTAGGGCCAATAAACATCAGTCTATCTGTCACCACTTCATCATATCAGTGAGTCAGCTTTCTTGATGATACTCTGCTGGTCATTGCTATACCATAGACAATCAGGCAGCAGTACCTAGAAAAGGAAATTGTATTGGCTAAGATATCAACTTTAAATTAATATGTGTTATTCCTCATGAAAATGGTGTTCTTAGAGGTAAAACACACATATCAACTTTCTAAATGATAAATAGTTGATCATTTTGCATTTGGCAATCAAATTAATGGGTATATGTAAACTCCCCATTTCTCATGGCAAAGAAACATCACTGAGACTCATGCAGGCCTTGTGTTCAAATACATTCAATAAATTTTGTCCTCTTTCTTAATAGGTAGATAAATCCAAATTTGATTAAAAGAATTAAGCTGGCCAAAAACAAGTATGGCTAGTTGGTATAAAAATTAATTATGTGTTCAGGATACTCATTTGGTCTGCAAATGTAAAATAAATGAGATAAACAGCACTCTCTACGATTATTGATCACAATGTCTAATAAGAAAAAGGGAATTATATGGCATTCTTTCACAGAATTTGACTTCCACAGAAGGGCTGCATTAAACTGAGTTGCCTCTAAGTCCAAGGAATAAGAACATGAAATCATTGGGTGACCCTCACACATAAAATCAGCAATAATTTTACATTAATGCCTACAAGAAATTTGGCAAGCCTGTCTGAGCACCAGTTTCAGCCAATATAAAGTCTCAGCTATAATATACTTTTGGAAAGTTTTATATTTTGTAATCAGAGTTGAGGGCACTAATGGGTTAGTGATAAGAAGCCTCAGCGACTGGCATATTCATTGTTCCATGACCAGAGATAACATTAAAATTTATATCCATGGAATGAGAACAGCTTCATTCATCTTTGTAGTCATAAAGTATAGTCACCAAACAACACTTCTCCACAGAAATACTTCTGTGAGACTTACCCTGCCTTCCAATCTCTGGAGACCTGACTATATGGCCATGTCTCACACAGTTGCATCACTAGAATAAGAAATCAAATATCGAAAAGTCACAATTTCTCAACTAACGGATCTTTCAGTTCTCTCAGAAGCTGAAATGCAATGCCTGAAATTCAATGGTATAGGCCAAGAATAAAATCCATAAAGATGCAAACGTCGTGTAGTAAAATGATAGCAAATGCTCAGACTTTGAGATAAAAATCAGAGCTTCAGTTCTGTGAAGTCAAGGGAAGCCCTTCTATGTGAAAGATATGGCATCTACTTTATAGGTAGTCTATCTGAGGAGGTGGTGTGAATTTAAAAACGTTTTGATGGGTCTAGGGAAGAAGGGCAGTGGGATTGATATGCTATGTTTCTTTAAGACCATCATGAAGACATTAGACATTTGTTTGCCTGCTTTAATTGACCTCTGTGTAACATCCTTGGGTTAAGGCAAATTCAGAAACATCCTACATACATATAATTTACAGGGAAACAAACAAGATGGCAGAGCAGCCAGAAGTTTAAGAGAGAGAACCTAGAAAGAGAAAATCTCGAAGAGCCCTCCTAGGAATGAACTCAAATGTGTGGATCAAGAAAACAGTGCAGGAACAATCAGAGAAAAATAGGAACACACTTGGTAACATTCCCCAAGCTCTGTGCAGACTCACCAGCATAGGGCAAAACAGGATGAAAGGGAACGTCTGACCAAATACAGAAAGATAAGCTACACTTATCCAGGGTCAATTCCTAGGAAGATAGACTTAAAATAACATCACACTCACCCCTGGCACTCTGAAATACTGTGTGCTGGACCACGTCTGCACCTTTGTCAGGACGAATGGCGAGACAACTTCCAAGCTACTGGTCCTTGGTTGAATATGGCTGCCAAGGATTGAGTTGTGTTCTCAGTTGATATGTTGGAGTCCTAATCCCAGTACCTCAGAGTGGGATCGTATTTGGAGATAGGGTCTTCAGAGACGTAATCAGATTAAAGTGAAGTTATTGGCTGGGTCCCAGTCCAAGACTACTGGTGTCCTTATTAGAAAGGGAAACTTGGATACAGTCATGAATAAAGGTAAGAGGATGTGAAAAACTTACAGAAAAGACAGCCGTATACAAGCTAACCAGAAAGGACTGGAAAAGACTCTTCCCTTAGAGTCTTTGGAAGGGACTAACCCCACCAATACCTTCAGATTAGACTTCTAGCTTCCAGAACTGTGAGATAATGATTTTTTGTTGTTCAAACCACCTTGTCTATAGTATTTTGTTACAGCATCCCTGGCAAACAATTACAAAGAGTTTATATCTGTAAACTCCTTAAACTATAATAGTGGCCTCCCAGGCATACAAACATAAATGCAATAGCAGAGGATAGAAATCTAACTGACCAAGGGGGAATAAAGCACAAACTCTGAACAAAAAGTGGCAAATGCTGATCCAGGGATGACTCTTAGGTGGCTGGGCCAATAAAAACAAAGGGAAAGATCTGTATAGAGACATCAGATGCTGAACAAAGTGGGAAAATAGACTGCAGAATTAGCCCATCATGTCTCTAAATAAAGAAATAAATAAAGAAGTAAATAAAGACAAGAATATCACGAATGGATCATGATCCAGAGTTGTTAAAATATATTATTTAAATTATTTTCTACAAAACATGAGACATGCAAATAGAAAGGAAAATTTGAACCATACACATTAAAAAGAACAGACAACAAAAACTGTCACAGAAGTGGACAATTGACAGGGTTTGCAACCAAAGACTTCTCAGTATCAATTGCAAAGATGTTAAAAAATCTAAAGGAAATCATGCTTAGAGAATTACAGGAAGGTAAGATAACAGTGTCTCATCAAATAAGCAGATATGTATAAAAAGAAATTATTTTAAAAAGTGGAAATTATGATATGCAAAAGTACAACTACTGAAATTAAAATTTAAATAGAAGAGACTCAATAATAGATTTGAGTTGGCAAAAGAAAAAATCCACAAACTTGAAAGTAAGTCAGGAGTAGGTGCAATCTGAAGAATGAAGAGAAATGAAAGAGCTTCAGAGAAATGTCACAAAACCCACAGATGTATGATTCTATTTATATAAAATATTCACAATAGGCAGATTTACATGACCAAAAGTAGATTAGTGGGATTTGGGATTCTGTATAGAGGGAGCTTGGGAGTTACTACTCTCTTCTACCAGGAAGGAAAATGCTGAGTAGACTACAAAATCAACAGCTCTTCTTGGAGAGGACCCAGGGAAAATTACTGCCCCCAAGTTTGAAGAGACAGATAGGTGAATACGGGGAATTGCAGTTTACCAGAGCAGAGACTCAAAGGGGTTTCCACCATGGGAAGCAGTGTCAGGGTAAGAAAACCTGCACCATAACTGATGATATGCTGGAGGTCCAGCATGGAGAACTCTGAGAGTTAAAAACTTCAGTGGGAACCAGTCATAAGACAGACCCCACAATATGGTGAGATTTACCTGACATTTACAAATTTACAAATCACATATCAATTTCTGTGATTTAGAAATCAAATATCAATAAATGAAGAAAAAGTATTTCATAAAATTCAACACCCATTCGTGATAAAAAAAACTCTTGCTAAACTAGGAATAGAGTAGGAACTTCCCCAGCTTGGTAAGTAATATCTACAAAATACAGCTACACCATACTTAATGGTGAAAACCTCAACGCTTTTCCACTAAGATTATGTACAAGGCAAGGATGTCCCCTCCCAGCACTCCTTTTCAACATTGTACTGGAAGTCCTAGCTAGTGCAATCAGACATGAAAAGTATATAAAAAGTATACAGATGGGAAATGAAGACATAGAACTGTCTTAGAACTGTCTTTGTTCACAGACGACATGATTGTCTATGCAGAAAATTGATAGAATCAGCAGGAAAACTTCTGGAACTAATAAGCTATTATAGCAAGGGTAATCCTAGTTCTTGCTATTATATTATTGATGG
Organism: Mirounga leonina; assembly: GCF_011800145.1. Lineage (NCBI taxonomy): Eukaryota > Metazoa > Chordata > Mammalia > Carnivora > Phocidae > Mirounga > Mirounga leonina. Next base: position 9,929,704 of record NW_023270865.1, on the reverse strand, counting down.
ACGTGAAAATCCGTCCAGATTTCTTCAACGTTTTTCTTTCTGTTCTTCAGAAAGGGTAGTTTCTTTTGATCTATGTTCAATGCATAATTTTTTTTTTGTCTCCAGTCTGCTATGAGTCTAAACAAGCATTTTAAAAAAAATTTAGTGATTCTGATTTTCAGCTTTGAAAATTTTATTTTTAAATAATTATTTCAATTTCCCTTTTGATAGTCCTTACCTGATTATGTATTTTCCTTTATTTAAAATACACATTTAAAAAAATTCTTTAGCTATATGCGCAATAGCTGTTCTGTAATCTTTGTCTGAAAAGTGTAATTTCTGCTGTACTCAGAGTCTGTTTCCATTGACTGCCTCTTTTCCTCAGTGTGTCTCATTTTCCTATTTCTTGTTATTTCTAATAATATGGGTTTGGAAATTGGACATTGTTGAAAATACACCATTGCATCTGCTGTTCTAGATGGCAGTTAATTTCCTTGGACTCAAACAACAAAATTTTTCTTCCCTGCATCTCACAAAGACTAATGCCTATGCATTAGTGTGGTTTCTGAGCATTGCTGTTTTATCCCATCCTCCTGGCGGTGTCTCTCTGATTCCTGTGCAATTTACAGCTCTCTGCCAGTCTCACATTCTGTCATCTGACATTTTAAAACCAGAGGGCTTCAGCTTTCTGCTTCCTGAGCTGCAGAGTTTTAGGAGTGCACTGTTAAAAAAAGCAAAACCTCACACATCTCACCCCATGCAGCTCTATCTTTCAAGCTCTCTCTCTCTCTCCCTACTGATTCTCTTGGGCCCTGGGGTCTCCCTAACACATGCATATTTATATAATAGCCAGAGATTTGTGAAGAGCCTATGCTCAAGATATGTGTTGCTCTGTGATATCCTTGCTACCAGAATTTCCCTCCTTAAATCCCAACTGTAAACCTCTATTTCTGGCACCTGAGCTCCAAAGCTGTGGTTTCCACTGCTGTCTTGCACAGTTTTAGAAAAGAAGCTTGGCCAGGGATCTCAGGTTGGAAAGCTTCAAAAGCCTGATTCTTCGGCCTTTTGTTTGCATTTTTTTGAAAGCTGCATTTTTGTGAAATGTTCCTCTGACTTTTGTATTCTGTCCGATGCTTCATGGTGTCACATCCTCCTCCCCTCCCTCTACTTCCTCCTCATTCTCCTTCTCCTTCTTCCTCTCCTCCTCCTCCTCCTCCTTCTTCTTCCTCTCCCTCTTCTCCTCCTCCTCCTCCTTCCTCTTCTTCTTCCTAAAGGAACCACATAGTTCATTTAGTCTAATTCCCAATCTTAACAGAAGATTACAGAAAAATAGACCTAATAATTCAAGTGTACCAGTCTTATTTCACTATATAAGAAATAGTCAACTATGAGAACTAAGAGGTACTTATATTAGGAAACTAGAAAAAGCAGAATGATATAAACCAAAAGAAACTGAATGAGGAAAGTAATAAAGGATAAATAATGAAATTATTAAACTATGCAAAAAAATAGCCCAATGGATAAATAAACCAAATATCTTGTTATTTTGAAAGTATCAATTTTTTTTTAGATAAATCACTGATAAGCCTGATGTGAGAGAGTGCAAAAATATGAAAAATTAGGGATGTTAAATATACCACCAACACATAAGTACTACTACTCATTATCATTATCCAGTTCCATGGCAATGTATTGGAAACTTGGAAATAATGGGAACATAGTTTGGAAATGTTCCTTTAAACTATATCATTTGAAATAAAAAGTGACTTAGCATGCTAAAATGAACCTGGACCAGAGCGTTTCACCAATAAGTTTTATCTGACTTTTAAGAAACCAGCAATCCTGGGCACCTGGGTGGCTCAGTTGGTTGGGAGACTGCCTTCAGCTCAGGTCATGATCCTGGAGTCCGGGGATCGAGTCCCGCATCAGGCTCCCTGCTCAGCGGGGAGTGTGCTTCTCCCTCTCCCGCTCCCCCCTCTCGTGCTCACTCTCTCTCTCTCTCTCAAATAAATAAATAAAATCTTAAAAAAAAAACAAACCAGCAATCCCAAAGTAATTGCAAATTCTCCAGATGATAGCCAAGTTAGAAACCCCCCCAATCAGTTTTATAACACTAGCTTAGTATTAAAGTATGGTAAATAATTTGGTTTAAGCTGAGGCCATAAAGACATAAATTCTATACCCCCCATTTTACCAACAATAACTGAACATTGGAGGGGTTTTCTCACCTTACAGGTCCAGCCTTTCAGCATCGTGGAAGGAGACTGGAAGCTCAAGAGACCTGAGAACTACTCAAATTAGTATTATAATCTATTAGAGATTTATCTAAGTTGTCACCTAGAAAGATGCCTCCTCCTTTTAAAATTAATTTATGAGCATATGAAAAGCTAATCTTGTATTTCTTATTATTTAACGTATCTTTACACCCTCAGCTCCCCTTCTCTGAACAGAAGGTATTGCTTTTGAATGAAATTCTATGGAATTATCCTTAACTACCTTAATAGCAGAACAGCTGTGCATGATTAATGTTATTATAATAGATACTATGAGAATTTGTAACAAATGACAACCGCCATTACCTGCTACCAAAATAATTCATCACTTTTTAATTTCTCAATTCATAATTACCAACCTAATTAATCCATTTTAAGATTACTCAGTTCATTACACTATTTGATTTGGTTCATTGGCCAAGCCCCGATATGTGTGTAAAAACTATATTTTAAGTCTGTAAATCAGCTTCTCTCCATTGGAACAATGTGCTTATGACTTAATATGTTATTCATGTGAATATTTTATGTATATTCTTGTGAACTTTAATTAACCTTATTGAGCTTTGGGAATAAAAATTAGCAATGTTTCTACTCGAATATCCAATAAATGTGCAATCCAGACATTTTTGTCCAGAATGCCACAGGGGATGTTTCACTTATTTTTTTAATCTATTTTGTTTCTTCCTATGATTAGTAAGAAGTGCATTTTTCCTAGCTAATGTGAAAGGTGGCAGTTCAAGCAAAGAATTGTATTGTTAGCTGCCTTGTTAAGACGTTATATTGTCATTAACTATCATTGCTCAACATTAAAATTCAAATATCTATAATATGGACAAGGGTAAAACATTTTAAGTGTGTAAGCTTTCATTCATATGTTTGTGACAAATATTATCAACGAAAAGGTTTTTCCACTATCTGTGTCCCCCATCCTCACAAATAATATGTGGTGTTGGTCACACATTTCTTTTTCTTTTGCAGTCCACAAACACATATCTACTTGTCTCAGAACAATTTTGGAGGCTTTGTGATTTAAAAAAAAATGGAGACACAAGCAGCAGTTAGTATGATAAGTTTGTACTGAACAGGAGTGCAGGAAAATCTTTCAAGGATTTTTGATGAGAGGTTGGCGAAATTGCTACAAGGTATGAAGAAAATATAGAAAAGAAGGAAAGATGTTCACTTGTTCTCTATTTCTCTCTGTACACAACATTTGAACTATAGTATAAACTTCCTAACACTTAGAAATGATTCTTTTGCTGCTGGACTCCAAATTTCAGATTCAAAACTCTCTTCTATAGTTCAATCATATGTTTCATGGCCTCCACTTGTCACATTTTTGAAGATTTCCAACTGATATTTGGTTTTAATTTTAGCAAGTAATTGTACTATCCATACTCCCACACGAGGGATGGCAAACTGTGGGCATTTCACAGTTCACTAAAACCGTACCTTTATTCTTTCCTTTAATTTTTCCAACAAGTTTGCATAGCCTCTAGAAACACAGTCTTCATGAAGTTTCCAAATAGCAGATTAGCTGGTTCTGATGCATCTAAGATGTTTATTGGTTGGGATTATAGCAGTAAATCCTGGAAATTAGAGTTGGGTCAGCACTCCTTATTTGTTGAAACACCTTGGCATGGTATCAAGTCTTTGGAAGAAAAAATGGTTGGAGTGAGGGCTGGCCCCCACTTTTCCTTTCTACCATGCTTCACTCTCCAGGATTTGTATAAGAATAACTAAATGATGGAATGCAAGAGTGGTTTCCATTTGCTGTTTCTTTTTGAACCCATGAATTCAGGCAAAATGCAAAAATAAAATAAAACAAACCAAAAAACCCCCAAAAACCCCTCAACTAGAGTTGAGAAGAAACTTAGTGGATCAAAATGCATTAAAAGTCCTATTAAAATATTTAAAAATAAAGCTGTCATTTTACCAGTTATTGAACTTATTTACAATATGATCTAAGGCCTTTAAAAATGTATTGTGTTACTATTTGTTGCTATTTTATTTTAAGTTAAAAAGTCTCAAACAACTGCATCATTTCCCTGAGCTTATTTTTAAATTAAAATTAATGCTTTTTACAATAATTTGAAAATGAATAGATTTCCAGGCTTTTTTTCTGGATAATTAGTCACTAAACAATAAGTTATTATTCTTAGAAGAGTTTAAAGGTGAATTGAAGAACCTTAAGATACAGTTTAGAATAATTCTGTGGAATTCTGATTTAAAATTAGGAGTCATTCGAATGCTTTATGTTTCACGTGTGCCCATGCAGTCAGGGATCACATAAATCACACGATTGCCATGCATTTCACTTTAGCATGTTTCCTCTGAAGTTGTTGTAGTCAAATACATCATTCTCATCTTAGATTTATTTACAAAAGGAATAAAACAGAAATTCAACTGTGGTTGTGTGTGTGTGTGTGTGTTCAGCAGCCCAAATCTTAGAAAATTCTGCCTTGATCATTTCCCAGGAGTAGATCAAAGAATAGTTAAGTCACTGATAGTTACATGAAATTAACTCAGGCAATCACAGATTTCGTTGCCCATGTGTATTTAGCAACTTTTGAAGCATCTGTTGCACCTCAGTGATATTTTCTATTTAATTTTTACCCTGTCACAATTTTTTCTTTCAATTATATATTTTTAGTTTAATTTCCTAAGCTGATGTGGAGAGAGGAATGTAATAAGAGCGTATTTCCTGGTTACAGGAAAATTTAAATGGTGAATGGAGTCATTAAAACCACTATTCACAGGGCGCCTGGGTGGCTCAGTCGTTAAGCATCTGCCTTTGGCTCAGGTCATGATCCCAGGGTCCTGGGATCGAGTCCCACATCGGGCTCCCTGCTCAGCGGGAAGCCTGCTTCTCCCTCTCCCAATCCCCCTGCTTGTGTTCCCTCTCTCGCTGTCTCTCTCTCTCTGTTGAAAAATAAATAAAATCTTAAAAAAAAAAAAAACCACTATTCACATTTCCTGTGACTCTGTCATTTAAGTGTATGCAGAAAAGACAGCTTTATTTTCAGAGCTATACTCTGGAATCAATGTTGCTTTGCTTAAACTACATTCTAAAAATAGTATCTGAAGGGAATATAGTCAATAATATTGAAATAATTCTGTATGTTGACAAATGGTAACTACACTTATCATGGTGAGCACTGTGGAATGTATACAATTGTGGATTTGCTAATTTGTACACCTGAAATTAATATAACATCGTACATCAGCTATACTTCAATTTAAAAAATAGCATCTGAGGTCATCTTTCTCAGATGCTAAATTCTGATAATTCTTGGAAATAAAGCAATTAGCTAATTATTTATTGGCATGTGTTTGGAGAACTTTCAAGGAATTAAGAACAATATGAAAAACTTCATTTCTTTTTTTTTTTAAAGATTTTATTTATTTATTTGAGAGAGAGAATGAGATAGAGAGCATGAGAGGGGGGAGGGTCAGAGAGAGAGGCAGACTCCCTGCTGAGCAGGGAGCCCGACATGGGACTCGATCCCGGGACTCCAGGAACATGACCTGAGCCGAAGGCAGTCGCTTAACCAACTGAGCCACCCAGGTGCCCGAAAAACTTCATTTCTTAAGAAATGTTATGATTTTCACTGTTGTGAACTTGGTCATGAATAAATATACACCACAAATCTGGCCATAGATAGGCAATGTTTGTTAGACATTTGGAGGAAAGTCTTTTTTACTCTCAGGAAAGATATTTGGGAAGCAGACATTCATTGCTTGCTGAATGAGATGGCAAGGCTGTATGTCTTGATCCCCATGGTGGCTCTCCTACAAGCATTGGGTGAATTTACCTTAGAATGAAACTTGCAATGTGGCCGATAATTCTGATGATGAATAGATAGAAATAGTCATACATCCTGAGTAAGTTCTGACATCCTGGAGCAACTGGCAAAGGTGAAACTCTGAAGGCTAATTCTCATAGTGAGTTTAACAACCACTCACCCGGAAAAACTGACTCAACTTAGCTCAAATTCTGCCAAGACTGATAAATATATTTCCATCACCTTCTCATAAAGTCCCTTGTATTGTTCTCCAAATGTTATTTTGTACTAGAAAAACAGATTGTCTTCCCTAAAAAAATGGTTATATTTTTCTTTGTATTAAAGAATTGGAGGTGTGGTGGGCAAGGAAGTGAAAATCTACTGGATATTTTTACTTTGCAGCGTCCTGTAGCTGGCATTTGTTCCCTCGTTATCCTCATGATGATACTTATCTGTTATCAACTCTGACTTACCAATGAGAAAAAAAAATTTTCTCAAGACATTTCTAAAGTCAGGAGTTTCAATATAGATGTAGAGTATATTTGCACAAAATAGTTTTCATCTCAGTGACCGCCCATGATCTACTTTCATCTGCCAGCAACAGTGGAAAAGTATTCTGGATTTGTGTTCTGTGTTCTATGGTTCTTATATTTCAGGGTTGTTTGTAAATGAATAGCTATTGTTAAATTTTCATTAAACCTCACACGGGTTCAATATCTCTGTTTTATCATTTCAGCTTTGTTTTAACTTTAAATATTTCTCTTAGTAAAAGTTACCAATATAATAAATTCAGAAATAGTTATGATGTAAAAAACAGGAAATGGGATTTTGTACACTATTTAAGAGCCTTTTTGGGGCACCTGGGTGGCTCAGTCAGTTAAGCGTCTGCCTTCGGCTTGGGTCATGATCCCGGGGTCCTGGGATCAAGTCCTACATTGGGCTCTCTGCTTGGCGGGGAGTCTGCTTCTCCCTCTGTGTTCTCCCCCGCCGCCAAATAAATAAAATCTTTAAAACATTTTTTTAAAAAGGAGGCTTTTTGGTCATGATAGAATTTATCATAAATAGAAAATCATTCAGCTGTATAAATTTTTGCCCTGTTTATTGTATGGTTTTGGAGACAGATTAAGGATCTAACACTTAGTAATAGTTAACTGTATTATGATACAAACTTGCATTGCAAAATAATGTAGCCATTAAATAGAATAAATTTAATCCGTATTTATTGTCAAGGAATTCTATGTCATATTGTTGAGTAAAAATGCAAGTCATGTTAATAAACAACAACATAATAAAATATGTAAATATATGTATAATATTTGTATTATAATATAAAGGTATTTTATTACCATACATACAAATGCATAGACTATTGTTAAAGGTGTTTACCTCAGATGATGAGATATTATTTGGTTTTTATTTTACCTCTATAATTTCTTTGTATATAAGAATGATTTTAGTATATGTGCTGCCGAAGCGAGCACTATATATAAGAATGATTTTAAAAGCTTCATTCTGAGGGTGCTTAGGTGGCTTAATCAGTTAAGCATCTGCCTTTGGCTCAGGTTATGATCCCAAGGTCTTTGGATCCAGTCCCTCATCGGGCTCCCTACTCAGCGGGGAGCCTGCTTCTCCCTCTCCCACTCCCCCTGCTTGTGCGCCTTCTCTCTCTCTCTCTCTGACAAATAAATGAATAAATAAAATATTTTAAAAAATACAATTAAAGCTTCATTCTATTTCTAAATTTATTTTCCCTAAACAAAGTTTCTTATTTTTTTTTCCCTCAGAGATCTCTTTTAAGATCTAAGGGAAGTGGCATATCTTTTTTCCTAGAGAATGCTTTAAAATATTCCAGTGGCTAAGAAATCAGCATTAATTGCCAGCAGCAATGATTTCTGATGTAAAAATAAATATGTCATGCTATCTAATGGACCATCTTCATCACACAGCAGCAAAACCAAAGTCCTTAATGTGTTCATTTACTTTTTCAACAAAAGTAACCGAGGGCTGGATTTGGATCAGAAACTATGCTCAGAATTAATAATAGTGACAGACTAAGTGAGGTCCATAACCTCATGAAATATTCTATGCTGCGGAAGACAATACAAGTCAATAGATAAAAGCATATTGTAATGCAGGGCTCTGCCAAGTGGTATGAATACAAAATAAATCTGGGTGCTAAATGATTGAGAAAATAATAAGAGATTGAAAGTGATGGAGGATTTTTTTAAAGAATTTAGTCAAAAAAGGAATCTGTAATATGTGAAAATTGAGTGAAGACCTACATGAAGCAATTGATGTGTGTCCATGTGTAAATTTGTAAATATTTTAATTCATCCTTTTGAGTTTTTGTTCTTTTTATGTACAGCACCATCACGAAAAGAAAAATTCCTATTTTGACCCATGGACACGGCGTAATCTGATGTTTTGCTCAAGATAGCACATATTTTGTTTTCTAAAATGAAAACCTTCCAGTAGGAAAAAAAAATCTATGTATTTCATGAAGTGTATTTCAGTCTACAACACTGAGTCACATGTCTCCTGTGATCTGTTCATTCTTGGCTGGTGTTTTTATTTTATTTTATTTTATTTTATTTTTACTTTAAAAAATTTTTAAACTAGCTTTTGTCCTACCCAATGTATCATGCTGCCTGGGGTTGGAATACATGTGTCCATGGCTCATCTTTGTTACTTAAAAATGTTATACCTTTTCTTTTAGAGAAAGAAATAGCTCTTTTAAAGTATCATTTTAGTCCCAATTACTCCAGATTTATTGAAAATATTTGCTATTGACTCATGAATTTCTCTCCGATAGGACTTTCAGGATCATTTTGGATGAACTGATGGATCAACAGGTATAATATGTTCAACACCTGTTTGTATTCCTTGACCTCTTTCCTCATTTTCTGGTGATTTTTCATCATTCCATATCAAGCATTCACTTAACTGGGACTAACATACCACCTCCAAAATCTTGATATCAAAGTCCTACTCTCTTAACATTATCCCCTCTCTTTACAAACAAATTCACCCAAATATCAGCTTGCATCAGGATTACTCAGAGTGCTTGTTAAAACAGAGACTCCTGGTCCCTGCCACCAGGGCTCTGATTCAGCACGTTCAGGGTGGGACCTTAGAATTTGTTTTTCTAAAAGTTCACAGATGATATGTGCTGCTAGTTCATAGATTGCGTTTTGAGAAACACCGCCTTAGAGAAGGACCTTCTCTTACCCCAAGCACACTCCCTTGAAACATCCACCACCCTTTCCTTTTGCCCTAAGTGACTGTCATAACCTGACTCCTATTTAAATGCAAATATCTATCTCCTCTGTGCCTCTCCTAAGCAGCATAAAATGACAAGCCATCAGGCTTCTGTTCACATTTTTCTAATCAACTTACTATCCCGCTTTCTAAAATGTTCACTTTTTTTTTCCTTTCTCAACCCCTTCTAAGAGTTGTTAATTGCTCTTGGAAAAATAAAATGATATTAAGATTGCCATAGCTTTGAAACCCAAAAACATCATAGTTACCAAGGAGAATGTCAACCATTAAAAAATGAGTTATAGAGACCTAAAAATTACAGAGCTATTGACTAAAAAGATGAAGGTAACATGAACACAACAAAACCACAGAGATTTTTCTTACTAAAAATACATCATTAGATATTCTGGGAATAATCAAAAAACTTTCAAAATCTGGAAGAATCTTTCAAATTGGGACAAAACAGGAAACCAAGGACTGAATTTCTAACTCACAATTTGATTCTACAAAGTATTTATAAAATTATTAATTTTTTAAAGAAATTTTAATTATGCCAATAATATCTAATCATTTCCAAAAATTTGGTGTGCATAAGGAATCAGCAAGTTTTTAGAAAGAGTCTAAATCCTGGAAATCAAACCATGTGGATCACAATTTTGTTCTTAGTTTGTCCTGAAATATTCTCTGAAAATTTTAAATTGCTATACTTTTACACTAAAGTAATATATTTAGATCTTTCAAGATGGTAATTTATAACTCTGATGCATACCATATTTGAAGCTCTTGAAATATACTTGAAATCCTATAATTAATAGCTATTGACACAAAGAAAGTCATTCAAATCTTATTTCAACCATCAATTAAAAACTCATATATGAATGTATTTTTTGATGACTAGTGGATTTTTGAGTGAGAAAAACAAAGTTGTGTACTTATTTTCCCCCTTGCTCTGTCTTACTTTTTACAGCACATTGAAATCATATACAATCAAAGATTATGATTTACATTTTTCCAAAAAGAAACCAAAATCAGGGAGTAAATTATTGATAATTGGCTATTGAATTTACATAAAATAGTGCATGGTTTGACACATAAACATAAATGCATAGATTCTTCAAACAGTGATTTTTATTACTTTATTTATTTCTGGTATGTCAATACATAAATGAATCACTCTACTTCACAGCTCACAAAAGATAAGAAAACAAAGTCCTTTATCTCCTAATTTTCTCTCTGAAGGGAAAAGGTCACAAATATTTTTATTCAAGTACTTTCTACCACCATACCAAGCATTGCACGCTGAGGGTTTCATGAAGTTCTAACTTTTTTGATAAAGAGTATAATTTTTTCTGCCATAGGTCTGATAATAATAACATAGAATCATGTCATTAGACAAAAGATTTTTTTTTACAAAACTTGGTTTTTCTTTTTGTCTGAGAATATTTGTCATAACTTTCCATCACATTTTATGAGCCTCTCAGGATAACTGTGACTTTTTCCAGTTTTTACAAAGGAAAGAACAACTTTGAATAATGGCCCCATAACTTTCTTTTCTTCCTCTTCTTTAGCTGCTAAACTGAATGCTTATAGTGAAAATCATTATTTAAACCCTCTCTTAGGAAAATTCATTAAATTAATGAGAAAGAAACTTTGAATGTTATGCAAAAATCCTGGTTGCTTCTGTAAGATCTATGTTCATTTCAGACTTATGACAGACAGTCCTAGGGTCACTTTTCCAATAAAATTCACTTTTCACATAGTCATAGTATTTTCATATTTTTCCTGTTTCTTCAGTATCCCTTTACTATCAAGGTTAGTTGCCTAACAACTCTAAATTTGCATTTTGTCATCTTTTAAATCTGTTTATTTTTATAATACATTATTACTAAGTAAAATTTAGTGATGAATAATGCTTTATCTTATTGACTTTAAGATGCCATATAATGTAAAATTCATCACTCTCTAAAAAAATGCTTTCAATTAAACTTATATGCAATCTGATATCAGAGATGTTAAGTATTATGGGTCATGCAGCTCTTAAACTATGGCAAAGTTACACTTAATTTTCAAAACGATCCAATTTTCTTTTTGTTTTTAAAGATTTTATTTATTTATTTGACAGATACAGAACGAGAGAGGGAACACAAGCAGGGGGAGTGGGAGAGGGAGAAGCAGGCTTCCCAGGGAAAAGTGAGCCAGATGAGGGGCTCGGTCCCAGGACGCTGGGATCATGACCCGAGCCGAAGGCAGATGCTCAACGACTGAGCCACCCAGGTACCCCATTCAAAACATTGATCCATTTTTTTAAAAACACGATAAATAATAACAAATGTAAATTTAATAAAATTTTAAAAATTCCAGTAACTTGAAATAAAGAAGCCTCATTAAATAAATCTATGGAAATTAACTGAAAAAACATAGTTCTTTGAGCTTTTGTAAACTTGAGGAAGGTTATGTTTAGTATGGGTATTATGAGATTTCTATATGAAAACCCCAATTAATCTTTCATTTGAAGTTTGTGAACTGCATAGGAACAGAAATACCAAATAGCTTTCAGACTACTAGTCTACCATTGATCTACAGTACATAGTTAACAGTGGACCCTGAACTTAAACCCCTGGCAATCCAGCTGAGAAGATACTTAGCTAGTTTCCTTGAGCCTATTATTTGTCAAGCCAAGAAAGTGCAAATTTTAAAAACAAACAGTCCCTATCTCAAAGAAATTTAATTTACGATAAGAACATTGAAAATAGAGCAAATAGATCTAGAGAAACTATGTCCTCATTGATCTATGTGTTTGTTGATTGAGTAAGCATGTGCCATCCATAGGTCCAAACTGAAGGATCTGTGCAAGGACAAAAAATTTAGCAGGTTTGTATATAATGAGATAAGAGCCTCAATGGGGAGGTAGTGCCTGGGTAGTTCAGTCAGTTGGGCATCTAACTCTCGATTTTGGCTCAGGTAGTGATCTTGGGGTGGTGGGATCCAAGCCTGCACCTGTCTGTGCTCAGCAGAGTCTGCTTGAGATTCTCTCTCCCACTCCCTCCCTCCCCCTCCTCCTTTGCCCTTCTCCCCACTCACCCTCTGTCTCTCATAAATACATACATACATACATACATACATACATAAATAAAATCTTAAAAAGTAAGATGCTCAATGAGACAAGTAAGCAAGTTATATAGTACAGTTTAGAGAGATAGGGGCAGGATTAGAAGGTTGGTGCAACACGAATAAATTAGGATTTTTATCTGCGAGTAGTAATGATAAAGTTTTTTTTTTTTCCTTTGAGGTACATGATGAGCATTTTTTTCTGCATTTAATTGCAACCTCTCACCATTGCAATCAATGTCCAGTGCAGTTAGACCAAGAAACAATAGCTCTGTCTTATAGACTTCCAACACACAACAGGTAAAGTTGTTCTAAATGACTTAATAAACCAAATTAGAGGTCCTTTCATATATTTGGTGCTCGAATGTTAAGAAAAATACACATGGGTATACATAAAACATATGACAGTAACATTTTCAATTCTCTATGACTTATTTCCATTAAGCCATTTCATTTAATTGGTTTGGAATATTATTCCTAAGTGTTTCCTCATCTTCCCAGCAGTTATCTGAAAATAAATGGAAGTGGTGCATTTTGTGTTGTTCTTGTTATCAGCACTCAGGATTAAGAGTTTAAATAATCTTGGGCAGCAGGGGGAGATTTACAGTAAGTAATAAGCTGGGTCTGTACCAGGAAAACATTGTAACTAAAACTTCCCTTGCTCTCTTGATAGATTAATAGGTCTATTCCTATTTCCCATTCTGCATAATAAATTGAAGTTTCACAATGAATTTGTGTAGTGACAATTTCAAACTTGGCATTTTGGGAGAACATATGCTTGTAAAGGGGTTTGGCTGAAAGTCAAATGCAAGCTTTTCTGAGTTATTAGAGCCCAGGGATCTGTTCTAACACATAAAGTGCTTATGGGAAAAACATTTAAAATAAACATCCCGAGAACTGTGGGAAGGTTAAATGACTCTCCTCTGGTGACCCATCCCAGGAGCATATCAGTCACAGCTTTGTAGAACCTGCAAAGCATCAAGGGGAAACCACAGAGCTGTAAAAAAAAAAAAAGAAAAACAGCACTTTCAATCCCAACGTGAAGTCCAAGCTACTCACAGTTTCAAAATCACTTGTGCATGAAGTGTTAAATTACACAATTTTTGAAGTGTCATGATGTGTAAAAAGTATTGACTTTGTATATTTGCTCATTTGCCACGTAAAAGCAGGCTAATATTTTCACAGGTAAAGATTTTTAATTTAGGCACATTTTATAATTAAATAGCACCCTCTTATAGACTACAAATGGATAATAAATTCCAACTTCATATAACCATATATTTAAACTATTTTATTAATATATCTTAGTCATAAATGTTGAGAACTATAACATTAAAACTGTATTTCACATGGGCATTTTAGTTATATATGCATTAATTACTAACTTCACTTGCTACTGCATTTCTCTCATTATAAGTGCCATCATCCATCCTAATCGGAAAAGTTCCTCCTATGTTAGAAGGAAAAAGATGACTTTAAATTGAAGAAGTTAAAGGATCTTTTAGCTAACTGACCAATAGTCATTCATTTAAAATACATTAATTAGGTAAATATTGTTCAAATCATTAGAATAAAAAAACAGCAAGTGTATATTTAAATTTTTAAAAATGGTATAGAAACAGAGGTAACTATTCAAACTTGAAACTCCTATGGGCATTCAATTAAATATATGAGTTGTACCAAATACAGACTGAGAGATACTATACTTTGTGATAATATTTACGAATATTGAAGAGTGTTGAAAATTGTTGCTTTATATGAGGTCACGTTGAAAGAGAAAAGTTTAAAATTGTGTGGAAGATGATGATGATGGAGTCTCTTCCTGCTTAAGCTATAGGCAATAATAAGGAAAATGGGAAAATATATCTCTAGGGATTGCAGGATTGGGGTATGTTTTTTGGCTGTAGACTGATCTAATTTGACCAAGCTAAAATGCCTGAGAACCTACAAGCATATGAATTATCTGAAAACCCAGATTCTTTAATCAATGAACACTATCACATTACCCAAACCATTTCTCAGAGAAAGCAAAAGATATGCCTTCTTTTGATATAGAACCAGGAAAAGACCCTTAGTGAAATAACAGGTGAGGTATAAAATGATAAATGTTGGGGAAATTACAACAAAACATAACAGATGCTGTTGTGTCCTAGTTACATCTATCTTTGCCATATTTCATATTTTCTTACTGCAAGAGATCTAAGTAGGTATTACTATCATTTTTATACAGAACCCCATAGAGGTAAGTAACTTCACTGACTATCCTTATATTCGAATGTCCTATGATAGTTTTAAAATATGCCGGCAAATTATTTGACACTCCTCCCACCAAGGATTCTCCTACTCCTGAATCTTGAAGGATTTGAAACCAATATAACCAGTAGAGTATAGGAAAAATAACACAATGAGATTTCCAAGGCCAGATCAGAATAGACCATGCTGCTTCAGCCTGATTTATATCGATATTTGATCCAGAAGAAGACAATTGCCATGTCAAAGCCTGACTCTCCATGCTTACAGTCCATATGTAATTTTTCTGATCATATCTCCCAGATGACAGCCCACATCAATGCCAGTGTGTAAGTCATTTGGGTATCCAGCCCAGCCTAACCTGCAGATGCTTCCAGACAGCTGATGGCTGACTGCACCACATGAGAGACCCAGACAAACGAGAACCACTCAGACAAGATTTTTCCTTATTCCTGACTGGTGTAGGCAGAATTCTAAGATGTTTCCCAGGTACCCCCAGCCTGAGGCACACACCCTGTATATTCCCCTCCCTTTGAGTGTGGGCAAGAGTTGTGAATATAACAGATATTCACTCCCTTAATCATGCCATGTCCTAGGAGACAAAGATAATGGGATAGTCACTCATGTGATTACATTTTATAAGATTCTGTGGTAGCATAACAGAGACGTCTCTTCTGCTGGCTTAGAAGATGGAAGCTGCCAGTGTAACCCCTGAGCAGAAAGCCCAGCTATTTCATGTCCAGACTCCCAACCCACAAGAACTTTGTGATAATGGTTGTTTTAAGCTCCTAAGTTTCTGGTAACTGGACAGTAATAAAAAATGAATACACCGGCCCACAAAAATTATGAAAAAGGTAAGCCAGTTGTTTTAGGATGCTTAAAATCTTGTAATCTGTTGGAACCATTAGTAAAAGACAGAATGGGGGAGTAATTTGTTAGACAGCAAAAGTAAAAAGAACAGTTGTCTTCTGTTCGACCTTTCTTCTATTGAGAAAAATAGAACATAGGTCCTTCACCAGAATCTACAACACTAAGGGAAAAGGGATGACTTGGAGCATTACTGTGAGATTCAGGCTGATTCAGGGAAATATACCAAAAAGGTTAAGACAAGAGAAAATGCAAGTCACATATTTATCTACATATTTATCTATATATTTGCAATAGAAATTCTTGAAAATATCTTCTGCAATTTTATGAGAAGGCACTGAGTTCCTTAACTCAGTTCCATTAACTGCCAAGTGTCTCCTGATTGCTTTGTGCACAGTCCCAGTCTCTGTAAGACAAGGACGTCCTGTGTATTTGCTATACCAAAGTGAGAGCAGGTTTCTTCCTCCCATTTCTGACACAATCTCATCACTCCCCCTCTGCAGGGGATCCAGGAGGCTACCTCCACAATTTCTAGGGTCAAAGCAAACTTGTTTGCAGTGTCACTACCCCAGAAGTATATTTGTTCATCAAGCAAAGTCTCATCAGGCTTATTTCAATTATCTATTCAAAAAAATGAGTGATTAATAACACACAGGGCACATATATCACCTCAGTGGTTTCAACAGATATGGTTTCGAGTATTTAAAGAGGTAGTTGAGTTGAATTAACATATCACAGTTTGTTCTTACCACATTTGTTTCCTATAGCAGTTGCAACAAATGACCACAAACTGGATGGCTTAAAACAAAAGAAATTCATTTGCTCACATTTTTGATGCTAGAAGAGAGCGGGGGCTTGCTCTCTCCCTCTCTCTCTCTCTGAAGTCCCCAGAAGACGCTCTCCTTCATGGTCTTTCTCTCAGTTCCTGATGTCATTGGCAGCCTTCGACTTGTAGATGCATCACTCCAATCTCTGCCTCTATTGCCCAATGACATTCTCTCTGGATGTGTACATTGTCTTTGCATGTGTGTCATTTTTTTTTTAAGATTTTATTTATTTATTTGAGAGAGAGAGAGAAAGAGAGGGAGAACACAGAGGGAGAGGGAGAAACAGACTCCCCACTGAGCAGAGAGCCTGATGGGTGGGACTCAATCCCAGGACCCTGGGATCATGACCTGAGCTGAAGGCAGATGCTTAACCCACTGAGCCACCCAGGCGCCCCGTGTGTCTTTTTTTTTTTTTTTTTTAAGATTTACTTATTTATTTGGGGGGAGAGGGGCAGAGGCAAAAGGAGAGAGAGAAACTTAAGCAGACTCCATGCTGACCTTGAAGCTGGACACAAGGCTTCATCTCACAACCCTGAGATCATGACCTGAGCCAAAACTAAGAGTTGGACGCTTAACCACCTGCGCCACCCAGGCATCCTGGTGCAGAACCCTTTATATCTCTTCTTGTAAGGACACTTGACACGTTGGATTAGGGGCCCACCTTACTTCAGTATGACCCCATCTTAATTGACATCATAATGAGATCTGCAAAGACCCTATTTTCAAGTAAGTTTTCATACCCACAGGTACCAGGGGTAAGGATTTTAACGTATGTTTTGTTTTGTTTTGTTTTAAAGTTATTCTTTTTTTTTTTTTTAAGATTTTATTTATTTATTTGAGAGAGAGAGAATGAGAGACAGAGAGCATGAGGGGGAGGAGGGTCAGAGGGAGAAGCAGACCCCCCGCCGAGCAGGGAGCCCGATGCGGGACTCGATCCCGGGACTCCAGGATCATGACCTGAGCCGAAGGCAGTCGCTTAACCGACTGAGCCACCCAGGCGCCCTTAACGTATATTTTTGAGGGACATAATTCAATCCACAACGTAACCATGACATAGGTTGCCAAGGGAGAGACAGCACTAGGCTCAGAAAACACTGGAATGTAGAGGACAGCTGACAAATGGAGGGCTGTCCGCATTTACTCATCACAACTTACCATCATGTATACTTTCTCCCACAGGGGGAGCCTTCCACTTTCCTCCTAAATCAGCTTCGTAAGGCCATTCATATAGCATTAAACTCCATTCTTATTACTGATGTCCTATAAACCCATGCCTAACTTCTGATGGTAGCTTCCTGAATATATTATTTAAATTTCTACGATAAAGCAAGAAAAAGGCAGTGAGGAGAGAAGAGTGTAAAAACTGAAACAGTCATTTCGAAAAAGAATGTCAAAATAATAAACAACACAGAAGTATTCAAATACAAACACATAAATATACATATGTGTATATGTGTAATTTGCATAAAAATGTATTTTGCTTTATTTATTATGGCATTTACACAGTACTGTACAAAAGATCTATGCTTTTTATTAATAATAAAAGCCATATTCAATCTATATGACTTTAGTACTTGTAATTATTCTCATCATTTTTGCTCAATTTCTCATTTGAAACAAAATATTTTAATTCATGAGAGCCTCACCTCTAGTAGATATATAGACATACCATTAAGATTTACTTTGTGCATTTTGTTTTAAAATTATGTGGGTTTAGGGGTGCCTCAGTAGTTCAGTCGGTTGAACGGCTGAGTCTTGGTTTCGGCTCAGGTCATGATCTCAAGTCATGGGATAGAGCCAGGCAACCATCTCCTTGCTCAGCAGGAAGTTTGCTTGAGATTTTCTCTCTCTACCTCTCCCTCTCTCCTCTCCCTGTGATCTCTAAAATGAATAAATAAATCTTTTAAAAAATTATGTGGGTTTAAATATTTGAAAATATGGAAAACATGATACATGAGATCCCTGGGCAAGTCTTGCCTTCTTTACTATGGATCTTTGAGGAGTCAAGCCACTCCTTCTGAGCCACATGGAGGGAAATGGAGAAACAGTGCACATTAAATTCTAACAATGTAATACGTGGACAAATCCCTGCACTGTATGTGTTTCATGCACCAAAGGCCTCAGCACACGCTGCTTAGTGCTATTTCTCTTGTCAGAAACACTCCTGCTTGTCTGAGGAAGCACTGGCAAATATATAGTCTGTTGTTCCATAACTAACTCTGGGTATGAAATGTTTTAATTCCGAAGAAAAGGGATGCTAGTTGATGTCTCTTTATTTAGAGTAGAAATGCAGAAATGCATAATTTAAGATGACTAGGATGCTAGTTTACATGTCTATAATATTTAAGAGGAAATTATTCTCCTACCCATGTACACAAACATACACACAAAAACACAGTATGCACATGACCTGTTCTAGTCGTTGCCATATTTCTGTTATTGTTAATCTCCCAGGCCAGTGTTTTTATGGTGTCAAAGTTTACCCTGACTATACAGTTTTAACAGGTGTTCTGTCTGCCACCTTACATTATTGTTATTTGAATGTTGCGACCATAATGGTTTTTGAAGCATATTTTCCTATGAAATCTGTGATGTACAAATAAATATTATTTACTTCGATTGCATTCCCTTTTTCTATTAACATTTCAAACTGTTAGATCTCTGATTGAGCTCATCAACTTTTAAAACCGACCAAAAGCAGTATTTAAAAAACAAAGCTTTTGGCACCTGGGTGGCTCTGTAAGTTAAGCATCTCCCTTTGACTCAGGTCATGATCCTAGAGTCTTGGGATTGAGCCCAATGTCGGGCTCCCTGCTCAGCTGGGAGTCTGCTTCTCCCTCTGCCTAACCCCACAACCCCTGGCTTGTGCTCTCTCTCTCAAATAAATAAGTAAAATCTTAAAAAACAACAACAGCATAGCTTTTCTTTTCCAAACTGGTGCTATAGTATATGAAACAAGTAAACTCATATTCAGATCATTGAACTTCAGATCCATAATGATTTATTTCCTAGAAGGAAATGCTTTTTTCCTTCTTGTTCTTCTTTTGTAATGATTACTGCCCCATCGTTACACAATTAATGAGGTTTTACTCTGTGGTTCTTATGTGTATTGATTTAAAAATCTTTAATTGCTTCCTCTTAAGAACAACTGAGGAGAAATTGCTTTTCCCTTTCTTCCATGTATTCTTGCCCTGTATCAGTCCTGAATAACAATCCCACACAAGAAGGAAGAGCAATTCTAAAATACACTATGTATTAAAAACTGTGGCATTTTGTCAATATAGATTACCTCCCTGCTAATATAAGAACCCTGCAATATGACTAGCTCAAGCACAAAACCAGGATCCAGGATCAGATATAGAACTAGTTCTATTTAACTTCTGATCAGAAAATCTTGCCCGCTCTTACAGAATGCATTTTTCATGCTTGCATTTATATTTGGTTTTTGTTGCTCTTGTTTTTACTAACAACATAAATATCCAATAGATTTTTCTAAGATAAGGAAAATCAAATTTTATTAATATAGTTTTCTTTTGCATTCCACTTATTTGGTAGACTGGAGGTAGGGGGCAAAAACTAAATATTATGTTATCCTTTGGGTGTATTAGAGGAAGAAAAAACACCACATTCCCTTTAAAGTCTTCATAAGTTAGTATTTTCCTCTTCATCCTGTGTCACAATCCTGTCAGTCACCTTCGTTAGTACTGGAGAAATTTCATCCTATGGTTTAGCCTTCTGAAGAGGTAAAAAAATTGCAGTGGTCATAAACCTATCCCTTGTCTTCACCTTTCTTTACACTTTAACTAATTAATTAATTTAACGGTGATTGTGCAGGGAGTTCCTCACAATGTCTTTCTTTTTTTGGTTTTTCATTTTGGAAACGAAAGCGTGTCATTGATGAGCCATTGTTTTTCCCACTTCTGGCTACCATAAATAAAGCTGCTGTGAATCTTTACTGTGGGCATGCATGGAAGTTTTCTAGGTACATATGGAAAGGAGCAAGTGCTGAGGTATTGCTATTAGCTTTCAGATTTTTAGTTGTATCAGGAAGTGTCAAGTTCCTTTCCATACTGGTTACAATAATTTCCACTCTGCCCCACTCCCCCGCCACAGTCGATGAGAGTTTTAGTTGCTCTATGTCCTCACCAGCTCTAGGAAGTAACAGACTTTTTAATTTTTGTTCATGTGCTGTGTGTAGTAGTATTTCACTGATGTTTTAATTTACATTTCCCTACTTGTATTGAGGCTTGGTGCTTTTTCATTAGTTCATAAGCAACTTGGATTTTCCCTATGTGAAGTGCTTGAACTTGAGGGATGCTGAAATAAATAACAAACCATCATTCAGCTCAGAGAGCATGCACTTTAGGGTGGAGAACTGTGGCTAATGGAATTTGTGAGCCAAGAAATTATAGGGCTATGCACCAAAAACCAGAGAACTCATGAAGATAGAGAGTGTGTGAATCAGGAATGAAATTGTGGAAGTGAGGATATCTGATCAATCTAAATGACTGCCTTGAAGAATTTAGATGAGTAAAGATGGCAAGGCTATTTCAAGCAGAAAAAACAAGTAGGCAAGGTGCAGAAAACAAGAGTCTACATGGTATAAGTAGGTATTCTAGATTTTATGCTGTAGAATATCAGTTCTCAAACTTGAAAGTACATCACAATCACATGGGCAGCTTGTAAAACAAAGATTCTGGGCCCCATATCCAGAGTTTCTGATTTGGTGGTTTGAGGATGAAGCTTGAGATTTTCCTTTCAAACAATTTCCCAGTTAATTCTGGTCCTGCTGTTCTGTGGACTTCATCCTGAAAACCCTTGCTGTTCAATTTTTTAATTTCATTTAGTTCAATCTGACAGTTCTTTAAAATATGGATTTGAAGCAGAAGTTGGAGACAGGGTGGCAAACTCAATCACAACTGTTCTAAAGAAATGGGAAAAGAGCCTGAGCAGGGTCCATAGATAGAGAGGTGATAAGATGCATTGATAAACAGAGGATGTAAAAGAAAGGAATTTTAATTGATTGGAAACAATGATGAGAAAGAAATCCAGGATAATTTCAAAGCTTCTGAATTCTACCTGTGGATGAAAAATTTCAATAAGGACAGAGGAACAAATTTCAGAGAAGATGATGAGTTCAAACGTATATGGTGTATGTATTGATATAGCAATGTGTGAAGTTATTCCTGATACACATGTCCTTCAGACAGCTGGATACTGAAATTTAAAGTTCAAGGACATTACAGGAGAGAATTATACATTTGGGAGTAGTTAATAATGACCAAAGGGAAGTGGGGGTTGGGGAGAGGGAGGGGGACGATGTTTAAAGAGTTACAATGGAAGGAACCTTGAGGGAGACAGAGAAGGTTAGAAAATGAATGAATGTCACAGAAGCCAAGTGAGCAAAATCCTCCAAAATGGAGTGAGTGTTTCCAAATGTAGCAATATGGTGGCCATTGCTGAAATTGTTAGAGCAATTTCTGAGGAAGAAAGGGGCAGAAGTCAGAATTCGGAATAAAAAAGGAGACTGTGTATGGAATCTATTAGTAAGGGCTATAGCTCTTAATGAAAGCAGAAAACAGGACAGAGCTATTCTCCATAAATAAATAAATAAATAAATAAATAAATAAATAAATAAATAAGATGATTCTGGAAAACATTAGGTGCTCCCTCTGTATTATAAAAGTATAAATATCTGCTATGGTAATTGTTCAAAGAGCTCCCATTAACAGGAGCATACTGAGGATCAGCTTCAACATCTGCATTTGGTATTGTACACACTTCTCTATTTATGGTGAATTTGTATGCAAAATACTTGAAACAATCCATCTTCTGAGAAACTTGAGTACATGTGTTATAAAAGCCAAACACCGGGGTAATTTCAAAACAGTCTGCAATAGATTACTCTTAGATTTCATCCAATTAAGTTAGAATTAAATTGGTTTTCTTTTTGCTTTGAGATTCTTCTGGAGTTAGGCTATAATGAATTTTGATAATGTTTTTTACATTTCTACACTACCTCCTGCAAGCTGATACATCAAGATGGCTTTGCTTATCTTAAAAGTTAAGAAAAAAAGATACATATTTCCTACATTTGATTATGGCAATTTGCTTACCCTCCTTTAGCTTACTTAACCGAAATTGAGAAGGGTGATGGGGAGACCGGAAAGAAGTAGGTCTAAGTTATATTTATTTTTGTATGTACATTTTCAGTGGCTCTATTGAAGGAGAATTAAGTATAACTTGGTTTCTTTGTGTTACTTCGTAGTTACTTTCACTGTTGCCCAAATCCTCAAGATGCTAAAGACTTCACTAATTTTTAAGAGTCCAATCTGCACTTATGTTTTACTGCTACCAGCAGTTACAGATTCAGGTGTTTTGCTAATTCTGTCTAATTATCCTAGAGGCCCTGGAATTTGTTTGGCCCAGGTGCATAAAGATTATATAATTTAGGAATAAAAGCATCTAAACCCTACACCATTTATGTAGAAATCAATAAGTAAAGTAAGAGATACATAGATTACCCAAGCTATCAAATCACACCATAGGATAAGCATGCCAATTTAATAAGTTATTTCCTAATTAAATGACATTTTATTAGTTTACAGTTCTTCAATATTAACACAGACAATATATTTTTATTTGCCAATGGAAGAATATTGTGAAGAAAACATAGCAAATAATAAATAACTGTTCAATCAAATGCAAATATATTTCTAATTTGTATGTAATAACTTTACTGTGTTAAATTAAAGGTGCTTCTATTTCAAGTTTCTTTTGTGTTACCTTGAAAAGAACAACTATGTGGTGAAATTATGTGCTGAAGTTGTATTCTAAATAAGCTAATCTTAATCATTCTTTTTCTAAAGAAGGTCTGAAATAGGAGACTTGTTGACTGGCCATGGTTGTGTTCTAATAGAAAAAAGATTATTTGACCCTTTACTCTTGGCTGAGCAATTTTCATGGTATTGAGAATCTCAAGACATTGTAGAGAGATTATTTTAGTGATAAAAATAGTTGATTTTAAGCAAATTTATATTTTGTATAAATTCATGAACATTTCAATAGAGGCAATACTAAGAAAAACAAAACAAAGTGCATAATATACTTAGTGGAACAATGAAGGAACAAAACCAACTGTTGACTCCTTATTCATTAGACTGATTAACCTTTATTATTTCCTTATACTTTGAGCCCTGTTCTACCCAATACCTCATTGCAGATACTTTAAACACCATTTCTTGCACAGGACACTAGGGATTCAATGTCAAAAATAGATATCAGGGCGCCTAAGTGTCTCAGTTGGCTAAGCATCTGCCGTAGGCTCAGGTCATGATCTCAGCATGCTAGGATCTAGCCCCACATTGAGGTCTCTGATCAGTGGGGAGTCTGCTTCTCCCTCTGTGCTCTCTCCCTCCCTCTCTCTCTCCCCGTTTCTGTCAAATAAATAAAAAAAATCTTTTAAAAAATTGATATCGTTTTTCTTTTTCATGATGTTTTTATGATGTTTGCAGTCTAGGGAGGAAAGAGAATAGTAAATGCATAATCATCGATCAGTAGTATGCTGGGCTCTCTGTTAGGGATAATCATGAGAAGAGAGGCTTTGCACAACAGATTAAAAAGACTATGTGATGTGTCATATCCCCAAGACTAAAAAGGCTCTCTGAACACAATGACTAGCTACCTTCTACTCTATCCTAACATTCTGTTGGAGCGTGATAACATAGGGATTGAGGAATGTGGGCTTACGAGGTCCTTCTTGGAAGTCAGAGAAGCAAGGTTTTTGTCTCCGTGGGGTCTGAGCAACTTCTAAGACAGAAGACTTAGGTTGATGTCTGGAATATATATCATTCAGTGTTTGAAGAGAACTGATCCTTTCAGACCAACTCATTTCATTTCACAGATGAGAAATGGATCAAGATCAAAAATGGAAGACAGGACTCAAACGTTGATGTTTGCATTCCAAACAACACATTGCTTTTTCTCACTTTATGATCCTGCCCTCACATTTCTGATTATCTCAAGGAGAAAAATACTTCCAATTTTCCAAAGTGTTTTAGTTTCTTAAATTAATCACGACAAAGGAAAAACATCTTTCATTTCTTTTCACCCTAAGGAAATATAAGACTTATAGCACTCCTTGTGATCATACAAGGAGGACTTTTTCTGTAATATTCAAACACCTTTTTATAGATTGTATAAAATAAAATGAAACAGAAAATTTTTATAAGTAACTACTACCAGTACTTACATTAGAATATTACCATATTCAAAATGGAATCATAAGTACTCAGAATATGCACTAAGCTTTTTACATGGCTTATATGAACTTTTTTATACCTAAGATGTGAATTTTCCTTCTTTGCTTATTACTTTGTCAAATGTCCTAACAAGAAGACCTGTTCGATATGCCTGTTCTTGTAGTCATAGAAACATGTTACGTTATTCATTTTGTTGTCTTAACACTTTTTTCCCCCTTTTCTCCAAATAACAAAAAGACAAGTAAATAAGTGTCTTCAAATTATCATAAACACAGACTTCTTTTTGTATTTTTTTTCCTGGTACAGGCTTCTTGTAAATGTTGTTTTGAAAAAAGTAAATGTGGATGGAATAAATCTATTGAGTTATTAAAATTACTGAAAGCAATATAGTTTTTAAAAAAATGAAATTGTTTTTCAGACATGTTACTATTTCCCCCCTTGAGGTGTTCTATAAAACAAGAATAAATACTAAAGCTTGGAGTGCAGGGCTAGGAAACTATTCAGGGATCAATTTCCCTATGTTCATTTAATTTCTCTTACAATCAGGGGACCTTGACACCATGGGCACCTGCTATCTGGGTGAAGTCATAGCTGTCTGTTAAATGACTGAAATCTCATTGAACACGTAAATACCCAAACAGCAAATATAAATGTGATGCAGAACCTGGGTAATTATGAACAATGAGCTGTACAGAGACGGGAGTGAAGAGTTGATTTAAGTGTCCTATGGAGCCCCTGATGATAATCAGTCCTGATGATTCTTTTACATAGAAGTAAATGACATTTGAAATACATAAAAATAAAAACCTACTACCCAACAGTTTCCAAAGGATGTGGCCATCCTATTTTATAGAACAGATGGGGAGTCAAATCGAGATTCTAAGTATTCTGTGCTAATTGCTAACCAGATAAATTCCTATTTAGTGTATGTATCCTAACCCATGTGCTTATAACATTTTCTAGGATCAAGGAACACATATTGAGGCCTAAATCTTGAAGCCTATTGCTGTTGCCAAATTCCTATTGGATTAAATGATTTCCTAGGGCTGGAGTACATTCTCTATGTTAGAAATTTGGTTTTCCTAAGCCAGAATGTAATGCTAAAGAGATTTATAAACAGCTGTTGGCCCTTTGTTTGTGTAACTGGAACACAAGAAAGTTATCTAAATATTGAATAACTTTGTTCTGTAGTGGGGTTTGGAGTTTTGTTGACTGAGACATATACACTTTGCTTCTAGCCAGAATCCTTAAAGGTTAAATGAGGCCTATATTCTACCTATGTTTTTTTGATGAACTACTGAAGAAAATTAATGTATATTCAATGCAGAGTTTACAGAGTTCCCTTTTAAACAGAAATATTTGTATTTCAGCAGTTATTGATTAAGTTACTCTGTGTTCGATGTATTCTACTATGTGCCGGGTGATATAAAGCCAGTTAAAACACAATGCGTGTTCTAAACTAAAATGATAATCTCGTACTAAACTGGAATATTAATATCTTAGGTCACATCAGAAACAGAAACAACAGCTATTAGCTTTCTTTTGCCAAGTAAATTACAGAATACATTGTATTTATATCAAGAGGCTTTCTGTTATTTCTCTTCATTTAATTATTTCACAATATGCTTTGAACATTTACTGCGAACAAGACACTGAAAGAACCACTCTGGCTTTAGAAAGGCATTTTAATAACTCATGGCTTATTTAGGGAATTTGTACTCTTTTAAGGAATTTAGGGAGACTTTCTTAAAAATTAAATCCTCTGAAAAAGCTCTTGGTTTACAAAAAGATTAGGTCTTATGTTGAGATTTGTTGTAACTTAACGAAGCAACTGTATCATACTCTTTTCCCATCTAGATTTTAAATGAGTTGAGATGCAGAGTACATAAGGAAGATACTGGATAAAATATTATCTTTACTACCAATACAGTTGGCTAGAAAGTATTGTGGGGACAAGAATTTAAAATTCCCACACATTCCCACCTGAATTGAACTTGGCTTCTGCAGTTCATGCCTTAGTGATCTAACCCGAAGTTGTTGTGATAACCAAATAGGAGAATGTATGTGTAGCATGAGAAAGGTGGGCATAAATACATGAGTTTAGTGGTGAGCGATAAGTTCGTAAGGGAAGCATGATCCAAATCCTCTGTGATGAGATGTGCTCTCATGAGAATCTTGGCTTCTTGCCATGAGAGCAGCTAAGTAAGGTTCATTTAAAATTTTCAATTAGAGGAAAATAAAGATTAATTTTTTGTTTTAGAAAGTCCTCTGTGATGTGTTATTAGTGAAAGCTAGAATAAAGTCAGGAAAGAGGTTATTTTATGGAGGTTATTTTATTTTTACTGCAGTTATTTTGTGACAATATTAAGCCTATGCCAGTTTTAGATTATTATTTTGATTCATAGATTTTTTTCCAGTGATTTTATGTCTGATACTTTCTAAAAATCAGTTAAATGCTGAATGTCATGATCTCACCATGACAGTTGGTTATAGATTTTATGCTACATCATTCTAGTAATAATACAATGCAAAGAAGGAAATTTATAGGAAAAGAAAGATAAAATAAAATAACTTTGATAATTTCATATTATAGACTTGGCAATTGATGCTAATTATGCCACAGAAAATAAAGAAAACACTTTAATTTTAAATCTTAATGAAAACATTCAATATTATATACCAATATTCATAAGAAAAAATCAAAGACAATGTTTTGCAAATTCTAATGTTTTTTAAACTTAAAATATCATACCTTAATTTTTCTAATTTAAACAGAAGAAGCACGAATAAGGTGAGGATGGTCCAGTATTTTAAAGATAAAAATATCTTTTTACCTGAAGAATCAGAAATGAGGCATCAGATCATGTTTATCAATCCAAAGATAAATTATGTTAGTTAAAAGAAATACTTTGTAGTTTCAGAGCAAGCACATTAACCTAGGCACAGCAGAGACAAAAAAAAATTCTTAAATATCTGTATTATCTTTGGGGAACCAACCTAATGGATTTTTGCCTATGCAAGGGTTATTTTCCTTCAAAAAGAATAAGGAAATATAAATTAGGAAGTAGAATGTATCACAGAAAAGCAATGTGTTCATACCACATGTGATATATGACTAATCTTATGAACCCACTCATGTTGAATTTAAAGGGAAATATGCAACATGTTTTGCGGTATTTGGTAAATGTTTTGACATACTTTTTCATTAAAAAAAATATTTGAGGCAACTCTGTAGGCGATGTGCTGTTTTTGTCAATGAAAACTGAAGGTTATTGTTTCACTACAGGATGTAATATGATTTATTTGCACTGATATGGATGGTAAGACCCACCATTATAAAGTTACATTGTCAAATAGCACTGTTCCATTTCACTTAATAATTCCAAACCACATTACAGCCAGAAAATTTAAATTGAGGCTCATATATACCAATTAAAGAAAACTAACCATCTGTAATTCTCTCTGGCCCGTTGCAACCAAACCTTGATATACTTTCACAGAGAATGTAACTGGCATTTAGGGTGACTCCTAACTATCTTAAGAGGTTAGTGTCCCATCTTTCCTTTTCTTGATTTAGATGCTAATTCTTATTCTAAGGTAATAGTTTTTCAAGAAATTCAAAACAGTCCTCATGTTGTACCTCAATCTAACCTGAATTAACTATTTTTCCCATCTCAGTCTAGTCTTGGAAATCCCCAACTTGATGATATTGTCACATTTTAACTATTTCATCACTCAGTCTTCTTTGCATTCTATTCTTGCATTGCATCATTAGACATTTAAATTTTTACCCTAATTAAAAAAATCATTTCATTTGGAAAAAATTGCACAAGAATCCTTGGCAAACAGAGAGTTTCCGCTTCACAGATTTTTTTCATGTATTTATTTCTGTTTATTTTATCATATTCCATAAGAAATGTGGTACCCATATGCATGAGCCACAGATCTCATGGAGCTGTTGGGGTAAGTAGAAAAAGTGAGAATGGAAGAAAATTTTTAAAAAGGAGACGGGAAACGTGGCAAAAGAACATAGAGATTTTGCAAGAAAGCCTTGAGTAACATAAAACCATGAGAGACGATGGACTCTGAAAAACAAACTGAGGGTTCTAGAGGGGAGGGGGGTGGGGGGATGGGTTAGCCTGGTGATGGGTATTAAAGAGGGCACGTTCTGCATGGAGCCCTGGGTGTTATACGCAAACACTGAATCATGGAACACCACATCAAAAACTAATGATGTAATGTATGGTGATTAATATAACATAATAAAAAAAATGTCAAATAAGGGAGGTTAGACACAGGATTTGAGTTGCGCCCTACAGATAGCTATGAGGAATAAGCAATGTGCTGGCAATCACAGTAGAGATACTTAAAATTCTGGAACAAAAACATAACTACTTGTGCAGCTAATTATTCATATTTTTTGGGGAAAAGCAAAGATATTTTCTATCTTGCCATAATTCCCCCCAAAATATGAAAATATATTAAAAAAAATCTGTGAAGAGGAAACTCTCTGTTTGCCAAGGATTCTTGTGCATTTTTTCCCAAAATATGATAACATAAACAGAAATAAATACATGAAACATTGCCATGAGAAACCATGAGACCTAAGCTTGTCATTATTTGTGGGGTGTTATTTGACCAACCATGTCACCAGGTTGGGGGATCACAGAAGAATTTCATCCTTAAGTGGGATTGGCATGTATGACATAGGACTTGAGAAGGTTCTGAATGCAAAAGGAAGTAGAAAGAGCAGTAAATTCGACTCTAATGACATTGGGTGCTGCTGTATTGACCCCTCTCCTTTGACCCTCACCTTGTGAGAGCTCTCTCTATTGTCAGTGCATTGAAGAAATAGAAGAAAACAATGTGGTTTCCCGATGATGCACACATGATACAAATAACACCCCAAATTGGAAGGCTGCAGCATGCCAGTTTCACACCAGTGGTTCCCTGAAGGACAGTGAGAAAGCGAAAGGACCCCAACAAGCATAATACGAGTGGTGCACCTGATTACTCACTTTGCCTTAAAAGGGAGATGGCAAGTATCTGGCAGTCACTAGACATTTGGCTGAATAATCAGTATCTAGAAAGTACAACATAAGAAAACTGGTAACACAGAAACCTAGGAATAAAGACTGTAGATGGACGCCCTCAGAATGAGTGAGGGTAAAAGGGGATATTTGTCCTGTGTGTATCTCATTAAGGCATTTATTTCAATAAACACTCAGAGTTCAAGATGACCTATTCTATTCTATGGATATAAGGCAGCTTGGGTACCACATACAAGTCTTTTCTTGTTCTTGCGTGATGACTACGTGAGTGAGGTATCCATGAGGGCAAATGTACATACAAAGTACATACAAAGGTACATACAAATGTATTGCGTTATCTCAGAAGCATGTGATGTCTCCAGCCATTGCAGACTGACGCTGAGCCCCTAACAGGGAATCATGACTGAGAGAACTAGCAGCCTCCTGGTGGCAGATTAATTACTTTGGACCCCTTCATACTGAAGAACAGCTATTTGTTTTAATTTAATGTATTGGTAAGCATTGTTGCTCTGGGTATGGATTCGTCTTTCTTCCTTTCAGTTCTTCTGCCAACCCTCCTTTTCAGGAACTACAAGAATGTTTTATTCATTGCCATGTTTTTCCATGGCAGGGGCCTTATTTTACAAAAAGAAAAGGGTCAACATCGGTTTTTTCATTCATTCAATCTTTATCTCCATATATTAGAGATATTTTAGGCAGAGCGCTTTGACCATTTCTGTTCCTCGCTCCCTGATTTAGACCTTAGCCATAAAGAGAAGAATGTGATTATGAGATTAACAAGGTTAAGTCTAAGTAATTCTCTGTCTACATCATTCAACTTCTAAGTTCTTTGGAATTTACAGCCGTTCACTTGGACTATCTTTAGGGAGAGTCTGGATGGTTAATAATCTGGTATCAGAATAGATAAAAGATAAAATCAGTTTTAACTGCCATTTTCTGGCTAATAAACCAAGTGACCATTATAAATTGTGTTTCATAAAATATTGTTAAAAAGACAAAAATAAAATGCAGAAGATATAGTGATGCAAATTCCTAAGTTTGAATTGAGTAAATAAATGCATGAATCAGTTATATACTTACTTTAATTAATTTTAAAATATAATTATAAATAAAATTATAAATATAATTAAAATAAAATTATAATAGCATTTAATAGAAGAATTTGAACTCATCAAAGAAAAGAAGATCACAAGGACAAAGGTAAAATATCTTGGCTTATTAAGCCTTCTATAAGAGGAAACAGGCATATATCTCTGATGATAATTCAACAGGTTATTCCTCTCAATTTTGGAATCAACATTTTGGTTTTTCTTTTTTTCTACCAGAAATTCAGGAAATGAAATAACGTTCCTACTCTTATACCACAATAAACATGGAACTATTTATCCAATATATTTCCAAAGCTACATCAAGTGTCAGACCTAATAGTCTTTTGGAGATCTTTCAAAAACATGACAGTTTTTTTTGTTTTGTTTTTGTTTTTGTTTTTAACAAAATCCACTGTTTTTAACAACAATTTTTTTGTTTTTAACAACATCCATTGAAGGATGGGGATCTAACATCTTCTAGCAGACACATGTAGGTTTCCTGTAGAATGTTTGATATCATTAGCTTTATATTATATTCAATTCATTAATAAACTCCTAAAAATTTCAAAAGAGTTTTTAAAACACTCAATAGTTTGGAAACAAGAATGTCATATATTGATTTATATATGGACTGAATTATAAATCTACAAATTTATCCTATCTTTTGGCAATTTTTCAAATCCTTCTGTGTCCTCCGTTCTTTTCAGTTCAGGCTCTCCAGGATGTGTCCTGTGCTCATCTTTCCTGCTTTTCCTCTCTCCAGGCTTACCCCACCTCTACCCCAGCCACCAGACCATACTACTTCTCATGCTCATGGCTTTCATCCCAGGGGCAACTTCCTGCAAAGACCACTCCTCAGGACCAACCCTGAACATCTCAAAAGTGAGGACCATCTATTCATCTTTTGAGACTCAGTCTGTTCTTCTATTAAGCCTTCCTTAAATGTTTCCAAACTAGAGTAGGAGCACAATGACCTAGGGCAGAACTCTACCAATTATGAATTGTATTATCTAAACTTCTGTGATCCTCAGTCTCTCCTTTAAATAAGTTAAATTTAAAATGGTAACATATTGGGGTGCCTGGGTGGCTCAGTCAGTTAAGCAGCTGACTCTTGATTTCGGCTCAGATCATGATCTCAGGGTCCTGGGATAAAGCTCCGAGTCAGGCTTCATGATCAGTGGAGAGTCTGCCTCAGAATTCTCTATCTCCCTCTGCCTTGCCCCCCATGTGCTTGCTTTCTCTTTCATTCTCAAATAAATAAATAAGTAATCTTGTTAGCAAATTTCAAATGTATAAGACTTGTTGTCTTTCTTTAAATCTTTTTTTTTTTTTAAGATTTTATTTATTTATTTATTTGACAGAGAAAGACACAGTGAGAGAGGGAACACAAACGGGGAGTGGGAGAGGGAGAAGCAGACTCCCCGCTGAGCAGGGAGCCCGATGCGGGACTCGATCCCGGGACTCCAGGATCATGACCTGAGCCGAAGGCAGTCGCCTAACCAACTGAGCCACCCAGGCGCCCAAGACTTGTTGTCTTTCTGATCAATTGCTTAGGTATCCAAAACATATCAACCCCTACTTCTCACTATACAAGATAATCAATCCTAAATGAATTGCTTGTTTAAATACAAAAAATAAATAAATAAAGATTCTGGGAGGGTATATTGGAGCTATATGTTATATTTCCCCATATTCTATATATTTTTCCATTGTCTTGGCGGTAAAAAAAACCCCACAAAATTTCTAGAACAGGGAGAAAAAAGCTTCAATCTTTAGTTCTTGTATTAAGGTAAGGAATTATTTGTTTTCTAACGATGTCATTAAGAGAAAAAAAAATCTGAGTGAGATAAGATGTTTCTAGCACAAATACCTAACCAAGGACTTGTATTCAGATAATAAAAACACAACTACAGATCAGTGAGAAAATGTTAAAAAATAGAAAAAAAAGTCTTGAAGCAAATCACAAGAATTTATTCAAATAACCAATAACTGTATGAAAAGTTACTCAACTTTCTTATTCATCCTGGAAATTCAAATTAAAACACAATGCAAAATAGCTACATAGACTTCAAAATAACAAAATGAAGAGTGTATATCTTTGGTGTTCTGGGACCAATTCCAATGCTGAGCATGGGGTGGGGGGGGTGGGATCCCCCACCAACACCACCAAGCAGTTCTTGGACACCAGTAAGACGTTTGAGAATTCAACTCAATTCTGATACTATCTACTCAGAAATAGTATCAGATCCCACAGGTTAAGGGGTCAGTCCTATAAGACTGTCCACCCCTCCCCACCTTCAACCACCAGTGGAAAGCCCAGGTTGTCACCTAGACTTCTGACCACTGGGCTGTAAATTAGAGTTTCCCACAAACCTCTCCTTGGGTTTGATTAATTTGCTGGAGCTGCTCACAGAACTCAGAGAAGCATTTTACTTACTAGATCATCAGGTTATTATAAAAGGATATAACTCAGGAACAGCCAGATGAAAGAGATGTATAGAGCAAGGTATGGGGAAGGGGCACAGAGTTTCTCTGCTCTCTCTGAGCACTCCACTCTCCTCTAGATTTCCACATGTTTACCAACCCAGAAACTCTCCAGACCCTGTACTTTAGGGTTTTCATGGAGGTTTCATTACATAGGCATGATAGCTTAAATCATTGGTCATTGGTGACTGATTCAACATTCCGCTCCTCTCCCCTCTCCATACATCAAGGGTGAGACTGAAAGATCTAACCCTCTAATTACTTGGTTGGTTCCTCTGGTGATGAGCCCTATCCTTAAGTGATCTAGGGGTACTCCAAAAGTCACCTTATTAGGAAAACACTTTTATCACAATTAAGACACTTAGACACTTTTATCACAATTATCAGTTATGAAATTCCAAGGGTTTTACAGCTCTGTGGCAGAAATGGGGGCAAAGACCAAATATATCTCTCTTATTTGTATTGCAATATCACAGTATATAACACCAAGTGTTAACAATGGAAGTCAAGCCACCAGAACTCATATGCTCAGCTAGTGAGGATACAAATTGCTACAATCTCTTTTGAAAACTGTTAATCAGTATCAACTAAAACTGAATTATTCATAATCTAGGACCCAGCTATCCTCTTCCTGAAATTCTCAAGAGCAGCGCAAAGCACATGTTCAAAAGAATCACATACAAGGAAGTTTGTAGCAGCATGATACGAAATTGTCCCAAGTAAAAATATCTAACAACCCATCAACAGTGAAATGAGTCAAGAAACTTGAGTGGGCTCACACAATGAATCCAAAAAAGCAACACAGCTGTGTGGGTTGTAATAACACACAGGAATATGGATGAATCTCACAACTAAATTTTTTAAGAAAAAAAGTGAACAGAGAATATAAATAGACTGCAAATTTCCATTTATATATAGTTCAACAGGCAAAACTAATCTGTGAGGTTGGAACTCAATACTGTTTGAGACTGGGGCAGTAATAATGAGGCGGCCCCAGGGAGGCCCCTGGGTATTGGCAATGTTCTCCTGCTCCTGGTTACACATGGTCATCATGTGGTGAGAATCCATCAAGATGTACTCTTCAGCTTGAGCCCTTTTATGGACATATGCAATAATTCATTATAGAGGTAGAAAAGAAATAAGAACATTTGAGGTAGTAAAGATGTAAAGGTAGTAAAGGTATGAAAAGATGAATCATGAAAACAGGCCTCTGGAAGGAAAGAGCTACTCATTCTTGCCATGCTAAGTAAATGAAGCAGAAACAGTGAAAGGACAGGGATATTTCCTTGTTTTATTTTTATTTTTATTTTTTTTAATATTTTATTTATTTAAGGGTTCCTTGGTGGCTCAGATCGTTGGGCATCTGCCTTCAGCTCAGGTCATGATCTCCAGCTCCTGGGATCAATCCTCCAATTGGGCTCCCAGCTCAGTGGGGAGTCTGCTTCTCCCTCTCTCTCTGCCTCTCCCCCCTGCTTGTGCTCTCTCTGTCTCTCCCTCTCAAATGAATAAAAAAAAAAAAAAACTTAAAAAAATTATTTATTTATTTACTTGAGAGAGAGAGTGAGAGCAAGTGCGAGTGCTGAGTGTGGAGACTGATGTGAGGCTCGATCCCATGACCCTGAGATCATGACCTGAGCGGAATCAAGAGTTGGAGGCTCAAGGAAATGAGCCACCAGGCACCCCAATATTTCCTTGTTTTAAATAATAGTTTTTATTTGGTGTATAAAATGGGAAGAGGTTCCTGGCTATTTCTGTCACATAAAAAACTGATTTCTCGCTTTTAAGATTTTCTCTAGCTGAACATTTTAAGTGGGTAAATTAAATGTATTCTGATAAAAAGCAAATATTTAATGATCCACTTCAGGAAGTCATTTGCATGAATTTCTGAAAGATAATGCACTATCAGCAGTTGTAAATTAGTATTAATAGAATTGAAAAGGAAAATGTACATACCAATCATATTATAGAATTGGCTCTTCACCCACTTTAAACAAAACTAATGTGCAATGTTCCCAAGACCTGAAAGACTTGGCTTGTTCAAATACCTTAAGGTAACAAGCATCAAGAACAACTATCTTTCACTTTCTAGGGCAATTAGTATACTGTAAGAGAAACTAATAGTGGTTTACCTTACATATTTTTGAAACTGTTCATGTGAACAGTCTCAGAAAATTTACAGTCTATGAAGCTCATGTCACGATAAAGTGGTTTGCATACTTTTTTTTTTGAAAACTGATCTAGAAAACCTGGGACAAAGAGGTCATCACTGTTAAGATTTGTTAAGATTCAGGCCAGTATTTCTTTTAAAGATTTTATTTATTTATTTGAGAGAGAGAGAAGGAGTGAGCATGAGCAGGGGGAGGGAGAGGAAGAGGGAAACAAGCAGACTCCTCACTGAGTGGGGAGCCTGACGTGGGGCTCCATCCCAGGACCTTGAGACCATGACCTAAGCAGAAGCTGAGAGTCAGATGCTTAACCGACTGAGCCACCCAGGTGCCCCCAGGCCAGTATTTTTAAGACTGTGTCACCTCTATCATGGTTTAGACTGGAAAAATTCCTAGGGAAAAAATTATGGGAGAAAAGGGAGACAGAGTTTATTCATAATGTCAGTGATGAGTGGGCAGTAAGTATATTACAAGGCTAACTCCTTGCTCTCCCATGTGGCCACTGCTGGTGGAGAACAGAAGAAGCCTTCTTTCCTGCCAGAATCCTCCTGTTTCACTTGCAGTGACAGAGTTGGGAAGCCCTGCCTTCCCCATCTCACAACACCTTAGAGCAAATGTCACTCTTATCATCTTGATTGCACTATTGATTTTTTTTTTCTTTCCTCGTCAACTCTTAGAGGTGCTCATACTTTCTCCAGATCCTTCTTTCCCATATGATTCATGGTTTTCTTCTCTGAATGATTGGTCCCAGGCCTACCATTTTCTATGTGAAATTTTAAAACAAACAAAAAACCTCACCCAGAGTTATCAAGGCTTCGCTGTGCTGTCTGTCAAGCCCCTTCCACAGGGAGAGGAGTGGTGGGAGATTTGCAGCTGGGGACGCTCTGCTTTTAAAACTTTTGACACTTGATATATTCTCCAGGAAGATCTTTCCCTTGCACCTGTAGGATGAAATCCTAGATGCTTAACAAGGCTGTTCAATTTTCATGTTGTCTCCCTGCTTTTCAGCAGCTACCAAGGAGAATAAATCCTAATATGTGTTTCCATATTGCTTTTTTTTTAAAATAGGTTTTATTTTTTAGGTCGGTTTTAGTTCACAGCAAAATTTAACAGAAGGTGCAGAGAAGCCTCATATGTCCCTTGCTTCCACATATGCACAGCCTTCCCCGGTATTAAATTCCTGCCCCAGAATGATACCTTTGCTACGGTCAGATCCCATATTGACACATCATTATCACCCAAGTCCATAGTTCGCATTAGAGTTCACTCTCGGTGTTGTACATTTTAAAGGTTTGGACAAATGCATAATGGCATGTATCCACTGTCATAGTATCATATAGAGTAGTTTCACTGCCCTAAAACTCCAGTGTTCCGCCTATTTATCGCTCCCTCTCCCCAGCTCCTGGTAACCAATGATACTTTTATCTCCATAATTTTGCCTCTTCCAGACTGTCGTTTGGCTTAAATCGTACAGTGTGTGGCTGTTTCAGACTTCTTTCACTTCCTAATATGCATTTAAGTCCCTCTATGTCTTTTCATGGTTCAATAGCCCGTTTCTTTTTAGTGCTGAATAGTGTCCCACTGTCTGGATGGACCAGGCTTTATTTATATCCATTCACCTACTAAAGGGCATCTTAGTTGCTTCCAAGTTTTGGCAATTCTGAATAAAGCTGCTATAAACATTTGTGTGCAAGTGTTTGTGTGGACGTAAGTTTTTAACTCCTTAGTGTAAACACCAAAGGGGTGTGATTACTGGATCATATGAGAAATGTACGTTTGGTTTTGTAAGAAACCGTCGGGCAGTATTCCAAAGTAGCATTTTTCATTCTCAACACATTTTTTAAATCTTTTTTTTTTTTTACAGTACTAATTGTACTCTCTCCATATAGGAGTTGTTAAGCTTCCTAAAAGTCATATTACACTTTTTATTTTTAATACTTTATGTATTCTGAGACTAGTGTGTCTGCAGTGTAGTAAGCACTGAGGACTTATTTATTACTTAACAACTGTATATTAACAATAAAGTTATGCTTCATATCAAATAGAAAAAACATGGCTTTTCAGTGTTTGTCATATTTCAGAGTTAAGAAAAGGTTTTGCTACTACAATAACATAACACAATTATTCTTATGTGTCACTTCAAGAATGTTCTCAGGCATCAGACATTTTATTCCAAATGGAGCTATAAATTGGATCCATATCATGTTACCAGATACGGCACAATTCCCTAAAATTGATCCTTATTATACCTTTTTAATTGTTTAAACACAATATCTTTTCTTTTAAAGTAATCATTCTATTCTATTTCCATATGTTTTTAAAATTATGAAGTCTCTTGAAAATACATGTATCTAAGATCAGTAATTACTTGCACATTAAAATATATTACTACTGACTTTATTGTTTAAAATCCCATTCTTTTATCATAACTTACTTCTGTAACAATAATTTATACCTGAATCACAGTTATTCTTATGTATTTTATTTTATCCCCCCACATCTTTCTGGTCAAGCTTAATTTGAAACTTTATTCAAATCACTTATTTTCTGTAAGTCTTCAACAATTTCTACAGCATTTTGTCAGATATTCCATTTAAATCAGAACTTTTCAAGTACTATCACACTTTATAAATGATATTTATTCCACAAACTGTATATATTCTAGTTACCTTCTAGTAAATTCTTTATAATTTTAATTCAGATATAAATTAGATATGATTTTTTTACACCAAAACTTATTTCATATGAAACTACTAAATTATATTAAAAGACAATATCTGACAAACTGGCAATGGACAAAAATATGAGACCATTCTTATCATCAACCTGTCATTTCTCGGGTGGCAAACAGCAAGAATCTCTTCTCTACAACTCCGTTAGCCAAAACCGTAATAGTGTCGAGAGTCATAGAGACGATGTGGTTGGAATGACATCAACAGGATCCCAATATATGAAGTTCAAAAACCTGGCTGAGCATACTGAATTGTTGAAAGCACAAGGCCATCACAGTTGGAATATATAAACTGAAAATGTTCCTGGTTGCTATCACAAGTAAAGCTTGAAATGGTGCTTTCAAGCACATTTGTATTCTATAAGAAATCAGCCTGCTAAAAATTTAGCATGAAGATGGGTGAAATAATTTGTTATGTTCTCTAATTCAACATCATGTTTCACACTGTGCTATATTGCTTTAAATATAGAAATATAATGAAAATCAGCATGTACCTTTGTCTTTAAAATATTTTATTATTTTCTCTATTGGATTGTAGCTCATATCTACATCTATATTCATCAGTATATTTATATCACTCTTAGGCATACATTGTATGCTATTGTCTATTAATTTGCAAGTCAACCTCAAAATAAGTCTATTAACTGTATTCATTTGATATTGAGCATGAATTAATTTAGATGTTGTATTTTTTTTTGTCACTGATCTATTATTCACATCAATGAATACATGTATTAGGTAACTGATAGGTACTTGGCGTCTATGCCAGGCATTCAGTGAGAGTTGAAAGGGAAGTAGTACATTAACAATTGTGAGGAAATACTTAATGATAGTACTCCTCGTCCACACATGAATTAGTACCAGCACTTTTTTCTATTAACTTCCAGTTATTGAGATTTTTGCATTCAAGCCTTTTCTGCTTTGTAGTTGTATATGAAGAGTGTTGGTGAAAACTTTCTCATTGTATCCATGGGGCTTAAGGATATGAAAGGTCTACTGCAAAGGATTTTGCTTAGCAGTATCCTTCAATACCAGAAACAAAGGAGGCAGGGTAGAAACGTCATTGCCCACTGCTGGGTTATGGAACAGGCTGTGAGAGGATGCTTTGTCAGGATCATGACCATTGGTGAAGAAAGGTCCAAAAGAGAAGAGGGGGCTCCTGTCCTAGACCCAGGGCTCTGACTGGGGTCTATATTCTCCTTTCTGGGGGCTGTTCCTAAGAGACCAGTAATGTAGCAGAGTACAGGGTCAGGGAGCTTTACCTACAGGAAACAGTTTAAAAAAACAAAGACTTGAAAGTCAAACTTTAAATATGTTTATCTCTGCATTGCAACACCCAAAAGGATGGAAACAATCAGACAAGAATGTATTAATAAATATTTATATATTTTTTAATACAAGAAAGAAAGAATAAAGAAGGGAAAAGGAACAAAGGGAGAGAGAGAGGAAGGAAAATAGAATAGAGTTGGTTCTTTTTTGTTTGTGAAAATACTCTAATCATAGAGATCCACCAGGAGTCTACACATGGTGTAGTGTGTTTTAAAGTCATTTCTCTGGGCGCCTGGGTGGCTCAGTCGTTAAGCGTCTGCCTTCGCCTCAGGTCATGATCCCAGCATCCTGGGATCGAGCTCCACATTGGACTCCCTGCCCAGCAGGAAGCCTGCTTCTCCCTCTCCCACTCCCCCTGCTTCTGTTCCCTCTCTCACTGTGTCTCTCTCTGTCAAATAAATAAATAAAATCTTTAAAAAATAAATAAAGTCATTTCTCAATTAGTTTTGGTTGTATATACAAGTAGTTAAAGACCGTGTAATGCATTTTAATCTTCTTGTTCAAACTTTCTAAAGAAAGATTTTATTTTGAGGCCTAACATTTCAGGCAAAATGTCATTTTAAAAATTAGATTGTGTAACACAGGAGGCTCTTTCTGATGATTTAAGGGAACGTTGAAAGACCCAGTTGAACTATTCTGACATCTTTGCAAACGATAGTTTGTTCCATTGGATTATTCTTTAGATGTTTTCTACAGGTGTCTTTTACCAGTTCAACCTTCTAATTATATATACATACCCTCTTCTAAAGTATCCCCAGGGGTATTCTTTAAAGGTTAAAATTTGACTTTTTCTTAGTTTAAGTGATTGGTGCTAAATTCAAGTTAGAAACTACTATGCTGAGTGTGTATTATCTTCAGAGAGGATTCTCTTCTACGTTTCTCTGTAGACAAACACTGTGATGTCTTGAATTCTTGCGAATCACCTTAATATAAAGAAAAAACATAATAAAATAAAATAAACAGCTAAAAACCACAATGCTTTGAATTGTATGATATAACATAATGAATCAAGTATCAGTCTCAGAGGCAACAGGTCAGAAATCCTCTCCTTTGGAACCAAATACCACTCTGTTATTCAGAAATTCATTTATTTTATCTGGATGTAATTATGATTTTACAGTAGTTGTTTTTTTTTCCTAGACTATGTCTACTAACCCTTATAGCCCTGACATTCTTTAATAACACATTAGCAGGTTTGAGACACAGGGTGAACATAATCTACACAGGCGATAGTAACCCTCAAGATGCCAAACCATTTGAGGCTAAAAAAATGTAGATTCTAGAACCATAATGTTAAACCTTGCATTCAAATTCCAGAGTGTTTCCCATGAGGGTAAGAGGTAAGGTGTTTTCACTCTAAACCCTTGGCTCCACTGAACTTTTTCTTTTGCCATCATGCCCTAAATAGGACGGTTAAAAAAAATAATCTTCACTCTATATTTGTATCTAACACCCTAGGATAGCAATTCTGAAACGACAATAATGCTTTCTTAATTTGGCTGTATCTTTTTCATTAGTTGTACAGGAACAATGACAATCAATAAATATTCCAGGGGTGTTTGGGTGCCTTAGTTGGTTAAGCGTCTGCCTTCGGCTCAGGTCATGATCCCAGGGTCTTGGGATGGAGACCTGCTCACCATGGGAAGTC
This sequence comes from Mirounga leonina, assembly GCF_011800145.1. NCBI lineage: Eukaryota > Metazoa > Chordata > Mammalia > Carnivora > Phocidae > Mirounga > Mirounga leonina. The sequence continues at coordinate 9,888,603 of NW_023270865.1, read as the reverse complement.
TGCTTCTCCTTCCCCTCTGACCCTCCCTGCCACCATGCTCACTCTCTCTCTCTCAAAATAAGTAAAATCTTTTTTTTTATTAAAAGACATATACATTGGATGAGCTCTTTCAAACCTATTTCCCAATATTCACATATATACCTTTTAGTCTATTCAAACATTTGCCAGAAATTTGCAGAAGTGACTTGGAATGGAATGTTGTCTATTTGTACCGTGCTTGAAGACATAGTGGAAAGACTCAATACCACAAATGTGTTTTATCTCTGTTTTCCAACCTTTCAAACCAAGCTTCATTCGAGTACCTAAAACTTTATTAAGTGCTTTTATGAAACCTTTTTCTTTGTCCTGCACCTACAAAAAACACAATTCACAGTGTGCTGACAGGAATAGAATGCTGTTGCACCCTGATGGCATGAAATCATAATTTTAAGTGTTTGTCATTAAAACTGCAGTGGGGAATAAGCATATTCTGTACTTCGTTTAACATTTTAAGAAGAGAGTTTGAGGTTAGCTCTGAGCTGTACATAGCCTGGTATTTTAATTAAAAGTAGAGACTATAAAGCCATTTATAAAAGCAATATCAAATTAGCAGGTTATTTAATTTTACTTTTATGTTCCTTTTCTCACTGTGCCTCAGGGATTATTTTGAAGATTGTGCTTGTCATTTTACCATAGAAGATACTATAATATATTCTTGGAGGATGCTCATTGTAATGAAAATTTGCTACCCTTTTAATGAAACATACTATAGATTTTCAATCTTGGTTCCATCTAAATTCTAGTTTAAAATGTCCTTGGTAAATGGTATTCTATCTTCTGATGGAGTACCCCTTTCTCCAAAAATAAAGAATTCCTACCAATTTTAAGTTATTGGAATGTCCCTATGGACAATGTTGAAAGCAATAAGTTGAAATTAAACAAAAACAGCATATCCGTACAACTTGTGCTAGTAAAGTCCTGACGTACTAGTTTTCATTACTTAGGTTTCTGTTTTTTTATGTTGTGTATGTTATACTTGATCATGACGCTATAATGTACTTTTGGATACTGCTGCAAATTATAAATGACCATACAACACCCATACTTAATGGTTCTTGAAGGAAATATTCAAAATAAGGAATAAAAGACATAATAAAATTGAGCATTAACATTTAGAGTAAAAAAGAGTAACAGGATGAATGGAATAGTTAGAAAATTACAAATATTTCACCATTTAAAACAAGGGCAAAAAAAAAGAGGCAGAATAAAATTTTTGAGGTTGTGCTCTATTCCCAATAAAATTGTTTTTACTAGGAAATAACAATAAAATAAGTGTGGATTGTCTGTCTAAATAAGCTTACTAACAATATCCTCCTAAGATCTTAATGAATAACTCATCAAAGGGAGAAATCCACTTAAATAATAACACTTGGTTTAGACAGTCGACCTGTTGCCACAAGATGAAAGGTGGTTATTCTTTTGGTGAAGGAAAATTCCAGCCTCCAAAAGAGTTTTCTTTAATTAACTTTTTAAAAGAATAGCTTAAATTTACAGAAAAATTGAAGATAGTCCCAAGAATTCCTTTATGCCATATACCCAGTTTTCCTTGCTCATACCTTAAATTTGTATGGTATATTTGTCAAATTGAATCAATACTGACACATTTTTTAACTAAAATCTATATTTCTTTCATATTTCCTTAGCTTGTACTAAGTGTCCTTTTTCTTTTCTTGTGTTCCATTCAGGATACCACACGACATTTAGATATCTCCCTTAGCCTGCTCTTGGCTATGGTAGTCTCCTGGAATTTCCTTATTTTATGTGACCTTGATAATTTTGTGGATTATCAGGTATTTGGGGACTTCTCTGATGTTTTCCTCATGATTAGACAGTGTTACGAGGTTTTGAGAAGAAAGAGGTAAAATGTCATTCTCATTATATCATGTCAAGGGTACTAACTATCATCAACTGTCTGTGGTAGTGTGATGTTATTTGCCAGTCTATTGTTGCTAGAAGGCAAAATTTTTCTTTCCATGTTTCTATACTTTACTGTTTAAAAGGAAGTAGCTATGCATAGTCCACAGTTAAAGAGCTGGGCAGAGTTACAAAATCTCCATGTTATCTACAGAGAACCTGCATATTTGATATTATTCTGCACTTAAGATTTGTCCATTCTCTTTGTCTTATTTATATATTTAATCATTTATTTATATCAGTGTAGATTTATAGATATTTTATACTTTGGATTATAATCTAATACATCTTTGTTACTCAAATTGTTCCAGTTTGGACCATTGGAAGTACTTTGTACTTTCTTTTGGCTCTTATTGACATACTGGTGTGTGTGTGTGTGTGTGTGTGTGTGTTTATTTTTTGATACCACAAAATACTCCAAAGCTCATCTTCTATGTTTCCTGCTTAATCCTAGAATCTGCCATTTTATTAAGGAGTCTAATGCTCTTTTTATCAGAGAATAGTATTAGAATCAAGGTTTAGGGACTGGATGTATTTGCTGCTACTGAGGTATTGTTGATTATAGATCCTCTCAGCTGACAGAACAAGGACATGTATGGGTATACTGACTTGCACATATCTACAAATATTTCTATAGGTACACATATGTGCCAATATTAAGCTAAACAATAGTTTATACTTACGTCTCCACCTATAATCCTTACTTGGTAATCCCACCCTACCCTTTCTTTCTTGTTGATCTATAACTTCCCAATCCAGCAATGAGAAAATTGACACCCAGAATCTCATCATTTACTATTCCTTTACTTTATTGTTCATTTGCAGTGTACATTCTGCATTGTATGCTATAATCCATAACCTCCTATATATATAATGTATTTATAAATATCAAAGTACATATATATTTATATATGAGTACTTTGTGCTGTAAACTTCTAGGTCAAATGCATAGTCAATTGTCATTTACCACCACTAAACTTTCACGCAGAACAGTTTTACAACCATAGAATGTCCCTCATCCTTCCCCTGGTTAACTCTCTTCCCATAACACTCAACTTCCAGACAACCACTGAGCTATTTTATAATCTATAGAGTTTTACCTTTTGAAGAGGGTCATCCAAAAGATTCATACCGCATATGGTCTTTTCAGATTTGCCATTATTATGTAGGCATAAGAATTTAAGAGTCACACATGTTTTTGCATGGCTTGAGAACTCATTCTTTTTATTGTTCAAAAGGATACCATTGTATGGATTTACCACCATCTATTTAACTGTTCACTTATGAAGGACAGTGTAATTGCTTCTAGTTTTCGGAGATTATGAATAGAGCTTCTACTAGCATTTGCATGCAGATTTTTGTGTGAGCATAAGTTTTCCAATGTGTAGGATAAATATCTAGGAGTGTGATTGCTGGATCGTTTGGTAAGCCTATATTTAGCTTCGTAAGAAACTGTCAAACGGCCTTCCAAATTTGCTATAGCATTTCCGTTTCTACCAGCATAAAGAAAGTTCTTCCTTCTCTACATCCTCACCAGTATTTGGTATTGTCAGCTTTTAATAAAAATAAAATTAGCCATTCTAACAGAATATAATGTTAGTTCATATTTAATTTGCTATTCCTCAATGGCCAGTGATATTGAGCATGTCTTCATATACTTATTGACCATCTTTATACCTTTTTTGATAAGGCATCCCCACTGATTTCTGACATCCACGGTTTCGGATGAAAATTCAGCTGTTTGTCATATTGAGAATTCTATGTCCTGTTAGCTTATTAGGGCTGCCATAGCAAAATACCACAGACTGTGTGCCTGAGAGAACAGAAATTTATCTTTTTTCATAATTCTGGAAGCTAGGAGTTCAAGATCGAGGTGTCAGCAGGATGGATTTCTTCTGAAGTCTTTCTCCCTTGCTTGCATATAAAGGCTTTCTCCTTAAGTTCTCACTGGCCTCACTGGTCTGTGTTTATGCTCTCCGGTGTCTCTTCTGATTACAACGACATCAGTTCTATTATGTGAGGATTCTATCCTTACACCTCAGCTAACCTGAATCACTTTCTTAAAGGGCCCATCTCCAAAATCAGTCCTAGTGAAAGTTAGGGCTTCAGCAGAGGAATTTGGTTTGGGCACACCCAATTCAATTCATTAACAAATGTCATAAATCATTTCTCTGGTGGGTTTTTTTTTAAATCTCTTTTCCTTTATATTTTAACAGATTTATTTTGATGTGCTGAGGTGTGAGTTTCTTTGTGTTTATCAGAATTGGCATTATTGAAATCCCTGGCTGTGTAGATTAATGTTGATCATCAAAGTTGGGAAATTTCAGGCCACTTTGTTAAAATACTAAATCTACACCTCTCTCCTCTCCTCCTAGGATTCCCACTACATGTATATGGTGTGCTTGATGGTTTCCTCCAGGTCTCTAGGGTTTCTTTCTTTTTCTTCATTATTTTCCCCGCTTTTCAGATTGGATAACTTCAACTGACCTTTTTAAAAATTTAGTGTTTTTTTTTTTTTTTTTCTCTTGCCAGCTCAGATATGCCTTTATAGTCATTCCAGTGAAGTTTTCACTAGCGGTTATAATTTTCAAGTCTTGAATTTTAATTTGGGTTTCATAATTTTCATAACCTTATTAATATGTTCTATTCAATGAGACATTATTCTCATATTTTCCTTTAGTTCGCTAAGCATAGTGTCATACACTGAATTTTTTTTACCTCAAAATTTACATTGGAACCCTAACTCCCAAAGTGATTTTATTTGGAGATAGGACCTTCAAGGAGGTAGTTAAGGTCAAATGACCTCATAAAGGTGGGGTCCTAAAGTGATAGGATTGAAATTCTTATAAAAAAAGTGATAGATACCAGAGCTCCCTTCCTCCTCACCCTCTCCCTCCACAGAGACAAGGCCATGTGAGGACATACTGAGAGGTGCCGTCTTTGAGCTGAGGGGAAAGGTGTCATCCGAAGCCAACCCTACTGACCTTGATCTTGGACATTCAGCCTCCAGAACTGTAAGAAAATAAATTTGTGTTGTTTATGCCACCCAGATGATGGTATTTTGTTATGGCATCCCTAGAAAACTATTACGTATTGTTTCGTTTATTTCTTTTAACATATTTAAGACACCCAATTTAAAGTCGTTTTTTTTTTTTTTTTTTTTTTAATAAGTCCAACATCCTTACTTCTTTATGGACAATTTCTATTTATTGGGTTTTGTTTGGTTTGGTTTTGCTCATGTATGACGTGCAATTTCATGTTTTACTACATGTTTCATAAATTTAGGTTAAAAACTGGACACTTTAATATAACTTAGCAATTCTGAAGATCAGATTCTCCTTCTCCCCTTAGGGTTTTTGGTCGTGGTGCTTGTTGTTGCTCTGCTGCTTTTTTTGTTGTTTTTGGTGACTTTCCTGAAGTAATTCTGTAAAGACTGTATTCTTCTTCTTTTTCTTTTCTTTTTTTTTTTTTTTTTTTTTGCATGTGGAAACTAAAGTCTCTTCTCAGTTAGCTTATTGGTCAACATATGATTGTACGGAGATTTCTTAAATGCCTAGAACTGATAATTCTGTGTGCATGTTGGGTCACACCTTCAATGATCAGACAGGCAGGAAAGGCTATTTGTACTGAGTAAACTCTGACTCAGAATAAGTAAAGACAAACCCCGTCAGTAGGTATTTCCAGGCAACTGCCAGAAAAGTCAAATAATCACAGTTCCCTTAGAATAATACTTTTGGTGAGTTCCAAACTTCTACCCCCTCCAGCAACTGCTAAGCTACTTTTGGTCACCATGATTGTGGAGCAATTGGATTTTAAACTTACTCCAGATTTGTGGAGAGGGGAAAGGAAATGGAACAAGATAAAATACTATAAAGTTCACTGTTTTTAACAAGAGTGAATGGTTTTTATTGAATAAACACTTTTTTAGATTGTTGCAAACATTTGGTTTATTTCAAGAGTTCTGAAAAATACCAATTTTGACAATTTTTGCCATGTTCTCAGAGCATTTATGGAGGAGCAGAGTTTTGGAGTTCTGTATTCCACCATTCCCACTAATAGCATCTCACTATATATTAAAGAAAATTAAATGTAAATTAAATATATGTAAAATAAAGGAATTATTAATAAGAGAATATTTAGGTATTAGGTAGAACCAAATCTTAAAACTACTCAAGTGATGCTTAACTGTAAAACCTCTGTACTGGTTAATAAATATGAAAAGAGAGAAATGGCTCAATATTATCTCACTGAAAATAATGTAATACCAATTATTCTTTGCTTTGAATTTAAGCTCAGTATTTAATTTTTAACCTTACCAATTCTATACCAAATTAATTAACATCATATCCTTGAAAGACTGAGTATATCTTTTTTAAATGCAAAGAAGAATGCAGTAATAGCTAATGGCTTGTTTTAAACTAAGGTGTTTTTTTTTTTTATTTTTTATTGTTACGTTAATCACCATACATCACATCATTAGTTTTTTTTTATTCTTATGTTAATCCCCGTACATTACATCATTAGTTCTAGATGAAGTGTTCCATGATTCATTGTTTGTGCATAACACCCAGTGCTCCATGCAGAATGTGCCCTCCTCAATACCCACCACCAGGCTAACCCATCCTCCCACCCCCCTCCCCTCTAGAACCCTCAGTTTGTTTTTCAGAGTCCATCGTCTCTCATGGTTTGTCTCCCCCTCTGATTTCCCCCCCTTCATTCTTCCCCTCCCCCTATCTTCTTCTTTTTTTTTTCTTAACATATATTGCATTATTTGTTTCAGAGGTACAGATCTGTGATTCAACAGTCTTGCACAATTCACAGCGCTCACCATAGCACATACCCTCCCCAGTGTCTATCACCCAGCCACCCCATCCCTCCCACCCCACCCCCCACTCCAGCAACCCTCAGTTTGTTTCCTGAGATTAAGAATTCCTCATATCAGTGAGGTCATATGATACATGTCTTTCTCTGATTGACTTATTTTGCTCAGCATAACACCTTCTAGTTCCATCCACGTCATTGCAAATGGCAAGATCTTATTCCTTTTGATGGCTGCATAACATTCCATTGTATATATATACCACTTCTTTTTCCATTCATCTGTCGATGGACATCTTGGCTCTTTCTACAGTTTGCAAAAGCCATCTATGAAAAACCTACAACGAATATCATTCTCAATGGGGAAAAACTGAGAGCTTTCCCCCTAAGGTCAGGAATGCAGCAGGGACGTCCACTATCACCACTGCTATTCAACATAGTATTAGAAGTCCTACCCACAGCAATCAGACAACAAAAAGAAATCAAAGGCATCCAAATCGGCAAAGAAGAAGTCAAACTCTCAGTATTTGCAGATGATATGATACTTTATGTGGAAAACCCAAAAGACTCCACCCCAAAACTGCTAGAACTCATACAGGAATTCAGTAAAGTGGCAGGATATAAAATCAATGCACAGAAATCAGTGGCATTCCTATACACCAACAACAAGACAGAAGAAAGAAATTAAGGAGTCGATCCCATTTACAATTGCACCCAAAACCATAAGATACCTAGGAATAAATCTAACCAAAGAGGCAAAGGATCTGTACTCAGAAAACTATAAAATACTCATGAAAGAAATTGAGGAAGACACAAAGAAATGGAAAAACGTTCCATGCTCATGGATTGGAAGAACAAATATTGTGAAGATGTCAATGCTACCTAGAGCAATCTACACATTCAATGCAATCCCCATCATACCACCCACTTTTTTCAAGGAAATGGAACATATAATCCTAAAATTTGTATAAACTAAGGGTTTTGACTAGGAAGTAAGTCCCAAACAGCCTTTTATAAATGTATTTCCTTGGACAACTTACAAAATATGGCAGTTTTCTTCCTAAGACACAAGACTGATAGGGTGATCTCCATTCTGTGTTGACCACACAGCATGTCCCATGGCCCTTGCTTGTTCAAAGTTTATATTTATCAAATAAACTAGCTTTATTTATTTCACATATGTGTGTGTGTGTTTCTTAGGAGGTAATATGGGATGTAATAGTCTCTCTGTCTCTCTTTCTCTCTTTCTCTTTCTCTGTATTCACAGTAATTTGCTCCCACAGTAATTGTTAAAAAGCAATTTAACAAGAAGGTTGGAAGGGGAGACAAGAAGGTTGAAGATACTGTATTCATTTTCTATTTTTCCTGTAACAAAACACAAAATCATATCACACAAATTTCTTAGAATTCTTCAAGTACGATGTCTAGTAAGAATCTCACTGAACTAAAATCAAGATTTTAAGTCTGTGTTCCTTTTCTGGAAGCTTAAAAACAGGACCAGTTTCCTGCTTCTTTGGATTGCTGGTAGAATTTAGTTCTTTGGAGCTATAGCACTGGGTCCCTGTGTCATTTTTAGCTGTCAGCTGAGGACTGTATCCAGCCTCTATGATTTGCTGTATTTCTTGCCTCAAGGGCATCTTCCTCCATCTTTACCAGCAAAGGCAATTTGTGTTCTTCTCATATCATATTTCTCTGAACTAGCCAAAAAACATTTTCTGCTCTTAAGGAATTATGTGATTACATTGAGTCTACATGGATAATCCAGATAAATCTCACATTCTCAAAGCCCATATACTTAATCACATCTGCAAAGTTCCCTAAACCATGCAAGGGAACATATTCAAGGGCTCCGAGGATTCAGGATTACACATCCACAGGTTGGGTGGGCATTATTTCACCTACCATTGTGACAAATCATTGACATATTTCCATTGAACTTTGGAAATGTAATGTCCATAAATTAAAACTTTATTTGCAGGAACAGAGAAGGAAGAAAGGTCTTACTAGAAATTTACCTGAAGATTGCCCGTTCTCTTGTTGATGAATTTTTGAAATGTCAGGAAGATAAGCATGTTGGGGAGAGAAAAAACTGTTCTCAGATCCACATTCCTGTCGTAGATGGAATTTAGACAAACAATGCAGACATTCCTCAGATTTGCCTAGATCAACCTGCCTTTCAGATACCGATATGAAAAGAGGGTGTAGATAAAACCCAAGCAGAAGTGAGGGTGAATGAACCTCTTCTAACTAATCTGCTGGAAATCACCCAATCTGAGTTAATGGGACTAAATAATGAAACAAATATGGGAACTATGAAGAAGATCGGACCAAGGAAAATTCAAGCACTTTCTGAAGACATAGCGAATAACAGAAAGACAATGGTCTAAATTCATGAACTATAAAAACATAAATAAATAAACATTAGAAAAAAGGAATTTTATCCTGAAGATATAAAAAGAAAACAACCCATTAGGAAATTTAAAAATTGAATAAAAGAGATTTTGTGTAACTGAAAAGATAATGAAAATATAAGAGAACTTAAAAACTTACAACAGAATTTAAATCTGGTTCACAGATTAAATATGTATCACATGGAGAGTACAGATTCTCCCACATATTTCCAAGTTATTTTTGCATAAATTATACTTTAAACACATGCATTCACAAATACAAAAATGTCGTGTAATTTTAGGAAGTATATGATAAAATATGTAATGTTTCTAAAAAGAATAATGTTAACTTTAACTGTAAGGAAATTACTACTAATTTATCAAGCTGAAATTACTATCATGGCAAACCGATTTTCTTTACACATTTCTAAAATTATAATGTTTGGATGAATTCTTGCCCAGTACTGCTTTATTATCTTTTGTAAATTATGAAACATTCAGAAAAAAAGAATTTTATATGTGGCTGTTAAGAAAAGCTTCAGTAATATTTCCTGGTCTCTTTATTCACATAGATGTACTATACAGGCTACATTTTAATTAAAGAAAAATAATGATACTTGAGTTGTAGTTATGCAAATTAAATGTATTACTCTATAAGTGAAGAAATTATGGGACCTATAATTGAGAGAGATACTTTACAATATCAGCTGTAAATTTTCTAGATTCCCAAGGGATATTACTTCATGTGCTCTCCTTAATGTTATCAGGAGTTGGATTACAAAACTTAAGTTTCATGCTTTAAGAAGGCATTTCCAATTAAGATTTTGTTATCTGATATTAACAATCTACTTTTCAAATGGAATTAATTTTGACCATTATTTTAATAGTCTCTTTTCTAGACACAGAACACCATGTACAATATAGCTCTATTTGTATATACACAAACTAAAATGTTTAGTAATCTTAATGAACCAGGAATGGAAAATGTTGTGAGTAGTTATGAGTAGGAACATATGTAGACATTTAAGTATGTAGAGAGCCTCCTATAAGTTCTTTGAATATGCTGAAATTTTACCCTTGATTATGGTATAATTTGGCCTTGATTATTACGTGTGTTTTGCTGATAAAAACCTCAAAAGCATACATAAGTTCGTGATATAATAATTTCAGTGGTTAGGGTAAAATAAAGCATTGTTTTGAAGGGTGCTGGATAAAATTAGGTAAAAATCAAGAGAGGTTAGCTTCTCACAATAAAGCAGGTGACTTACTTCATCCAAAAGTGAATTGCCATGCACTTGAATGACTTCAACTCAAGAGCAAGTTCCACCACCTCTACACTCATGAGACCCATCCAAAGATAAATATTTCCAAAACCCCATATCAGGTTGTCTCATCAAGTGAAATGTATTATTAACATAGATTGTAATGTATTATTGAATATGGATGATCCCTACCATCTTTTTTTTTAATATTTAAATGGTCTCTGCTGCTGACTCTGTCAGTTGCTAATAGTGTGACCTTGAGCAAGTTACTAACCATCCATATACCTCTATTTTCCCATCTGTAAACTATTAAAAATAATAGTACATATTAATATAGTGTTGTGATATTTAAATGATTTAATACAATGATTTTTTTGAAAAGTGCCTGGCACTTAGTAGATATCCTGAGGTTAGTTACTTTATGATCAAAGTTATTACTAACATCATTATTATTTAGATCGTAAAGTCTAAAAATAATATTACTCATTTTTATTGTTAACATGTTGCAAAGTGCTTTGTACATATCACATGTTAAAGTAGATTTATTTAACCATAAATTTAAGAAACAAATGTATTTTAGAAATGATGCACAAGAAACAAAAGTCATTTTCTGATTTTAAATAATTTGTTTAGAAATTTAAGAGTCCTTATGATAGCATGCTCACGAGTAAAATAAACTTAAATTAGAACAGCTTGAGTATTTTGTCGATACATGAATACATTTGTATGTATTAAAACTATCTAAATATTCTAGTTTAAATATTTCAAAGGATCTAATATTTAAAACTCATATCCTATTTCCTGAAGTTGAGATTTATTCAATATATCATCCTTTACCTTCTGAAATTATGAACTCAGATACTCTTATTTTGGTGACCACTACTTTCAGAACTGCAACTAATAGACCCAAGAGCACGACATCCTAACAATTTTGTAATCCTGACCACTGGAATTATAATTATCTGGTAATATGTTAATTTAAAAACCTAAGCCATAACCTCGAAATCAACCTACCCTTAAAACAGTTACCTGATACTAATTTCACCTTCTGCCTCCCGCAGTACCATGGTATCATCAGTTATTGATTCCCAAAATCTTGATTACTTCTTCCTTGCCCCAAATTTGAATCACTTACCTTGTACTTTTATGCTTTCCTTTATAATGTCTTATTATTCTTACCTCTATTCCCACGCCTTGTCCTTATCTATCATATCTAAGTACTCCATTAATTACTAATTCTTCATTCTTCATTTGCTCTGTCTGCATTTCAGTTTATACTTCATAGCACTGCAAAAAGACTCTTCCTTAAATACCCATTTCTTGGGATGCCTAGGTGGCTCATTTGGTTAAGTGTCTGCTCAGCTCAGGTCATGATCTCACAGTCCTGGGACCCAGCCAGGCATGAGGCTCCCTACTCAGCAGGGAGTCTGCTTCTCCCTCTGCCCCTCCCCTTGCTTGTGCACTGTCTCTCTCTCTCTGTCTCTCAAATAAATAAATAAAATCTTTTTAAAAAATACCCATTTCTCCATGTTACTTCCATTCTCAAAAGCCTTCAACCAGTCTGTAATACTAACACTATAGGGCCCGGGTCATGCGTTTGTTGTAAAAGTTCTAGAAGACACTGGACAAGCTTTGCACCCACTGAACATTTGTTCATACATTTCCTGCTCTTTGATATTTCTCCCATTCTATTTACTTTTACAAACCACCCTCAATCTTCACTCATTTATTTAGTAATAATATATGGAATTATCTATCCTCCTAGTTTCCTTACTACTACTCATACTCACCGAGCACATCCTTGCCTCAGGACCTTGAACATGCTGCTTCACCTGCCTGGAGATATCCACGTGGAACTTCCCCTCGCTCTATTCAGATTTCCGCTGTGCTGTGACCTCATCATTGAGACATCTCTGTCTTCCTTCCATCCTCCCCGCGGGTAACTAACATCTTCCAGCTCCACCACTTTATATCTTATCATCATGTTACATTTTTCCTTATAGGACTTTGCAATATCTGAAATTGTAGAACACAGTAGGCCCACCTTATCTGCAGTTTAACGTTCTACAGTTTCAGTTACCCAAGGTCAAACACAGTTTGGGAGCGGATGATCCTCCCTGTGATGTATCATCAAGACGTGAATGGTAGCCTAACGCTAGGTCACAATGCCAATGTCATTCACCTCATTTCATCTCATCACATAGGCATTTTAACATCTCACATCATTACAAGAAGAGGAAGGGTGAGCACAGTACAGTAAGATATTTTGAGAGGGAGTGAGAGAGATCATATTCACAAGCATTTTATTACAATATATTGTTACAATTGTTCTGATATTATTAGTTATTTTTGTTACTCTCTTACCTTCCCTAATTTATAAAATAAACTTTATCATAGGAATTTATGTATAGAAAAAAAACAGTATATTTAACGTTTGGTGCTATCTGTGATTTCAGGCATTAACTGAGGGTCTTGGAACATATCCCCCATGGATAAAGGGGACTTTATTGGGTATTCATTTGAGAAATAACTTAGTATTTATTGTCCAGTCTTCCCCTCCAAAATGTAAGTTTGAGATAAAAGTGTCTTTGTCTGTTTTGGTCCCTGGCATATTCTCAGTGCTGTAGGTAGGTTTTCCAAACATACTGAGTGTTCAGTAAATACGTGCTGAATGCATTATGACGTCCAGTACCGACGGCAGTATTACAGGTACTGAAACACATGACGGATGCTTATCCTGAAGAAGATTCCAGTGAAACGCGTCCCTCCAATTCCAGAAAATTGCAACCACAGGATCACATAGATTGTCCTCTAAAAGCTTCGTTTTGCTCTACAGAGCTTTTACAATTATCAAGCATAGTGGACAGAATGGGCCTTTCCATAGGTACTTTCTCCAACAATAAAAATAAAGTATGCTCTTGACTTTGCATTGCATTTATTTAGTCATTTTAGGACTGTAGTAGCTCACTCAAGTCCCTTCTAATGGTCTTTTGCTATGAACTGTGTATGCAGGTGTGACAGGATATAAAAATTACTTAATTCAATAATCCTAGAAGCCTTCCAGTATTATAGAAAACTCTGGCCTTCTAATTAGTGACTCTGCAGTTCTTGATCTTTCTAATATAGATTGGTATTCTTTTGATAGCTAGCTGCACTCTCTCTGTCCCAATCAGTGTTTCATGCTTGGGTAAAACATATGTCATTCAAAACCTTCTTTCTCTTTTAGGATTTATTTATTTATTTATTTATTTATTTATTTATTTATTTATTTATTTATTTTAGGGAGAGAGAATGAGTGGAAGAAGAGGCAGAGGGAGAAAATCTCCAGCAGACATCCTGCTGAGCACAGAGTCCAATGTGAGGCTCCATTGCAGGACCCATGAGATCATGACCTGAAGCGAAACTGAGAGTTGAATGCTTAACTGAGTAAGCCACCCAGGTGCCCCATTCAAAACCTTCTTGACCTGAGAAAGGTCACTTCCTTCCTGTCATCTAGCTAGACAAAGATTTACCCATTTCCTGTGAATAGAACCCTTAAAGGCCAAATGTTTCTCTTGGCATTAGTAGGTAATTTCTTCTTTATTCAAATTATGTTCAAACTCATTTAGTGATTTCCAAACTTGGTGACATATGAAAAATATCTGAGCTGGTTTTTAAAAATAATAGTCCAAAGACCACCTTAGACCCTACTAAATCAGAATCTCAATAGTGGCACCTAGTAACATTATAACAAGAAAAAGCACCACACCAATAAACTCCGTTTCAACCAGTTTTTACACCAGATTCAGCAAACATTGATTTCAGCCATGCACAACATAATAATTTCCAACAAAGAATGAAATACAATACATATTTTCTTGAGACCTAGCAGACACCCATATGACCATTTTATAAGATGAATTAATATACCCATAATTATTGCAAAGGTCTGATGAGGCTTCCGATTCTCTTATGCCCTGATTTCAGCTCCCACCAACCATCTGCTGTCTTCCCCTGGGTTTCTGTACATGGTTAAGTGCTTGAGATCTCAAGGTTACCAGCTCCCAGTTACAGTGTCCACAGGACTCAGAATATCATTCTCACCATATGCAAGTACAGTTTTTATCTCTGATTCACACCAGCCACACATGAAATCAACTTATATTCCTTAATAGTCTCTGTGTAGGCAAATAAACAAACACAGGTTAACAAAATTTTTATTTTATGGTGTGTTGTTCTGTAAAAAAATTTTACTGAAAGTTCAGGAGCTGGAGGGCCTTTCAGTGCGCTTGTATAAATAGCATCAAATTGGATAATAGATCATGCTATGGTCAACTATCAGCAGAATCCCTTTCCACCATCTTTGCCAGAGGCCTCAGTGGCCTCCCAATATGGCTACCTCTGTCCCTCTCTACCTTGTCCCCTCCCTATCATACCCACAAAATTCTGAAGCTACTTATGTACTAATGCATTTTTATTTCATAGTGTTCTTTTATTTAATGAGTTGTACTTTTTAACTTTTATTTTTAGAGAGAGACAGAGAGCAGAGGGGAGGGGCAGAGGGAGAGACAGTATCTCAAGCAGGCTCCCCAACAAGGGGCTCGATCTCACGACCCTGATATCATGACCTGAACTGAAACTAAGAGTCAGACGCTTCACTGAGTGAGCCACCCAGGCGCCCCTCACGGTCTTCTTTTAATACATGCCCTTATGACCTCATTTGGAAATCAGAGGAGTGAACTATAGGCTGTGAACAACATAACGTCTCGGCACTTGTTTGCCTGTTTTAAAAATAAAGATTATTGGAAAATAGCCATACCCATTCATTTATATATAGCTTATAACTACTTCTGTTCTAAAAATGTAGAGTTAAGTGGTTGCAACAGAGACTGTATGTATGACAAGACTAAAATATTTACTCTGGCCCTACAGAAAACTGTCAACCTTTTACTAAGGGACTTCCAGAATACTTCGCTAAACAGAGATTCTCCACTCCTTAACAAGACTTATGGGCCAGATATTGTTATAATTATTTTCCCACCCATTTCACTTTTTCTCTAGGGAAGTATTTGCAATTCCTGAAAGTAACATCTGTCCTCCAAATCCTTCCTCCATGTGCCTTATGGAGTACGACATCATATGAAAAATGTATTTTAAACATCAGGTATTTTCTCCAGGCTGTCTTCTGAGGGTAGTAACACCACATGCTGAATAGTCCTTAATTATGTTGGCAGCTTTCTTCTTTTGCATCTCAAATGCAATATAAATAAACCCAGTGTGTAATGAATTACTTATTCTCTTCATCTAGAATTTCTGCCATTAGCACGCCTTAGAGATAGTGTCTTTCTCATCACTAATCTTAATTTTTTTCTACGAGTTTGGATTTAGTTCTTCATATTCTTCTCTGGGTGTTCTGGCTGAAAAGAACCATAGTTAAATTAAGGGACATTGAATTCCACATTTCAGGCTGTTGGCTGTACTTATTTCTTCCTCTAACTCAGTGCTCAACCACACCTTCATTTCTCCTGGAAGAAGGTGAGAGCAGTACTCTGAACTTCGCATTTGCAACTATTGCTTTCTGACTGTGTCCTGTAGGGTTGGGTGCACAGCAACTTTGCTCACCCTGCCATCAGGGAGCCTGTTTAATTGCACCAGGTCTGTTTCATTGCAGCTGAGTTTCCTCTAGTACGCAGGGCTCGTAGGTTAGGTCGAGCTCAGGCAAAATCTTGTGCAGGTCTTAGATGACTGGAAGGAGGCACGAATGTCCTCGGCTTAAAATTACTAACATCAAGATTTAGTTTTGACTGAGAGGAAAAGCTACCTCTCTAGCTTACCTATCCCACTGGCCCTCTTTCCCCCACAGCCAGAGCCACTTCTGTATTCTAAGACCCACAAATTAGGAAAAAAATATTAAGAAGTCTGAAGAAATAGAAGATGCCTAGAGTTATTCTATAAAGTCTGAAATTTCCAGGAAAATTCATTATAAAAAGCCATATCTCCTGTGTTCCTAACTAGGTGTGGTCATCCACTTGTGCTGCAGAAAATCTTTCAGAATTGCCTTTATGCTACAAACTAAAAAAGAAATAAAAATAAAGAATGCTTTTTTGTTATAAGTTTCTCTATTCTTAAACATATACAGAATTGTTCTCTCCTTCTTGTTAGTATACTGTCCTAACTAAGCACAAGCAAGCAGACCACTATGAACTTTAACTCATTTATGACAAAGGAGTCAAGAATAGACAATGGGAAAGGAGAGTCTCTTTAATAAATAGTTTTGGGAAAGTTGGACAGCCACATGCAGAAGAATGAAATGGACCACTATCTTACACCATACACAAAAATTAACTGAAAATTGGTTTAAGAACTGAACATAAGAGCTGAAACCATAAAACTTCTAGGAGAAAACATAGGCGGCCAGTTCCTTTGACATAAGGTAAGCTCCTCGAAGATGATGATTTTTGCATCCACAAGCAGAAGCAACAAAAGCAAAAAAAAAAAAAAAAAAAAAAATCATCAAACTAAAATGCTTTTGCACAACAAAGGAAACAATTGTTAAAATGGAAAGGCAACCTACTAAACAGAAGAAAATCATAGGAAATTGTATATCTGATAAGGGGCTAATACCCAAAATATATAAAGAACTCATACAACTCAATAGCAAAAAAGTAATCTGATTAAAAACTAGGTGGAAGGGGGCACCTGGGTGGCTCAGTCCTTAAGCGTCTGCCTTCGGCTCAGGTCATGGTCCCAGGGTCCTGGGATCGAGCCCCACATCGGGCTCCCTGCTCTGCGGGAAGCCTGCTTCTCCCTCTCCCGCTCCCCCTGCTCGTGTTCCCTCTCTGGCTGTCTTTCTGTCAAATAAATAAAACCTTAAAAAAAAAAAAAAAAAACTAGGTGGAGGATCGAAACTGGCATTTTTCCAAAGAAGACATACAGATGGTCAATAGCTCCTTGAAAATATAAACAAACAAAAAAACTTATACACCAAGAACATTCATAACCATCGTGCAAACGTATTAAACATATATCGTCAAATTTAATCCTGAAAGATACTAAAATAATCCACACAAACATATTACCAAATATAAGTACATGGATTTGGTAGTAGAAATGAAAGGTGACTCACATTAGAAAATATATTGATGTATTTCACCACATTAATATATGAAAATATTAAGGAGGAAAGATCAGGATTTCAGATTTAAGTGAGTTTATGTAGAAATACTATGATACAATGTATCTTTTAATATAAATTAAATGTTAAATATATAAAACTGTATAATAAATATATTATTTAATAATACATCGAACACGTAATATATGAAATATATTTAATGGCATATTAAATATTCTATATTAAATATTAGATATATAATATGTCTTAAAATGCAGAGATGTACCCAGCTCCCACACACCGCACATATAGACACACACACACTCAAACATTTACTAGGACTTGCCCACATTTGAAACCTTCCTTTTATTCAAGACATAATAGAGTAATTTGTATGGTCTGGTAATTAATTTCAAAAATAATTTAATTTAAATTATTTAAGTCCTGGGGCACCTGGGTGGCTCAGTCGTTAAGCGTCTGCCTTCAGCTCAGGTCATGATCCCAGGGTCCTGGGATTGAGCCCCGCGTCGGGCTCCCTGCTCCACGGGAAGCCTGCTTCTCCCTCTCCCACTACCCCTGCTTGTGTTCCCGCTCTTGCTGTGTCTCTCCCTGTCATATAAATAAATAAAATCTTAAAAAATAAATAAATAAATAAATAAATAAATAATTTAAGTCCAAAAATTAAAAAAATCTCAATTAATCCAATAATTTAATAATTTAAAAAATATATCTCAATTCACTATAGTTCAAATGTTCTGTACAAAATGATATTTTATTCCTTTTTCTAGTGCCCAGAATCAGTATGACAAATTAAAAACCATTGAAATTTCTTGCTGAAACTTCAAATTGGGAAAGACAAAAATTAAGAGGCAATTTTATTCTTTCTAAATTTCAACTTCTGAATACTGAAAATAACTGCTTGGAATAAAGGTCTAATCTGGAGGTATGTACATTTGGATAAATTCTTTTTTTTTAAGATTTTATTTATTTATTCATGAGAGACAGGGGGAGAGAGAGAGAGAAAGGCAGAGGGAGAAGCAGGCTCCCAAGGAGCAGGAAGCCCGATGCGGGACTCGACCCCAGGACTCTGGGATCATGACCTGAGCTGAAGGCAGACGCTTAACTATCTGAGCCACCCAGGTGCCCTGGATAAATTCTTTCTGATTGAAGAAAAATCTCCTATGCTATCACCTGTATTAAAAATCTTTCTGAAAGCTAAGCCTATCTCTCCATGGGAATGGATTTCTCCTCGCCTCCCTAAAATATCAGAGATATATTGAACACTGTTCAAAATTATGGATTATCTATCTAATAATCTCAAATAGTGAGAACAATGCTCTGTGCTTACTGTATTAAATGGTAAAAATTCCTTCTCCCTCTTCTCCCCCATGACTTCAAGTTATAGAAAAGTTGATAAACATCTGGCTCTCACTTCTCATAGGATAAATCACTAAACTTAAATTTGCAAGGGAAGGAATAATAATGTGCACACACCTTATAAATTCTATCCCAAGCTACTCATATATGGAAAATGTGAAGAAAGAATCTCTACACAGTATCTTCCACACATATCTATATGACATAACAATAGCTCACATGTGAGAAATAAATTCCTTGCAACTTTCTCACATTTTTAATCAATTAATTGTTACTTGAATTTAATTAAAGACAATGTGAGAATATAACACCAATAGAATCAAACAAGATCATGAATCAAAGAAAACTAACTGTCCAGCAGGAAAAACAAAACAAAACAAAGCAAAAAACAGAATATAAATGCTATGGGCTGCATGGCCCAAGCCATACTGCTAGAAAACTGCATGTCCTAGACTATAGAACTGTGTAAATATAATCTCTTAGGACTGGTGATGGCAGTTGTGTTTTATCTCCTGTTAATCCCAGCTCCCCAAAAGGTGGTGGGTGACGTTCTCATTTTCCGACTCTTCAGGAATTGTCTAAAGAGAGTTGCTTTGCTCAAAGTCATACTCTATTCCTATGCAAACTGCAACCAATTACTAGCCATCTTGGCTCCCAGATTCCAGTGTCTTAGCCCCACCTTGGAACATTCTGAAGGATTACTTGGTCTTTCGAGCTCAGACCTATGTTGTTGGAGGCCTTTGGAGAGACCAACTCCTCACTCTGCCCAGTGTTGTTTCTCTCCCTTTCCCTCAAGTGTTGATCCTGAGAGCATGCGCTAATAAACACTCTGCACATTACACTGTTTCAGAGTCTGCTTCTTGAGGAATTCAACCTGTGACAGAGTCGTTTACACGTTATCTTCATGTTACTTTTGTACATGCAGAGCCTGTGGAACTTCCTTCCCATTGAGATAACCAATTTTGCCAAAAACCAGTCAAATTTGTATTGACTTTGTGTGAGGAAGTGCACCCTTGTAGAATTGTTCAAATATCTTTAATATAGGACCCTAGATCCTATATATAATGTCTACATCCACAGAATGTAGGTGTTTGACATAATGTAAAACTTATTGTGGGTTCAAGATAGCCATGTATAATAAAACATTATTTCATTTGCAATAAGATGTCAAAATACTTTTTCCTAACTTTTTGTGTGTTGAGTCCAGTTCTTGTATCAAAGAATGACATAAGCATTATTATGCCAGGGTGTCACTTAGCACTAGAATTTATTAATCCATATTTTCAGAGCTGCTTACTAATTAATACTAAGAAATGCTGTTGAAAGTAACAAATAATGATAAGTTAAATATTTCCATTATACAAAGGTAGCTGTTATTTTCAGCCACATGTTTGTGTTAAATAGCTTCTTCAAAGTAAAAGAAGGTTTGTAGGGCGCCTGGGTGGCTCAGTTGGTTAGGCGACTGCCTTCGGCTCAGGTTGTGATCCTGGAGTCCCGGGATCGAGTCCCGCATCCGGCTCCCTGCTCAGCAGGGAGTCTGTTTCGTCCTCTGACTCTATCCCCTCTCATGTGTTCTCTCTCTTTCATTCTCTCTCTCTCAAATAAATAAATAAAATCTTTAAAAAAAAAAAAAAAGAAGGTTTGTAGATGTCTTGCTTCAGTCAGCGTACTTTCCTATCTATATTCATGGCTTTTTCAGGGTCTATGCAGTTAGATTTCAGAATCAGGAGTCACAACCTTATTTCACAAAGAATCTTATTTCAATCCATTGGTGAATATTGAAGTCTGAAGTGATAAAATTTAAGGGTATTATAGGGCATAGCATTGCTCTAAAAATATAGTGAATTTTGGACTTGGTGCCCTGTTGACAGTCACATCAAAAGGAGTTTTAAAAGATTTACCAGTCTATGCTTTTATGATTATGCAAAGCACTTTTACAATTGAATTTTTTTTTAACTGCAAGAAACTCCCCAAATTGTGTTCCTTTTTCTTTTCAAGAAATGTACAATGGGTTGCTGGCTCATTTATTCCACATATTAAAGACTAATGCTCTCATAAAGTGGTATGTATATATATATATATATTAGTAATGTTTTAGAATCCTTGTTTTAGCAAGTATCTGCAGAATTTATCACATAGAATTGGAAACTGTTAACCAAAAAGTCTAAAAAATAAAATGTATATCATTAGCATTTCGAGTAAAAATTACTATGTTTAAGTATAAAATATGATTTGATAATTATATAATGGCCTGGATTCATTTCAGTAAGAGACTTCATCCTATTACATCAAAAGGATCCATTGTGCTACACTCATAAGTATTATTTGAGTTTTAAAACATGGCTATTTTAGGGATGCCTGGGTGGCTCAGTTGGTTAAGCGTCTGCATTTGGCTCAGGTCATGCTCCTAGAGTCCTAGGATCAAGTCCCGCATTGCGCTCCTTGCTTAGTGGGGAGCCTGCATGTCCCTCTGCCTGCCGCTCCCCCTTCTAGTGAGCTCTCTCTCTCTCTCTCTTTCTCTGGCAAATAAATAAATAAAATCTTA
Organism: Mirounga leonina; assembly: GCF_011800145.1. Classification (NCBI taxonomy): domain Eukaryota; kingdom Metazoa; phylum Chordata; class Mammalia; order Carnivora; family Phocidae; genus Mirounga; species Mirounga leonina. The sequence continues at coordinate 9,867,165 of NW_023270865.1, read as the reverse complement.
AAAAAATAAAACATGGCTATTTTAATATCCAAGCCATTGCTTTTTATTGTATAAATAGTATATGATGCTATGCAATTATAATGCTAAGCTCTGATCTACTATTTCTCAAAAATTTCCTAATTAATTTTTTATATTCTACTTAGGAAAAGGACTTAGTCTCAGCTTCTAAGTAGAGAGTATAAATTCAGTATGACTTTAACTAGCAGACATGTTAAAGAAAGGCAATCAAACACCAACCAGTTCATTGAATAAGAATTTTCTGAATAAAACATTTTGTTTCTATCCTTGTGATGGGCATCGATAGATGAACTTGACAGAATAATTTCCAGTTAACTGGAAGAAATAAATTTTCCTATGGATTTATACTGGATATGTGAAATAGAAGTAGCACAAAATATTCATAAGCACTGTCTTTGCATTCAAAACAATACACTGATATACACACATTACTGCTGTTTTACTCTAAACTTCTCAACTGAGAGTATCCTCTCTTCCTCTTAGTATATCTGCCTCCGTGGTCCATATATGTCAACTGCTTTACCGTTACCTGCACCCTTTCTTTAAAGAGTCATTACTAGTCAATTGCAGGTGTTATGCATGGTCGATAAAGCCACATGCATAAAGATAGCACTGCTCATCCAATCTTAAAATGGAACATAAGAGCTAAGAGCTTCTGGCAATGCCGACTATCGTGAAAATATGACATTAAGTTCTTCTGCAATGAGAAATATGTAAAGTGCTCACTTCCCATCCACCACAGTGGACAAAAACTGTGATATTGATCTAGAGCCACAGTTTTTCAAGATCATGTGAGGTCATCACTGGTTTGAGTTTGCTATTCAGGGACATACTTCTGGCACTTAGCCTTGTCATTCAGGCACATATTCGAAATGCATTTAAAAATAAATAAATATATAAAAGCTATTTATAGAGCTCTGTGTTGGGTCCCCTTATGCTCAACCATGTGCAGCTGGGCCTCCGTGCCTAGGACAAAGGAATCAATTCACAAGTAGTCCTTCCCTCTCTTGCCCCCAACCCAATGTCAAACTCATATTGTCTCAATATCATCTCATGATGCCCACCAAAAAACATGGTGCACTTGCTTTATTTATCTTTATACTCCCTGTACCTGGCACTTGGACATCACTAAATAAATGTTGGTAAAAATAATTAACTGGATCACAAATAATGATATAAGTAGGAGTCAGCTTTTAACTGGGGGTCTCTCTCTCTCTCACTCTCTCCCTTTCTAGATACATACACACAAACACAAACACACAAACATTTAAAAATTTTTTACCTAATAAAAATTCCAAATAATTTTAAATCTAGATTAGAATTTTTTAAACAATTATATCAGAATATTATTTATATTATTTATATTCTGATATTATTTATATTTAGCTATTGCTTTTAATGATATATCTATCATTTTATAAAAGACTATTTAAATTATTTTATTAATACGTGTTAAAATAATGCAAAAGCATTAGATATGCTATATTGTGCTGCCATGCCTAAGACTCCAGACTTCTGTATAAGGAAAAAAAAAAAATTGCATATATAGAATAAAGGTATTTTCTAGAACGACGTTTTCCTACAGGACTTTCTGCAGTTTTGAAAATGTTTATAAATGCTTATAACTCAGTGCTTTCCAATAGAGTAATAGTAGCCACCTGAGGCTATTAAATATCAGAACTATGGCTAGGTCAACTATGAAATTAGTTTTTAAAAATCATATTATTTTAATTAATTTTAAATTTAAGTATTCATAGCTATATAAAACTACCAGTTACCCATTAGGCAAATCACTTCTAGAAAGTTACAGAGGAAACAAAACTTTTCAAACTGCTTAAAATTTGATAACTGTGAAATTGCAAATAAGGCATTAAAAATGAAGGTCATAGAAAAAAATGAACCAAAAATTATAAAATAAATAAGACAGAAAAAAGACTTTATTGATTGACTGCCATAAAAATAGTTTTCCTTTTAATATTCAGAAGGACATTTCAGCTTCTCAATAGAAGGATCTCAATGTAAGGGTTTAGTAAGATTTGTTCAATGCTCTGGGTCACACAAAATCTGCTATATGCCTTCCAGTTACATTCATTGAACTTAGACCAACAAAAAATGTCTTAATTAAAACTTAAAAGTAGAAGTATACAATTATTTTTAATAAAGTCATTTTTAGTCATTATACATTGCGAAAGAAGGTAATGAATTGTTTTAAGAGAGAAAATTCAGTTTAAGAAGTAAATTTTTGCCACAGTGTGAATTTGGTAAAGCCATCAATAAAACACTATATTAAATAGATATTCAGCGCTATTGGATTTGGGGGTGGAAATGTTAGGTGTCTAATATCCCAGACTCTCCACCTTGGATGACAACATTAAAACAAACAAATGAACGACAACAGAAAACTTCCCAGTTTGAAATCCATTAAGAAATAAGTCACAAGAAATCGACATAAATCTATGTATCAGGCGATAGGAGGATGGAGCGATGAGAGTAGGTGAAAAATCTCAAGCCAAAAGAGCTTTCAAAATATCTGCTATCGAGACAACTTCTCCCAGAGTGGTCATCCCTCTTTATTGTAGGGATGAAAGAATACGCCCTTCCGGTAGGAATTACACATGCTTAGGTGAGGACTCAGAAGGTATTCTGCTACGTATTTTTCATCCCATCAATAATCTGAAACGGGCTCTCTCCCCTGGGAAAAGCTGAAGGCAGGGAGATGAGCCAAGAAAGCAACTCTGGTGTAGATGCAACCTGGAGACCTGAGGCCAGAATTACCCATCCCCCAGCAAGAAAGGTGAGGAAATCATATAAACTGTGTATGTTGAACTTATTTTTGTTTTACAAAATTCTCTAATGGCATACATATATTTGGGTTGCTGCAAACAAACTATTTGAAATGAAGCTTTGTATCACTAAATCAATAAAAATGAAGATTACCATGGGAAAAGAACCAAATATGCTATCAAAAAATTAAAAATAGTCTAGGGCTTGCTGGAAGGCGAGATTATGCTAAGATTTTTAATTTTTTTTCTGCGAATTGATAACTTCATCTGTTTCTTTTCTGCCTTGTGCTTTCCTTCTTATCTTCTCCTTCCTGCTCTTTCTCTGACCCTGTCTCTTCCTGTGGCTTTTCCTCCTCTCTTCATCCTCCCCAGCCTCCTGTCTCTTCTCTCCACATTTGTTCTTTTCTCCTTCTTCCCCAGTTCTGTTTCTCTTTGTTTCTCTTCTCGCTGATTTGTCACCATCTCTCAAATACACACAGCACTGATCCCACACATATCAGTTTTCTGTACAGGATGGAAAATACCCATTATTATCTGAAAAGTCCATTTAAAAACTCCTCTCTTTCCAACTAGATATCTGTGTGAGGTCATATGTTTTTCATGTACTTAAAAAAATGTACCCTAACATACTGGATGCTGAAGCCCACTAAAGATGCCAGCCAGCTATCTCTTGTTCAACTAGACTTTAAGGATATTTGCAAAAATTTTTTTAAATGATGTACTATTTTTTGTTTTTTAAAATATGGTTATATAGCATAATCTATGTATATATATCATGTGTGTGTTTGTATTTTTCAAAAGCTGAATCTATTTCATTTTCTATCTTCTATATCTGAAAATATAAATCTTGTCTGTTTTGTTAATATATTTATTTTCTTTCTGTCTTTGGCTTTCTTTAAATTATCAGGTGTTCTCAGATATGTACTGACACTTGATGTGTTATTCATATATAAGATTGGGGTTTTAGAAATTTCATTTGAGTATCTCAACTGATTGGTGATATTAGTTCCTTAGTTTAGTGATCAGCTGGATCATTGGATTATGGAACTCCTCGTGGCAATTTTTATAGGTCTGGCAGCCAACATTCCAGGAGTTTGCATGAAGTGCACTGAGAGTTCCAACTGTATTTAAGAGTTGACTCCAGGGGCGCCTGGCTGGCTCGGTGGATTAAGGATTTGACTTCAGCTCAGGTCATGATCTCAGGGTCCTGGAATAGAGCCCCGCATGGGGAATCCCTGCTCAGCAGGGAGTCTGCTTGTCTCCCTCCCGTTCTATCTCCACCCCCTGCTCTCTCTCTCAAATAAATAAATAAATCTTAAAAAAATGGACTCAATCTGTGTGTCTGGTTTGTACCCTCATCCTCAACTTCACCTTGTATCCCTTAGTCCAGAGAGATTTGGTTTACCCTCTAATAAGTTAAACCTTCTGTCTTTCACTATACTGGGGAAGGGGCACAGCAGAGACAGTCATGGAACCTGGGGATTTATTGATTTTAAAATTCCTCCTTATTTTAGCCACTCCCTTCAACACTTCTTTTCTGAAATACCTTGGGCCACTAAATTTAAATCTGGGGAATTCTTTTTCTTTTTTTAAAGATTTTATTTATTTATTTGACAGAAATAGACACAGCGAGAGAAGGAACACAAGCAGGGGAAGTGGGAGAAGGAGAAGCAGGCTTCCCGCTGAGCAGGATGTGGGGCTTGATCCCAGGACCCTGGGACCATGACTTGAGCGGAAGGCAGACACTTAACAACTGAGCCACCCAGGTACCCCATGAATCTGGGGAATTCTAAAGAGAAAATCAGTCTGTTTCTCTGCTCCCTTCCCAACCAATTTTGGTGACTTTTCTGCCTAACAACTCGAAGCTTCTTTTCTGTTTGTTTTTTAAAGAAGGTTTTTTTTTTTTAAGATTTTATTTATTTATTTGACAGAGACAGCGAGAGAGGGAACACAAACAGAGGGAGAGGGAGAGGGAGAAGCAGGCTCTCCACAGAGCAAGGAGCCTGATGCGGGGCTCGATCCCAGGACCCTGAGATCACGACCTGAGCCGAAGGCAGATGCTTAACGACTGAGCCACCCAGGCGCCCCTTCTTTTCTGTTTTTGATTCTGTGTTTAATGACCCGTTTCCTCCACGATCCAAAAAGAGTGTTCTTATGAAATCTTTCATAAGCTGAAATGACATAAGGCAAAGAAGTGATTACCATTAATTTATGTAGAAAAATTTATGGGCCTTCCCAGACAACCAAAATCACCTCTTTCAGGCTTTTCTGATACCTTTAGACACATCTTGTTAACAGATACACAAAATAGAGATAAAGCCCAGATGCTCACTCGCAGTTCAAAGCTCTGGGGGCTGGACCGAGATGTTGAGTGTGGTTTCAGGGGAAGGAGCTGGGTGGTACCACGCTGGCTGCTGGGGTGAGCCCTGCCCCTCACTGACCCGCTGCAAAACTAACACTGACCATTATTTTTGCTTTTCACCTTTTTAAACAAAAGCAAAAGTTCTCTCTGGATTTCTTTCAATAAGTGACAACAGGTACAAGTAGGTCTTTGGGAAAAGTGAAGTGGCTTATTCAAACTTTTGAAAAGCAGGGAATACCTATAGTTTATTCTCTGAAACTACCACCCCCAAATAGCATAATAATTGTATTTTAATACAAGTACATCATGCATAGACACTTCTTAAAAGTTCCGTAAATATCAGCTGCAGAACATAATCTTTACCAGGATAGAGTAAAAAATCTGCCATTTATCCCTGAAGCATATTCCTTTCATATCTAAGTCCTTTCCCACCAAGAAGTAAAGATATGTAGTATTAGAATTCTCCATGACAACAGAGAAAATCCTAATGGATCCAGAGAAACAGAGTAAATATATTTATGAGATTAATTATATAACCATAAACAAAGAATAATTTCCTCTTTTGCCTCTGGACAACTGGTAGCCTAACTTTTCACATAAGCCTGGATTTATGTAATCATTTTAATTAATTTATCCTGTCTCTTCTGTGGCTTCATTGTAAAAAAATAATTTTATGCTTAACAGTATGTTTCAGTGTTTGCCACTGATTTTCCTAAGGACAAACTCTCTATGTCGTTAGTCTATGTGCTAATGCATTGACAAATATAATGGGAATGAAAATTTTTTTAAAGATTTTATTTATTTATTTGACAGAGAAAAAGAGCACAAGCGGGGACAGTGGGAGAGTGGGAGAGGGAGAAGCAGCTCCCTGATGAGCCGGGAGCCAGAGCTGGGCTGATCCCAGGACCCCGGGATCCATGACATGAGCCGAAGGCAGACGCTTAACCAACTGAGCCACCCAGGCGCCCCAACAGGAATGACATTTAAGGATTAATGTTACTGAAAGTTCTTTTTTTCCTAGAGTAAAAATGTCTGAAACTTGACTGTAACTTACGTATATAAAGTATCAAGGCTTCTTTTATTATTATTATTTTATTTATTTTATTTTTTGCCATTCAGGGAATGGAAAATATAGGAAGTGAATGACTCTAAGGAGTATACATTTTTCCTTCTTTTTGGCTGAAAACTATCATTTCTTCCTCAAATTTCCAGGGTTATAGAAACAGTTCCTAGAAGGGGTTTTGGGAAGGGATTTTGGTGCGAAACACAAGAATTTATTGAACCGCCACGATAGAAGTCACGATGCTGGGGACCTGGGATGATCGGTATTTTCAATTAGCTAAATATTGCTAGATAAGCAAAGATTTGTTCTTAGTAAAGAGGTCCAAGCACAATGTAAAGTAACTGTTCAGGAAAAGTTGTGAGAGTTCCTCACCCTAACCAGTAGATCATCCTTTATCTTGCTGGCCAATACAATTCATGAATGTGTGAAAGCAAAATAATGCAGTTGATGAGAAAGCAACAGAATACAAGTAGCAGGATAGTAGACACAGGAGACAGGAAGGAATGTCATGTACACATAGTTTAGAAATTCAATTTTTATAAATGCGGAGTGAATATGGGAAGTTCCCCTCGGGTCACATGTGCTAAGACAGTTTGATGAGCTGAAGAAAGGGAGCATAAGAGTGAAATGAACTGGAAACCCCAATGAAAACAATCCAGAACACGGTTAAAATTGCCTTCAGCAGCTGTCGTCATTCGCTCATGCGATTTGCTAGCTCTCAGCAAAAGTACATTAATTTTACCAACAATCACATTTGCGAAAACTTTTATAAATTATTTTCCTTGTTGTGAAATGTTTTCTAAAGTTTATCATCAAATTGCTTTATTTTGTCTACTTTCTGTCTTTTGAATTTAAAGTGATTTGTTCGGGGAGTACTAAATTATACACTATTAAAAAAGGAATATTCTATAAATTAACTTACATTTAAGTAGCCTTGCTTCTCTCTAAAATTATGCTAGATGCTCCCTTTTCGAATGGTTGCTTCGAGAAAAGTGCAAGAGGTATACTCTTTGATATTTATGTGGAACCTTTTATAATTCTATCTGCTTGAATGTACTGCTGCCCCTTGGGTTTCCCTGTCTTTGCCTCTTTGTCTCTCTTTTTCATCAAACACTATGTCGGCATAACTCTCTCTGCAAGAATGAATAAACAGAAAATCCCTTTGAACACACATTTTCAAATATATTCAAACACATGATTTTTTGCCTTCATTTGCTTTAAATATTAAGTGATGTTTGTCTCCATTTGGTATCACTATTATAAAGTCTAAATTAAAACTGACTATTAGTTCATAATTGGTCTCTGGAAGGTTCTAGAAATTTATATGTTCTAGTATTCTTGAAATTTACTATCTATTGTCCCATGTAGGATTTGGTTATCTATCCTCTTTAGTATTCCAGCAGCTGTTAGGTTTGAATTCTTCCATCATTCTTTCTTAGTAATTCTTGATAAGTTTTCCTTCAGATACTTCTGATTTTTTTCTTTCCTTTTGGGACTCCAATTTTATGATAAGTGAGTGCTCTTGTCCAGCATGTAAGTGTTGTCTCTTCTATTTCTTCACCCCTCCCCCGTGTATATAACGTTACTTGCATAGACTTCCTATCATTATCACTTCTTTATGACTTCTGAGAGAGTTCTCCAATGGCATCTTCCAGCTTAATTAAATCTCCTCAATTACTTATTTTGATACTCAGTTCATCTACAGAGTTTTTATTTCACTCCTGATTCTGTTCATACCTAGAATTTCCCTTTGATTCAGCATTTTATCAGGTTATTCCCACTTTTTATTTACAATATTATTTCATGACTTTTGAGGGTGTTTATGTGTAGCAGAGTTTTTTTTTTTTTATCTCTGCTACATTTTCTTTTCTATTTTGTCTATTATTAGTTTCTTAGTGAATTTATTTCTCTTTAAGACCATTATAGTAGCCAGAATACCAGCATGGTTTTCCTGTGAGCTCAGATTCCCTTGGAGTTATCAGGTAAATTGGCAGGTGAAATACGCAAGAAGGAAGGGTCAAGTCTCAGTCCTCATTTGCGCCACCCTTGCTGGGGATGGATAGGTGAGAAATCATCCAGATCAGTCTCCTCCCACTTCAGCCACACTGTGATGGTTAATTTTGTGTCAATTAGGCTAGGCCATGATAACCACCTTCAGGTCAAATGCTAGTCCGGGTTTTGTTGTGAAAGCATTTTTTTAGATGTGATTAGCATTTATATAAGTAGATTTGAGTAAAGCATATGACCATCCATAATGTGGGTGGACCTCATGCAGTCAGTTGTGAAAGTCTTCAGGGGGAAAAAAAAACAAGAGGTATCCGAGGAAGAAGGAATTCTGTCTTCAGATTGCTTTTGGACCAAAAGTGCAACACCAGCTCTTCCCTGGCCCTCCAGGCTGCCTGCCTGAAGATAACAGACTCTCTCTCATAACAACCCTGACCTCACCTCTTCACTCACACCTGTCCCAGGATTGCTGAACCAAACCCAAATTTCCTTTTGATGATACAAAGTGTGAGAAGGCAAGGTTGGTCCAGAACAACATGGAAGCGCACATCAAGTGCTTCCCTTCACTGGGCACTTTCTTGCCTTCCCTCACCATCTACTACTGGCCTCACATTGCAACGCTTGGGACTGGCCTTTGCAAAGAACGTTTCCTCTATTAATATAATGCATAAGAACGTTTGCCTTATATAATGCAAAAGAACGTTTTGTAAAACGTATAATGCAAAAGAACGTTTCCTCTATTAATAATAAAATCAGCTATTGTAAATTCATTCTATAAACTGTAGAAAGCTTATTCTCTCAGTTGCTTTTCTTTATGACAATAGTGCAATATGATTTTTAAATATTTCATTCAAATCACAGTGTGCAAAATGTTGTGATCCACAGGCCCAGTAAGTGGCATGTTTTCAAACAGAAAGCCATTTGGGTCTTGGGTCTTGGGAGGGATGGTCTTGGGAAAGGTTTGCGTCTTGGGAAGGATGTCAGGGTCTTGGGAAAGGTTTGGGTCTTGGGAAGAATGTCAGGAGATAGAATATGATATTCACTCATTCATCTTGTCAGACAGAAAGGAGCAAAAAATATTATCTGGTTCATGACAATAAAAAAATCTATCTATAAGCTTAAATGTCTCTTTTTTTGACATTTTAATGGTTTATCTCCCCGCATATATTGAAGTTGTCTTTGTTGAATTTTTAAAAAATCATTTTAAACACTTAAAAATAACTTTATCATGATTCCATAACATAACTGCAAGTAGAAAAATATTTATATATAAAGTCTGAGATGGAGGTACAACTTTTGCAATGGCAAAAAAAAAAATTGCCCCTCCACACAAGCAATCTATAAAGAGGGAGGAGGAGAAGGAGCAGCAGGAAGAGGAGAAAGAGAATGGTGTCTGCTGATGAAGAAGTCTAAAGCATAAAAAGTGAACAAAGAGATATTTTATTTTTTTAATTTTTACTTTGATCCCCCCACCCAATATTATGCTTTAAATACTCCCTGCAGATCTTCGCATCCCAGTGTAGTAAGGCGACATTCAATGCTCTACACTTGTTGCAATTCATCCTTCTTATGCATATAATCGTACATACATGCAACCCTTTAAAATAGCTTTGTAATGATATAAAATTGTAAATTCTGTTTGGTATCAAAAATTAAAAGAAAAGTGTTCATATGAAATTTGAGTTATGAAAAGGAATTCAGTTCGAGGCATTCTAAAGCAATTGAGGGAAGAGTGAAGTAAATGCCAATAAGGTCCTTGGCTAGTTACTGCATGGTCAGGTCACTTGCTTTTCTCATCTCATATCATGGAAAATCAACTTCAAATTGATTAAACTTTTAAATGCAAATCTCAGATCTAAAGAAAATATGGGTGATTTAAAGGTTTGTTTTTTTTTAAAGACATATGTTTTACCAAAATGTTCATTCCCGTATTTTATCAAAATGCTTATTGCCGTGCCTTCATGTATTTTTTTAGATGATCTTTAAATAGATTTAAAAATAAATTCTGCCAGCTTTGTAATTGTCATTATATTGACTTTATAAATTAATTTAGAGATAATTCTCAATATCAGATTAAAAACCAGATTAGGACAAAATATTTATGTATCTCAATCTGATCCAGTCTTTTTTATGTTGCTAAATAGATTTTTAATATGTAAGTAATATACAATTTTTACATATTGCTCTGTAGCTTTACTTTTGAAATATTATTTTGAGTTAACTGTTTTTGATTGTTTATGAATGTTATAATAAAAGAAGATAATTTGAGTCTAATAAAGTCCAAGAGCTCTCTGAAGCCTTATTAATTTCCTATTATTTTTCAAGCTTTATTAGTTCATTCTCTTAGGTTTCATACAGGTAAGTCACTAATGACAAATAATTACAATTGATAGTGTTTCTTTCTTGCCAATTTACATATCATTAGTCATGTCTTGCTCTTTACATAGATTGGCTAATTCTTCCATTGAAACAGACAAATAATTATGTAATAACAGAAATTCAACCATTTCTGATCATTGTAATGTGAACATTTCTTCTATTTTATGACAAAATAGGTCAGACTTTCAGATATATTAATAACAGAGTATCATCTGTTTTCTGGTTTACTAATCAGAGATTTCTTAAGTATACAAATCAAACCATAAGGTTTAAGGATGTTAAGGGATACATATTTAGGTGGTAGTACAAATAAATGGAAAATGATACAGTGAAAGATTATCTTAAAATTTAGGGAAAAGAAAAGAGCCAAAAGCAGCAAGCCTCGAGAAAGTTTCTGGCAATTTTTTATTCTTTCTTTGGTTGGTGGTCCCATCAGTTTTCACTTTATAAGAATCACTCACCTGCATTTTTTTTTTAATTTTATGAGCATTTTGGTATTTGGCTCACACGTCACAATAAAAAAGTGATGGTCATGCTTATGAAAAAATAAACTTTGGGGAAGATGTCCAATACACTGGATAAAATTCCAAGCAACCTAAAAAGTTTAAAAATAGTTTGAGCTGGCAGATTATAGAAAAGTTCTGGTTGGGAGTGTGGAGAGTTCTTCAAACTAAATGTATCAAGAGTGTAATATAGCTTCCAAAAGGAAAAATGGCATCAAAAGGATTAGGACTTACAATACTACATAGTAATCTAGTATAGTACCAATTTCAATGAGATTGAAAAACTTTTCTATTCCTTTCCATACATGTTCTATTAATCTATAATGCAAAAGAACGTTTCCTCTATTAATAATAAAATCAGCTATTGTAAATTCATTCTACAAACTATAGAAAGCTTATTCTCTCAGTTGTTTTTCTTTATGACAATAGTGCAATATGATTTTTAAGTATTTCATTCAAATCACAGTGTGCAAAATGTTGTGATCCACAGGCCCAGTAAGTGGCATGTTTTCAAACAGAATGTAGGCAGAACAGAAGTGTCCTATACATCTTATTTCCAGAAAATCTACCTAGAGGGAATACTTAATTAAATATAAAATATTAAATAAACAGCAGTTACTTGTTTTGACAGAAAGATGCTTACAATTCCAGACACAGGTCTTTGTGCTTTCAAGATCCTCTAATCCAGGATATTAAAGATATCAGTGTTAAATGATCACTAGTACTGAAATGGAAAAGTTGAACAACATTCTCGTCTGTGCATAATTATAACGCTCAAAAATTTGATAATCGGGCGCCTGGGTGGCTCAGTCGTTAAGCGTCTGCCTTCGGCTCAGGTCATGGTCCCAGGTCCTGGGATCGAGCCCCACATCAGGCTCCCTGCTCCGCGGGAAGCCTGCTTCTCCCTGTCCCGCTCCCCCTGCTTGTGTTCCTGCTCTCGCTATATCTCTCTCTGTCAAAAAAATAAATAAAATCTAAAAAAAAAAAAAAAAAATTTGATAATCAATTAAGTACTTTGATTTGCCCAATGTAAATTACTCTTTTTGTTAAATTGATAATCCCATAATGACCAGGTTTGAGACTGTTAAAATATCATGGTTTGTAGCAGTAAAACCAGATGTGTCATACTGGTTTGTATTCAATTTTTTCTCCTTTATTTTTTTTTCTTTTATTTCCTTTTTTTTTCCCTTTTACTTAGAATAATGGTTTCAAAAAGTTACATTTACTTACCAAACCCAATAATTTTATAAATCCACACTCCTTTTTTTTCATAGTGTAATATTGGATTATTTCACTACTATGAGAATTACAGCCTTAAGAGCCTGTTTCTCACTTTACTGAATTTAAACTTCCAAGTGATTTTCACTTTTTCAGGTTTTTGGTAGCCATCTGTTTCAGGATGGTTTTCAAAACTTACAGACAGGCATGGTGTGAAAATCTTGGAACGGAAACTTCTCCCAGGCAGTCCTGGGAGAAAAAAGCAGGTGAATTTGGCCACGTCTGCCCGACTCAGGCCAAGTGCCCACGGGGTGGAGAGCACGTTTCATGGCTGTTTCTCGCCGCAGACCACTTGAGTGAGTGCCATGATGGTCCCAATGTCTTTCCAAAAGGCAGATACTGAATTTAGAACATTCAAGAAGAAAAGGCCCACTGAAATATGATCACTTCCCTGGGTTGACTCTTCAGGAACCTGAAGCTGAGCGAAGCCGTTATAAATCACAGGGCATCTTTCATTACTTTTGAAATGCAGTAAGCACTTTCTGCATGTCACCTCTCGGTGGGACGCTGTATAGAGAGAGAGTCCTTCGTCTCATTCTAAAGACATTCCTGGGGCGCCTGGGTGGCTCAGTTGGTTAAGCGACTGCCTTCGGCTCAGGTCATGATCCTGGAGTCCTGGGATCGAGTCCTGCATCAGGCTCCCTGCTCGGCAGGGAGCCTGCTTCTCCCTCTGACCCTCCCCACTCTCATGTGCTCTCTCTCATTCTCTCTGTCTCAAATAAATAAATAAAATCTTAAAAAAAAAAAAAAAGACATTCCTGGATCCATCCCCTCCTGGGCATAGTCTCCCACATTAAAGACTATAGCGGCACCATCAGGCAATCCAATCCCTAGGTCAAGGGAGGTTCCTCTCTGGGCTCCTGCCAGTTGCGCTGGGCTATTATTGTAGGCCTTTGAGGAGTGCCGTTTGTCCCAGTTGTGTTTTCTCTTCCCCAGTAGGTTTAACCCATAGCCTTTAGGAGGGACTTCTGACTGAGCGAGAAATCATTTACTTGCTCTAACGTCTTCCTGGTACACAGGGGAGGAGTCATTTTGAACCAGTGTCTAAATTAATGCCGCAGTCTCTCCTGAGAGGCCTGAGTGATCCCTGCAGGGGACTGATGAAATCTCTATGTAACATTGGAATTCGTTTTTTACAAATTGGTGGGAGGAAAGAAATGTCAGAGTATTCCTACCTTCTCTAGAACTAAAGGGCTGGGCAAAAATAAATTTGGGCCACCCGTCAAAGACCTTTATCCTCCTCTCCATCGTCCCTGAATTTTGTCATCAAGAGTGGTTGCCATGGCTGCCCAGTTAAGACAAATTGAGTGCAAGCCCTGCTATCATCATGTGTTTGTTGCTTTTTCCAAATATCAGAGAGCTGCCACTATTTTTCATCCATCTTTTAAAGGTTAGATCGTGATTTCTCCTGGGTGGGAAATACCTTTTCTCCTGCTGCAAATGCAACTGTACTGTTGTATCAGAGTGCTCTAAATAAAATCCTTATTTGTCAGGTGAAGAGAGAATATATACGTGCATCTGTGTTACATTATCCTTTAAAACACAAATTAATTTGCTTTAGTTGTATGCCACATTGTCTATTTCCCTAAATGGTGGCAGCCTGATTGATACCATGGGACCATGTGATTAATTACTCAACAAGAGTGGAGACAGAATTGGGGGGATTCAGGGAACAGTTCAAGATGATTTTCTTTTTAGAAACCTCCGTTTTATTGACTTAAGCATGTAATTAAAATCTAGTTGGAGTGATAAAATTTTTCTAGGAAACTAGACAAGTAAATTATTGAAAGTAAAATTTAGAATAGATATTCATATTGTCTTCTCTTCCTTAGTTTCATTTAATTTCTAAGCATCTCCAAAAGGAAAGATGGAAGGCTCTTTTGCCATTATAGTTACAGTTGTACTTTCCCAAGTTCTAAATTTAATTGGAAATTTTGTGTTTCCCTATGGCCCTCCCTTAATTCCACATAGAAAAAAGTGTCATTTTTTGTCTTTTCTCATAAATGTCACCATGCTCTAAATTTCTATCCTACCAAATGATTAAAGATATAAAGAAATCAATTATTTGAAATGGCAAATTTTGCTTATGACTTCATTTGTATAATCTATTGACCTTTCGCTGAATGATATATCTTACACAAATAAGCTCTATTTTAAAATAAATTTAGTGGTGGGGGGTGGGAGGGATGGGGTGGCTGGGTGATGGGCATTGGGGAGGGTATGTGCTGTGGTGAGCACTGTGAATTGTGTGAGACTGTTGAATCGCAGACCTGTACCCCTGAAACAAATAATACATTATATGTTAAAAAAAAAAAAAAGAGAGAAGAAGAAGATAGCAGGAAGGGAAAAATGAAGGGGGGGAAATCGGGGGGGGTGGGAGACGAACCATGAGAGACTATGGACTCCGAGAAACAAACTGAGAGTTCTAGAGGGGAGGGGGTGGGGGGATGGGTTAGCCTGGTGATGGGTATTAAAGAGGGCACATTCTGCATGGAGCACTGGGTGTTATACGCAAACAATGAATCATGGAACACTGCATCAAAAACTAATGATGTAATGTATGGTGATTAACATAACATACTAAAATAAATAAATAAATGAAAATAAATTTAGATTTACAGAGAAGTTGTAAATGGAGTACAGAGAGATCCCACATGCACCACTCCTGGATCCCGCTAGTGTTAACTTCTTAGATCGGTATCGATACGGTGCATTTGTCAGAACTAAGGAAGCAACTGGCACATTCTTCTTCACTAAATGCCACAGTTTATTCAGATTTCATCCCATCTTCCCTCGTGTCTTTTTTGTGTTTCAGGATCCAATCCAGGATAACACTTTACATTGAGGCATCATGTCTCCTTAGCCTCCTCTGCTCTGTAACTTTTTCTAGACTTTCCTTTTTCTTGATGTTTTTGACAATTTTGAGGGACACTGATCTGACTTTCCATAAAATGTCCCTCAATTTGGGTTTCTGATGTTTATCTCATGGTTTGACTGGGATTAATGTTTTCTGGGAGGAAGACCATAGAGAGGAAGTTCCATTCATCAAATGAATGCTGTTTTTTTAATTCAGTAGAGTATTATGCAAATTGAAGAGTGTAATCTATACCTCTTGTTCTTTTCAACTTTAACACACCCACACTTTAAGTTTATCCGAGGAGTGGACTTTGATAAAATTCATTAAAATAACAGTTTTCAAAACGAAGAGTGTTAGTAAAACAAGAATATTTTTCCATATGGCAGAACAATTTCACTCAGGATTTTAAGACACTTCTAAATTTAAGCATTGAAGATCTAAAAATAAATACAAAATTAAAAGATAATTTAGTCATTATTGAACTTGAGTTTACACATTGTTGTAGGGAAGCTTTATGTATAAATATTTTTTAAGTTTTTTTGGAAGGACAGGGAGGAAACTTCTATCAAAACTCACTAAAGGGCGCCTGGGTGGCTCAGTTGGTTAAGCGACTGCCTTCGGCTCAGGTCATGATCCTGGAGTCCCTGGATCAAGTCCCGCATCGGGCTCCCTGCTTGGCGGAGAACCTGCTTCTCCCTCTGACCCTCCCCCCTCTCATGTGCTCTCTCTCTCATTTTGTCTCAAATAAATAAATAAAATCTTAAAAAAAAAAAAAAAAACTCACTAAAGCTTTCCTCAGCTGGAAAATGAGTTCTACAAGCCTCTATTGTGAGAGCAGAGGGAACATTACTTCTGAGGATTCATCACAAGTCCTGGGCAGTCTCACTTTGCATGACTTTATGGTGACCAGTGTTGAACTTCAGTTATCAAAGAAACTTGGGAATCAAGGTCTCAGAAGTAATATACACCAGATGCAGTTCACACTAGGTATTATGCAGAACAAGAAATGCAGGTGTTTATTTCTATTAAATATTTTATTTTATTTTTGCATTTAGATTTTCAAGAGTAGTTTTAAGGGTGATCTTGCCAAACCTAGATGTAAATTTAGTTAGGAAATTATCTAATGATTGGAGTGTAGATGGAGTAGAGCTCTGGAGTGCAGATAACATTTTGGGATTTTTTTCAGAATGTATATGGAACTCAAAGGCATGAAGATGGGTCACATCATCACAAGTGTATACAGAGTATAGAAACATTAGGTAAAATGTCTGAGGAAGGAGCAGGAGAAAATCCAATATAAGCCTTAGTTGGTATATTTCTAACATACATTATATATTGCTCAAATTCCGTAAGTACATTTATATATAGAAACTATATATTAGCTTTGTATGTCTAATGACTAGTAAGATTAAAAATCATACACATAGAAACAATTCTATCCTTTAAACTTTATTCATATCTTACATTAGTAAATGTCCTTAGGCTTTTTCCTTACAGAATACTTTACTCATTTCTTTCATCATTTATCTCAAAAGACAATCAAAATTGAAGTCAACAGCTGGCTCTATCTTGCAGAATATAATTGGTTATTGAATATAAGTAACATAAAAATATTTTTGACCCTTCTTTGATGGATTGAAAGTATTCATTTGGTACAATGATTTGGAAGCTCTCCTTGCTTGAGAGAGAGTGAATTTTAATTCTTTTCACTTATAAGAATTGTTTAAAATGTTAGACAAGAAGTTGAAAGTATCATCAAAAACAAATTGGTAACATATAACAATTAGGACTTCAGGACTACATGCACCATAATGGTAGTTTGTTAGATTTGGGTTCAATAAATTAATATATTAAGTTCTTAATTTTTTATATCTTAAAATATTTATTATTCATTTACCAATTACCTGAGGGTTTTTCAACCTCAGGGTTGTTGAAATTTGGGGCCATATAATTCTTGGTTGTGGGGGCTGTCCCGTGCATTGTAGGATGTAGAGCAACATCCCCAGCTGCTACTCAATAGGTGCCAGTAACAGCGCCCCCACTTCCAAATCTAACAAGAAAAAAATGTCTCCAAATATTGATAAATGTGTTCCGGGGGGCAAAGCTGCCACCAGTAGAGACCCACTTGTATACATTAACCAAAAATGGAGAAGATTAATATGGACAACTGAGCCTGATATTGACAGGTGTGGATTGGGTAGATGGCAGTTCAATATTCTGAAATTAAATATATATCTGAATACACACACATATATAGCATATATCCTGTATTATATATACAATTACTATGCCTATATTATAGTAGACCAAGTAAAAATAAATTTGATACTAGTACGAGGGTTTAATTAGTGGTATTGGGAAACTCAACACGTTTATCTGTCAATACTCAAAAGCTCATTATTAATTTATCTGAGGCCAAAAATCTCCACTGTGTGTATGAATCAGGAATTTAAGAGATTTTTGGATTTATTCATAGCTTTGGACACCCAAAAAAGATGGGCATTATAAAGCCCTTTTTTTGTCATTACAAATAAACCACAGATTCATTCATACTTTTAAAAACCAATATATTAATTTAATCATTATTGGAAAAGCAACAAGTTATTAAATAAAACACTAAAGTGCAAATGTTTAGGAGTTATAGGTTACAAACCATAGTAACTTTTTTTTTTTTAAAGATTTTATTGATTTATTTGACAGAGAGAGAGACAGTGAGAGAGGGAACACAAGCAGGGGGAGTGGGAGAGGGAGAAGCAGGCTTCCCGCTGAGCAGGGAGCCCGATGCGTGGCTTGATCCCAGGACTCTGGGATCATGACCTGAGCCGAAGGCAGACGCTTAACAACTGAGCCACCCAGGTGCCCCCAAACCATAGTAACTTTAACTTCACTGAAGTTCAAGTCCCTTAAAGGACATTTTTGTACAAATAACTTCTTTGGGACAATTTAACAACAGTTTAAGAACGTTCAACTTTCCAAAATTCTGCCCTGACTTTGGTGAATGTTCCCATTTCACATGTTTATCAGAACTCATATTAGGATGCAGAAAGTTCTGAATTTTCCGCAGGGGAAAGGGGAATAGTTTCTCTCTATCTTTCTCAGATTCCTTTCACTAGTTTTTAGCTAGGATGTGAAATATCAGGACCAAATATGGAAAATCCATTAGCTGGCACTGAGGACAGAGGAAATTTGAGAAGTTTCAACCTAATAATATGGGAAAGAAGCTGCAAGGGATAATGTAATGAAAGGCATGAGCACCCTAGCTCATACCAATGAGGACCTGTCAATAAAAATTTGTATCATAATTCTCTATTTCTATTCACTCTGCAAAGTGAATGAAGTAGGATCAAGTCAATAAAGTGGGAACTCCTTAAGCAAAATCTGAGAGCAGCCTGCCTTTACCCAAAATACGCTTTAAGACACCTCAAATCAAACATTACTTCAAAGTTATACTTCCACAGGCCCATTTTTTTCTCTTTTTCTCTGACCCTGTTTGGCCCAAAGAGAAAAATGGGACAGCTAAGATGATGATTCTGTGTAGGCTTGTCCATTCTCGAAGTGACTAAGAACAACTGAATCATTAATTTTGTTGTTCTTATGATCTTAATCCTATAAGTATTCTGATGTTTAATTATCATGCATTGTAGTTGACCATGAGCGTAACCATTTCACAGTGTTTTATGTAATCTGTCTTATCATCAAAGTACAAGGGAACTCGAAGTCGTGATTTCAGTGGTTCAGAGAACAGTGGAAAGAGGGACAGGAGCTCAAGACTGTGCACTGAGGAGCCACTGGAGTTCCCCTTGTTTATCGTCACTTTATTAAACAAAAATACTGGAAGTATAGACCCAGAACTCTTGTGTCTGGGAAGCACACTTAGGTAAGTTCATTTTTGTCTTGTTATGTTACCATTTCAATTCACAGTGAAACTGAGCATATTCAATAACCAAAGAAGACAGATCAGGCAAGGACTTAACTGATGCTTAGAATCAGGGGTTTTTACAGGGGACCTCAGTCTGCTCTTACTAGTTCTGAGAGTAACAGAATAGATACCCGCTTTCGTGGCATTTGTACAATAGTAAGAACACACAGAATTATGAAGGAGATGGTTTAGGCTGTCTGGAAAATACTCTTCAAAGCATTTTATGACAAACGAATTAATGTAATTGACTGTGTTTGTCTTTGAACATTGACTGTTTTCATTCTGGCAATTTAGCTGAGATGATCACAACTTTTCCAAGAGTGTGTCATTTCCTTCACAGATACAGAGGTAAGCACGGTGTCTTGCCAGGAGAAAATATAAAATCCAGTGTATCACAGGCATGTAAACTAGGTCATGAAATTTAATTTGTTATTTACAAGTACTTCTATTATACTAGAAAATATATAAATTATAGAAAAATTCTTCTACTTTCACAAAATACGTCATTCCTTTAATAAAAAACTGTGTTAAAAGTTCTAGATTTAAAATGTAATTTCCTTGTTAACTTACACTACCTGTATGGCAATATTTCTTTGCCATCCAGAAATTATGAGTTTTAAAGCAGGTAATTTCCATCTAAACCAGGTAATTTCTTAAGGAAGCTAACATATTGAGCTCATCTATAATCATTAGCTATCTACCTGCAAAAGAAAATTGGACTATTGAATAGTAAATTCATTAGAAATCATTCTGAATTTGTAAAACAGAGCATTAATATGCTATTATCATTTGGTTAATCTTCTGCTATGTATCAATAATTGTGATGTCATAAAATATTTATATATGCATGCCCTACATTTCATGAAACATGCTTTTCAATGCTTAGAAATTCTGAAAGAAAAATGTATGTATATATTATTTTCTCTTATATATTATACACATAGCTTCCTTTTTCTATTAAATATAAATTATTGCACCATATTGATGAGGAGAAAATCACTCTAATCATGGTTTCATTGTTGACTCAACTGGATATAATTGAAATACTCCTTATGTTTACCCTGGTAATCAAAATGCCACAGGAAGGCAGAAACCCCGTAATACACAAATACCGATGCCTAAAATATTAAGATTATTTTATTATTAATTATTGCAGTTATTACTATTGTGAATAATCAGGGATAATTGCATTTCCTCCAGATAAATGAGAGCCTGTTTCATTGATTCAGTTTGTGGTTTGTTGGTACCTCACCATCAAAACTCATTAGCAGCAATGAGTTAAAACTCATTAGGTTAAAACAACAACAAAAAGAACTTGCAAGTTCATGGAGATCTCTTTTTTGCTGGATTTCCAGTCTGAGGCAGTCATTTTTAGCTGTTTGGGGCTATTTCAGGAACCTCACAGAAACAATGCAGAGTAACTGCTGGGTGTGTGCTTTGATTGCTATTACACATTTCAGGGAGGAGTTTAGACCCTCGAATTTGCCCTCTGATGATGCCTGAACAGCAACATCTGAAGCTTACCAGGCAATGACATAATTGCCTTGGAAACAAGTCATTGTCTCACAAGTTCTAGGTTCTGATGAACAATTATGTGCTTATATGGTTGGGTTTTGCCTTTTGTGGGCTGTTATTCTAATTTCATCTCCATTGGAGAGCTGTCAATTTTTTTGACATTTTTGGAGAGCAAAAAACTCCAGAGAGAACAAATATTGCTTTCCAGAGCAAAAGGATTAAGCAAAAACAAAGAACTGGAGACAGGCAGAATAAATAAGTTTCAGTAGAGGTACTGCTAGGAAATTATATAAATCCCATGTTAGCAATTTAATTCAAAATATTAAAATGCATAATAATTTAAATGAAACATCAAATGATTTCAATTAATATAAATAATACATAGATAGCCTGTGTAAAATGATTTCCAATATTTCTAAATATGGCCAGAATATTTTACTATAGCTACATTGATAGCAAGTCGTATGTTATTCTAGTTGCAACCATGCATAAGACTCTATCTTCAAGTGACACTGATGTAGGATAATACATTGGGTGTCATGTAAACATTTGTAATAATAAGGGTACCAATAATCTAGTAAAAGAAAATGAAAGCACAGTGATTAATATACATAGTCAAGATAAGACACCACAAATATCCTTCATTCAAACCAAAGAAATTACAACTTTCTGACCATGACCATATACTATGGAACTTAGAAATTTTTGTTTGGTGGATGGCCTTCCCAGTCAAAATTGAACTGGGAAAGTGCTAATCTCCACCAAATTTCATTTTATGAATATCAAATGGGAGCAACTTGGGAAGTTGCTAGCAAATATCCCTCTATGTCATTCACACTTACAGTTAAATGTGACAGAAAATCAGCGATCAACTAGCCTTTCTTGTTTATTCTTTATTTCATTAGAAGAATGGCAAACCCATATTGTGTCTACTCCTTCTGGGTATGTTTATAGTGTAAGCCCTTTCTCCCCTCAAGGAAAAAAAAGTCATTTGTTTCAAAATCACCAATAATTAGAACATTGAGTATAACAGCCCATCAGGCTCCATCAGAATAGAGCAGGAACAAAATCATTTCAGCAAATGAGGGGTAGATACAGAGGAATGCAGTAGACATGGTAGAGATTTGGAGAGTGGACTGAGAGAGTCAAAGAAGAAGGGGAATTTAACAGATGACAAGTCCCAGACATGGGAGCTCTTTCTGGAAATTTGTTCCAAAATAGGAGAGAGTCGGCTATGGTCTGAATGTTTATGTTCCCTCAAAATTCATATGTCAAAATCCTAACCCCAAGATGATGGTATTAGGACGTGGGCCCTTTGGGAGGTCATGAGGGCAGAGCCCTCGAGAATGGGATTTGTGACTTTATAGAAAAGACTCGTGAAAGCTTGCTAGCCGCTTCCACCTTGTGAGAACACAGTGAGAAGTTGGCGGTCAGCAACGTGGAAGAGAACCTTCATTAGTACCTGACCTTGGGCTTCCCAGCATCCAGAACTGTGAAAAATAAATTTCTGTTGCTTATAAGTTATCCAGTCTATGGTATTTTGTTATAGCAACCCCAATGGATTAATAGAGTCCTTTCCCAGAGAAGACAGAATAAGTGGTTCTAGCAATTGGCTAATGCGAGCACCACTGTTTTTCAGTAAAGAGTACATGGAGTCCTAATCTACCTCCAACAGTTTCCACTTGCAGGATAATCTCCTAGGACTTGTACCCAGATCCAATGCCGGTTAATCCTCCCATCCCATGAACATCTGCCGAGATCTTACACACCTTTTGCAATAGCTCAGATGGTTTTCGGCATGTCAAGATATCACTTGGTATTAATACACTATCCAGGGTGAATGCCATCCCTAAGCTATTCTCTAAACCAAAGTAATGGCTTCTGGACACCTATTGATATGGTTCTAGGGAAGCCCTATGACTGAACCAGAGCTGAGGACAGAACAATCTTGAGAAACTTATACTGGGAAGAGAGAAAGTCATGTCACCAATACGCAAAAAGGGTTGGCCCCCAGGATGAACTTCTCCCTCTACTAGCAGTTAGGAGCACACAGTGAAGACGCATCTGTATGGAGAGTATACCTTGCCACACTTTGCATGACGTATTACTAACCATTCATCTCCTGCTTCCCTTCTTAGGCCCTGTGCGGTAAACATAGCTTTAATGTCTCTAACAATTTTTAGAAAGATGATACAAGACAGGTCCATCAACACAGACATATTCCTCTTCCTCAGGAAGATAAGTTATTGCTAAGTGGCTAAATCAAAACCCTATTTTATGCTTTTTTACTGACATAATATTAGCAAGATATCCAGCTATTTTTCTATTCACTTCACAATCAGAATATTAGCTGATTAACACAAGATTGGGTATTGCTCTGAATTTTAAATACGTCCTAATCTTTTTTTTCCCTGTGATTTGGGCAAAAAACCATAACTCTGAGGATTTCAATGATTAATTACAATCTTCCATTGATAATAATTATTGAATTGTCTTCTGTAGCAAATTATGTACTTTCTCTTTAATTAACTAAATATATATGATACATAGTCTACATTGATATGTAGTCTATGTTTTCAAAAAATTCAAAATCTAAAATTTTTCCAGTATTTTTAACTTAACATATAGTAAGGTAACATGGAATTCAAAAGGAATCTTTTTCCCAACATTGAAAGGCCCATTTCTCTATTTCTTAAGTACAGGAGAAATTTCAGTCTGATTAATTAACTAATTTTTTTAAAGATGCATATAATTCTCAACTCAGTGTGATTCATCATCTAAATTTTAATTCCTGCCATTCAGGCCAGATGCATGGTTGATAATTCAGCATAAATTAACGTTCAAGTGTATTTTACAAATTCCAAACAATTTCTAATGCATCTTTCCTCACTATAACATTTACCAGTCATACCAACAATACATATTTTCTTATTATATAGTAAGGACAGTTAGGCTGAATTTTATTCCTCATCTAGCTACTAGTTAAACAAACTATAGGGCTTAATAATGCAGAGTCATTTAAAAGAATAAATATATCTATATAAGCAGATATGAAACTATGTACACAATATGGCCTTCATTAATAATAGCAAGTTCTAAACAGAATCTATGTATCCATCTGTCTATAATTCTATTTTCGCTAAAACAGAAAAATAAAAATATGTGCTTATCTTGCAGAGGGAAAGAGAGAAGCAAAGAGAGAAAGATACAGCATATCTACTGCACAAAGTCTTCTCATTATATAAAGAGCAGAAAATAAGCTAGCATCACGCCCCAAAGCATTTTAATTCTGCTCAAATTTTTGTTTTAAGGACATATTCACTAACTTCCATATAATATTTATGGGAAAATATAATTCTCTTCTATTTCCTGACTTTCTGGAGATGTGTGGTCATTTACAGAGAAGGAAGATGAACAAAAGGCAAGATAGAAGTGATTCTGTAAAATAGATAATATACTTCTAGAAAACTTTCTCTTCTGAGTCTACTCAATATCAGGTCAGTGTAAGTTTGAGCAGACAAGTCTATGAAAAGATGTCTTGGTACCCAGGGAAAGGCCTCCATGTTCTGTTTCACTTCCTGAGGAACGCTCTCTAGACAAGCCAAAAGCACGAATATTATTAATTTCATATATGGACTCTTGAACGGACATCTCATGTTGCACATTGAAAATTATTTTTATAGAATTCTGTCTAATTAGGAAACATTTCCCAATATTGCTTTGGTATCATTTATGGAGTGGAGCAACTGTAGCTCCAAGTGATGTTATTCTATAGAGGTTAAAAAATGATTATATTTTGGATGAAATCTAGCAATTTTGTGAAAAGCCAGGCAGCAGATAGTCTCACATAACTTGAAAAATTAATATTTATCCAATACAGTATGGCATTTTCCATTACAAGTTTTTGAATAGAGTGATCAAAGATTTTTGTACATTCTAAAGAAATAGATCATTAGGACTTCCATAGAGTAAGCTAGTCTAACTCATTTTCAGAAAGGTCATCTTGATGTAGTAACAGCTGAACACTGAAAAAAAA
This sequence comes from Mirounga leonina, assembly GCF_011800145.1. Lineage (NCBI taxonomy): Eukaryota > Metazoa > Chordata > Mammalia > Carnivora > Phocidae > Mirounga > Mirounga leonina. Next base: position 9,842,448 of record NW_023270865.1, on the reverse strand, counting down.
AAAATATATATATATATATATATATTTTTTTTTTTTGCCCAGGCTTATCTTTGGGACCTTGGAGTGGAGATTTTCACAAAATAATTTTGCTTATGGGGTGATACATCCAGAGCTTAACTAGAGCCAAAATTGCTGCTACTTTCAGCTGTTATGTTACCACTGGGGCCTTTCATGGGAATATCACTTTCTGACTTTCAATTGCAGTTTTAAAATTTCATGTCCTGAATTGTACCTGGCATTTTATTTTTGAACAGGTAGGCAGCATTACTAAAATGAAGAGTGAATTCCCCAGTCTTCAGATCTCAAAAAAGAAATGAATCAGTTTGAATCACTACTATTAAACCGACTAAGAAAAATTTAAAATAATGAAGCCTGCTTTTGAAGAAAAATATACTGTATTCCTGAATATAAAACATATTTCACTAAGCGTAAAGAACAAGTCTCAACGAATAGAAAATTATTGTAATCACACATGGTATAGTCTTTGAATAGAAGTCATATATATTTATCTATTTATTATTTATCTATACATAACATTTCCATAATTACATCAAGGGAACACCCACCAGATTCTTTTATGTTTGCAAATGATGTCCCTCTTAATGTCTTGTTGGTAGAAACATAGATTGGGTGCATTACTGTTTGATCTGCCATTTGGACTATCTTCTAAAGTATAAATTTAAAATTAGCTAAGGAAACATTTAGTTAAGTTCGATTTAGTCCAAAAGGAATAAAGTGAATCTTTACTCCTTTTGCTCTCCTATGTGCTAATAATAACCTGTCTGAATGTTTGCTTAACTCTCTAAGATCAAGCAATATTAATTTTTATTTAAATTTTACTGAAGAAAATTAAAATATATATATATTCTCCAAGTATGTTAAAAGAAGAGGAACACAACAAAATGAAATTTTATAAAATAAATAAATATGTTTACCCTTTTCCAAATAATCATGTTAATATTATAATTTATCATCCTAACTAAAGTATATCACTTATAAATATAGTAATTTTTATTCATTTTCTATAAAAAAGATTCAGACATATTTACAACAGAGCTTTTTCTTTTAACTTTTGAATAGTAGGTAGATGAGCATGTGTATAGGTGGTAAAACTCTAGGGGCTAGAGGAGGAGAAGTTTGTTGTTGTTTGTTTGCTTTTAAGATTTTATTTATTTGAGAGAGAGAGGGGGGAACACAAGCAGGGGGAGCAGCAGAGGGAGAGAGAGAAACAGGCTCCCCACTGAGCAGGGAGGCTAATGTGGGGCTTGATCCCAGGACCCCAAGATCATGACCTGAGCTGAAGGCAGACACTTAGCTGACAGAGCCACCCAGGCACTCCAGGAGGGGAAGTTTTAAATTAATTATTAAAGTCAATAATTTGTCAATACATTCAGCCAAAATTTTAAATATCATTTGTATTTGAGAAGTATAAATATGATAAAAACATAAATTGACTTTAGATCTTTATCTTTCAAATATCAGTGAGTATGTAAAATGAGGTTGTATCCAATGTGAAATGATTAAAAGTATGCTTTCTGAAATATTATTCTCACTTTAGTGTGTCTGTGTGTGTTTGAATGCATGCATGTTTGTATCTCAACACTGTACGAGATGAGAATCACAGTTTTAAAAGACTATCTTTCTCCTGAGTCCACTTGAAAAGAGATTGGTACATTAAAATATTCTATATTAAGGGAAAACACAGAAGGGTTTAGGTTGTATTGTCATTCCATAATTAGGTAATTGATCCTTATCAACTAAAGGTTGAAAGCAAATGATAGTGAACTTAAAAAAATTAACTGTTTGAATTCTCCCTCTTACTCAAATAAAGATAATAGTGACCTTTTTAGATTGTAAAATATTGAGTCCTTTTCATATGGTATTTGTCTTTTATCTAGAAGTTCTGTATCCAAAATATTAAGAATGTTAACATGAAGATTTTTTTTATGTTATAAAATGTTTGTATTAAGAAAAAAATTCGATCGGCGGAGCAAGATGGTGGAGGAGTAGGAGACCTGGATTTCGTCTCCTCTCAGGAATTCAGCTGGATAGGGATCAAAACCATTCTGAACACCTACAAACCCAACAGGAGATCAAAGAAAAGAAGAGCAACAACTCTCTCATCAGAAAAGCGACCACTTTCTGGAAGGTAGGACGGGCGGAGAAGTGAATCCGCAGCGATATTCGGGAGGATAGACGGCGGGGGAGGGGCCTCCGTCAGCGCCTTTGGCCAGTGATAGAGCCGCGGAGCACAAAATCGGAACTTTTAAAAGTCTGCTCCGCCGAGGGACGTCACTTTGGTGGCGAAGCGGGGGGTGGAACCCCCCGGGACAGTGTGGTCTCAGGACCCTCGGGGTCACAGAAAGACCGGGGGTGCCTGAGGGCGGCAGAGCTCCCAGATAACGGAGCAGGGAAGCCGGCTGCAGAGGCGGAGCCCAGGCGCGGGCTCTCAGCTCGGGGTCGCCATAGACCGTGATCCGCGGCCCAGTCGGGCCCCTGCTCCCCCAGCAGGGACCCAACAAGCGGCAGATCCGGGGAGACTCACCTTCCTCCCCTGGGAGGAGCCGCGCGGGAGGGCACCGCAGGGATCTGCTGGGTTTGGAGACTGCAGACCGGGTCGCGTGCCAGAGATAGAAACACGCAGTCACAGGCCGGTTGAGCACGGAGTGCGGCCGGAGACCGGTGAGCCGGGAGTGACTGGCGGCTTTTCTCTGGGGCTCACTGAGGAACGGGGCCCCGAGTTCTCAGCTCCTCCGGGGCAGAGATTGGGAGGCTGCCATTTTCACTCTCCGCCTCCAAAGCTGTACGGAAAGCTCGCAGGGAACAAAAGCCCCGGAGAGCAAACCTGAGCAGATGACTCAGCCGGGAGGGGGCAAGGGTGGGGCAATTCTGCCTCCGGCAAAGACATTTGGAAACCACGGCAACAGGCCCCTCCCCAGATGATCAGCGAGAACAGCCGGCCAAGACCAAGTTTACCGATCAATGAGAACGGCAGAACTCCAGCGCTAGGGGACTACTGCACAGAGAATTCACGGCTTTTTTTACCAGGATTCCTTAGTCTTTTAAAGTTAATTTTTTTTTAACTTTTTGTCTTTTTATTTCTTTTTGAATTTTTCTTTTTCCCTTTTTCAAACAACATCTTATCAATCCCTTTTTTAAAAAAAAAAAACATTTTTATTTTTCATTTTTAGAGTCATATTCTATCCCTTCATAGTAGTTACCCGTATTTTTGGCTTATATATATAAGTTGTTCTCTCTTTAAAATTTTGAGATAGTTTCTTCTAACAGATTAAAATATACCTAAATCTCTAGTATATGGTGTTTTCTATTCCCCTGCCTGATCACATCCTCTCCCTTTTTTTTTTCTTTTTCTTTTTTTAAATCCTCTTCTTTCTTTTTTCAAACAACTTCTTATCAATTCCTTTTATAAAATTTTTTTTAATTTCCATTTTTACAGTCATTTTCCATCCCTTCATCATATCAACCCTTATTTTTGTACATATATAAGTTTTTCTTTCTTTAAAATTTTGGGAGGCACTTTCTTCTAAAAGACCAAAATACACCCCAAATCTAGTGTGTGGCACTGATCTATATACCATATAGATCATATCTGATCACATTCTGGTTTTTCTTTTGTTGTTGTTGTTTTGTTTTGTTTGTTTTTGTTTTTATCTTTATCTTTTTCTTTTTTTTCTTTTTCTTTTTTCTCTCTTTCCCCTTCTTATCCCACTGCTTCAGGTCTTTTCTGATTTGTTTAGAGTATATTTTCTGGGGACGTGGTTACTCTCCTAGCATTTTGTTCTCTCATTAATCTATTCTCCTCTGCACAAAATGACAAGACGGAAAAAATCACCTCAACAAAAAGAACAAGAGGCAGTACCGACTGCCAGGGACCTACTCAATACGGACATTAGTACGATGTCAGATCTAGAGTTCAGAATCATCACTTTAAAGATACTAGCTGGGCTTGAAAAAAATATGGAAGTTATTAGAGAAACCCTTTCTGGAGAAGTAAAAGAGCTAAAATCCAACCAAGTAGAAATCAAAAAGGCTATTAATGAGGTGCAATCAAAAATGGGGGCGCTAACTGCTAGAATAAATGAGACAGAAGAGAGAATCAGTAATATAGAAGATGAAATGATGGAAAATAAAGAAGCTGAGAAAAAAGAGAGATAAACAACTACTGGATCACGAGGGCAGAATTTGAGAGATAAGCGATACCATAAGACGAAACAACATTAGAATAATTGGGATCCCAGAAGAAGAAGAAAGAGAGAGAGGGGCAGAAGGTATAATGGAGCAAATTATAGCAGAGAACTTCCCTAATTTGGGGAAGGAAACAGGCATCAAAATCCAGGAAGCAGAGAGAACCCCTCTCAAAATCAATAAAAATAGGTCAACACCCCGACATCTAATAGTAAAACTTACGAGTCTCATAGACAAAGAGAAAATCCTGAAAGCAGCTCGGGAGAAGGGATATGTAACCTACAAGGGTAGAAACATTAGATTGGCAAGAGACCTATCCACAGAGACCTGGCAGGCCAGAAAGGACTGGCAGGATATATTCAGAGCACTAAATGAGAAAAATATGCAGCCAAGAATACTCTATCCAGCTAGGCTGTCATTGAAAATTGAAGGAGAGATAAAAAGCTTCCAGGACAAACAAAAACTAAAGGAATTTGCAAACACAAAACCAGCCCTACAGGAAATCTTGAAAGGGGTCCTCTAAGCAAAGAGAGAGCCTAAAAGCAACATAGACCAGAAAGGAACACAGACAATATACGGTAACAGTCACCTTACAGACAATACAATGGCACTAAATTCCTATCTTTCAATAGTTACCTTGAATGTAAATGGGATAAATGCCCCAATCAAAAGACACAGGCTAACAGACTGGATTAAAAAACAAGATCCATCAATATGCTGTCTGCAAGAGACTCATTTTAGACCCAAAGACA
>NW_023270865.1:9836622-9837390 GCF_011800145.1 Mirounga leonina | reverse complement strand
CTTATATCAGACAAATTAGATTTTAAACCAAAGACTGTAATAAGAGATGAGGAAGGACACTATATCATACTTAAAGGATCTATCCAACAAGAAGATCTAACAATTGTAAATATCTATGCCCCTAACATGGGAGCAGCCAATTATATAAGGCAATTAATAACAAAAGCAAAGAAACACATCGACAACAATACAATAATAGTGGGGGACTTTAACATCCCCCTCACTGAAATGGACAGATCATCTAAGCAAAAGATCAAAAAGGAAATAAAGACTTTAAATGACACACTGGAACAAATGGACTTCATAGACATATTCGGAACATTCCACCCCAAAGCAACGGAATACACATTCTTCTCTAGTGCCCATGGAACATTCTCCAGAATAGATCACATCCTAGGTCATAAATCAGGTCTCAACCGGTACCAAAAGATTGGGATCATTCCCTGCCTATTTTCAGACCACAATGCTTTGAAACTAGAACTCAATCACAAGAGGAAAGTCGGAAAGAACTCAAATACATGGAGGCTAAAGAGCATCCTACTGAAGAATGAATGGGTCAACCAGGAAATTAAAGAAGAATTAAAAAAATACACGGAAACCAATGAAAATGAAAACACAACTGTTCAAAATCCTTGGGATGCAGCAAAGGCAGTCCTAAGAGGAAAGTATATAGCAATACAAGCCTTTCTCAAGAAACAAGAAAGGTCTCAAGTACACAACCTAACCCTACACCTAAAGGAGCTGGAGAAAGAACAGCAAATAAAGCCT
>NW_023270865.1:9835368-9836612 GCF_011800145.1 Mirounga leonina | reverse complement strand
TAGAACAGATCAACGAAACTAGGAGCTGGTTCTTTGAAAGAATTAACAAGATTGATAAGCCCCTGGCCAGACTTATCAAAAAGAGAAGAGAAATGACCCAAATCAACAAAATCATGAATGAAAGAGGGGAGATCACAACCAACACCAAAGAAATACAAACAATTATAAGAACATATTATGAGCAACTCTATGCCAGCAAATTAGATAACCTGGAAGAGATGGATGCATTCCCATAGATGTATCAACTACCAAAACTGAACCAGGATGAAATAGAAAACCTGAACAGACCTATAACCACTAAGGAAATTGAAGCAGTCATCAAAAATCTCCCAACAAACAAAAGCCCAGGGCCAGATGGCTTCCCAGGGGAATTCTACCAAACATTTCAAGAAGAATTAATACCTATTCTTCTGAAACTGTTCCAAAAAATAGAAACGAAAGGAAAACTTCCAAACTCATTTTATGAGGCCAGCATTACCTTGATCCCAAAACCAGACAAAGACCCCATCAAAAAGGAGAATTACAGACCAATTTCCCTGATGAACATGGATGCAAAAATTCTCACCAAAATACTGGCCAATAGGATCCAACAGTACATTAAAAGGATTATTCACCATGACCAAGTGGGATTTATCTCTGGGCTGCAAGGTTGGTTCAACATCCGCAAATCAATCAATGTGATACAGTACATTAACAAAAGAAAGAACAAGAATCATATGATCCTCTCAATAGATGCAGAAAAAGCTTTTGACAAAGTACAGCATCCTTTCTTGATCAAAACTCTTCAGAGTATAGGGATAGAGGGTACATACCTCAATATCATAAAAGCCATCTATGAAAAACCTACAGCAAATATTATTCTCAATGGGGAAAAACTGAGAGCTTTCCCCCTAAGGTCAGGAACGCGGCAGGGATGTCCACTATCACCACTGCTATTCAACATAGTATTGGAAGTCCTAGCCACAGCAATCAGACAACAAAAAGAAATCAAAGGCATCCAAATTGGCAAAGAAGAAGTCAAACTCTCACTCTTTGCAGATGATATGATACTTTATGTGGAAAACCCAAAAGACTCCACCCCAAAACTGCTAGAACTCATACAGGAATTCAGTAAAGTGGCAGGATATAAAATCAATGCACAGAAGTCAGTGGCATTCCTATACACCAACAACAAGACAGAAGAAAGAGAAATTAAGGAGTTGATCCCATTTACAATTGCACCCAAAACCATAAGATACCTAGGA
>NW_023270865.1:9667789-9835268 GCF_011800145.1 Mirounga leonina | reverse complement strand
TACTCAGAAAACTATAAAATACTCATGAAAGAAATTGAGGAAGACACAAAGAAATGGAAAAACGTTCCATGCTCATAGATTGGAAGAACAAATATTGTGAAAATGTCAATGCTACCTAGAGCAATCTACACATTCAATGCAATCCCCATCAAAATACCATCCACTTTTTTCAAAGAAATGGAACAAATAATCCTAAAATTTGTATGGAACCAGAAAAGACCCCTCATAGCCAGAGGAATATTGAAAAAGAAAAGCAAAGCCGGTGGCATCACAATTCCGGACTTCAAGCTCTATTACAAAGCTGTCATCATCAAGACAGCATGGTACTGGCACAAAAACAGACACATAGATCAATGGAACAGAATAGAGAGCCCAGAAATGGACCCTCAACCCTATGGTCAACTAATCTTCGACAAAGCAGGAAAGAATGTCCAATGGAACAAAGACAGTCTCTTCAACAAATGGTGTTGGGAAAATTGGATAGACACATGCAGAAGAATGAAACTGGACCATTTCCTTACACCACACACAAAAATAGACTCCAAATGTTTGAAAGACCTCAATGTGAGACAGGAGTCCATCAAAATCCTAAAGGAGAACACAGGCAGCAACCTCTTTGACCTCAGCCGAAGCAACTTCTTCCTAGAAACATCGCCAAAGGCAAGGGAAGCAAGGGCAAAAATGAACTATTGGGACTTCATCAAGATAAAAACCTTTTGCAAAGCAAAGGAAACAGTTAACAAAACCAAAAGACAACCGACAGAATGGGAGAAGATATTTGCAAATGACATATCAGATAAAGGGCTAGTATCCAAAATCTATAAAGAACTCATCAAACTCAACACCCAAAGAACAAAGAATCCAATCAAGAAATGGACAGAAGACATGAACAGATATTTTTCCAAAGAAGACATCCAAATGGCCAACAGACACATGAAAAAGTGCTCAATATCGCTCGGCATCAGGGAAATCCAAATCGAAACCTCAATGAGATACCACCTCACACCAGTCAGAATGGCTAAAATTAAAAAGTCAGGAAACGACAGATGTTGGTGGGGATGCGGAGAAAGGGGAACCCTCCTACACTGTTGGTGGGAATGCAAACTGGTGCAGCCACTCTGGAAAACTGTATGGAGGTTCCTCAAAAAGTTGAAAATAGAGCTACCATATGATCCAGCAATTGCACTACTGGGTATTTACCCCAAAGATACAAAAGTAGGGATCCGAAGGGGTACGTGCACCCCGATGTTTATAGCAGCAATGTCCACAATAGCCAAACTGTGGAAAGAGCCAAGATGTCCATCGACAGATGAATGGATAAAGAAGAGGTGGTATATATATACAATGGAATATTATGCAGCCATCAAAAGGAATGAGATCTTGCCATTTGCAGCGACGTGGATGGAACTGGAGGGTATTATGTTTAGTGAAATTAGTCAAAAAGAGAAAGACATGTATCATATGATCTCACTGATATGAGGAATTCTTAATCGCAGGAAACAAACTGAGTGTTGTTGGAGTGGGGGGTGGGGTGGGAGGGATGAGGGGACTGGGTGATAGACACTGGGGAGGGTATGTGCTCTGGTAAGCGCTGTGAATTGTGCAAGACTGTTGAATCTCAGATCTGTACCTCTGAAACAAATAATGCAATATATGTTAAAAAAAAAAAAAAAGAAGAAGAAGAAGGTAGCGGGAGGGGAAGAATGAAGCGGGGGAAATCGGAGGGGTAGACGAACCATGAGAGACGATGGACTCTGAAAAACAAACAGGGTTCTAGAGGGGAGGGCGGTGGAAGGATGGGTTAACCTGGTGGTGGGTATTGAGGAGGGCACATTCTGCATGGAGCACTGGGTGTTGTGCACAAACAATGAATCATGGAACACTTCATCTAAAACTAATGTTGTAATGTATGGGGATTAACATAAGAATAAAAAAAAAAGAAAAAATTCAAATAAACAACATTACATCACAAGGAATTAGAAAAAGAAGAAACTTAGCTGAAATTTGGTAGAGGAAGAAAATAGCAAAAGAAAATCACAAATAAATAAAATAGAGACCAGAATAAACAATAACATAACATTGAAAGTAATGACCATTTTTTTCTAAAAAAAAAAAAAAAAAATCGGCAATGCTTTAACTACATTAAGGAAAAAAAAAAAAAGAATAGAAGACTCAAAAACCAAAATGAGAAATGGAAGAGAAAACAATACAATAGCTAACAACAGGAATACATAAAGTGATAACAGATTACTATAAACAATCATATACTAACAAATCAGATAACTCAGAAGAAAAACCAGATAATTCCTAAAAACGTACAAGTTACCAAGATTGAATCATGGATCTTGAATTCAAGAAATAGGAAGTCTTCTTAGACCAATAACGAGAATGAAAATTAAATTAGGAATCAAAAATTTCCCAGCTCAAAAAAGCCCAAGACCACATGGTTTCATTGGCGAATTCTACAAAACGTTAAAAAAATTAATTACAATCTTTATCAAAATCTTATAAATAATGGAACAGAGGAAACACATTCTAAATCATTCCATGAGGCCAGTACTACCCTGATACCAAAGCCAGATAAAAACAATACACGAACAAAAAAGTCTAATTTGTCCAATATAAAATATTGCTACTCCACTTCTTTTTGACACCCATTTGTTGATAAATGTTTCTCCACCCCCTCACTTTCATTCTGCAGGTGTCTTTAGGTCTAAAATGAGTCTCTTGTAGGCAGCATGTAGGTGGGTCTTGTTCTTTTTATCCATTCTGACACCCTATGTCTTTTGATTGGAGCATTTAGTCCACTTACATTCAAAGTAATTATTGATAGATATGTATTTATTGACATTTTATTACTTGTTTTATTATTGTTTCTGGAGATTTTCTCTGAGCCTGTCTTTGTCACTTTCAGTCTCTCCTTTGCACTCAGAGTCCCCTTTAATATTTCTTCCTGGGATGGTTTAGTGGTCACAAACTCCTTTAGTTTTTGTTTATCTGAGAAACTCTTGATCTCTCCTTGTATTTGAATGAAGCCTTGCTGGATTGAATATTCTTGGCTGCAGATTTCTCCCATTCAGCACTTTGAATATATCATGCCACTTTCTTCTATCTTGCTGAGTTTCTCTCGAGAAATTTCCAGCTAGCCTTATGGGTTTTCCCTTGTAAGTTAAAGACTTCTTTTGTCTTGCAATAGTTTGCCTCTGCAGATGACTGGCCTGAAGAATAGAGCAGCCAATGCAAAGCAGCCGAGCACATGCTGCACACACCAGAGACACTCCTTGAAGCACCAGGCCCTGGGCACTACATGACTTCTTCATAAGGTCATTAGTTTCAGGATCAAAAGACACAACTGGCTTTTCTAACACAGAGAAGAAAGCAGAGATTTAGATGAAGTGCCAAGAAGGAGGAATTTATCTCAAATGAAAATATAAGGTAAGGCCATGGCCAGAGATCTAAGCAAAACAGTTATGTAAGTAACATTTCTGATGGAGAACTTAAAGCAACAATCATAAAGATACTCACAGGACTTGAGAAAAGAATAGAAGACATCAGGGAGACCTTTACCACAAAGGAAAAAGGGCTAAAAAAAGAATCAACCAGAGATAAAGAATGCAATAAATGAGATTAGAAGCAGGCTTGATATAACGAACAGCAGGCTGGAAAAAGCAGAGGAACAAATTAGTGACCTAAAAGACAAAATAATGGAAAATAATGAAGCTGAACAGAAGAAAGAAGAATTATGCAACATGAGAATAGATGTAGGGAACTCAGTGACTCCATCAAATGTAATAACATTTGTATCATAGGAGTCTCAGAAGAAGAGAGAGAAAAGGGGGCAGAAGGTTTATTTGAGGAAATTATAGCTGAAAATTTCCCTAATGTGGGGAAGAAAACAGACATCCAGATCCAGGAGATACAATAAACTCCCATCAAAATCAATAAAAGCAGACCAATACCAAGACATATTGTAATTAAATTTGCAAATGTAGTGATAAACATGAAGATTTTTAAAAATCTATATTAATTTGATTAATAATGGTATGTATTGTCCATATTTATTGGATTGCTTTTTTGTTGTTGTTTTGTTTCTTTTACATTAGAGGATAAGTTGAAATTCATAGCATTAAACTATTTAAGTTTATTCTTAAAACATGTCTCCATATCCATACAGGACATATCCCAAGTTAAAGTAGAAAGGTACATAAGGGTATTGAGTAATTGTGATGGGACAGAAGTGACAAGGGGACAGAGAGAGTTCTAGGAATATGAAGCATGGTTCTAGTTCTAGTCTCCTTTCCTGCCAGCTCTATTTTTTGGGATTTCCTTGAGCCAAGAGGCTCCTGAGAACCAGGCATCTGGATGTAAGTGAAGCCATGGTCTCTCTCTGCATCTTAGCAAGGGGGAATGGTCTAACATTTTCACCTCATTGGCTGAGGAAATCCTCAATAACAGGCAGAAAGGGGTGGATTCTGGGAAGGGATGGACCCTGGTTTTATGGATAACAACAACCTCATTCCCATAAAAGTTTTTAAATACTCATGTGTACTAGGGATTTCTGACCCAAGAAAGGTTAAGAATGTGATAAAGTTAGACTGAGTCTTTCTGCCTTTGGAGTTGGAAGAAAACCATCTGACCAGAGAGAAGAGGTCTTTACCCAGGTCACACAGTATGCCACACTCCATATATCATGGCTGCATAAGTAAATACCACATTTCTCTAATCACCAGTGAACATTTGTTCTTTAACACTCTCCTATAACTAGACATTAGTAAAAAATGAGCAGAATGAGAAATTGAAAACTCTTCTGAAGGGACCAGGCAGAATATTCACAATTCAGGCCCAGGGAAACAAAACTGCCAGAGGAAATGTATGAAAACTTAAACTGAAAAATTAGATCACATCTTTGCTTTTGTGAATAATACTGCAATGAACGTGGGAGTACAGACATCTCTTCAAGATTCTGATTTCATTTCTTTTGGATATATACCCAGAAGTGGGGATGCTTGATCATATGGTAATTCTTTTTGAGAACCCTCCATACTGTTTTCTACAGTGGCTGTACCAATTTACATTCCTACCAAATGAATGGAAAAAGAAAATATATACACACACAATGGCATATTATTCAGATATAAAAAAGAAGGAAATCCTGCCATCTGTGGCAACATGGATGAACTTGAAAGACATAATGCTAAGTAAAATAAGGAAGACACTGAAAGACAAATGCTGTATGATCTCACTTATATATAGAATCTAAAACAAAGTCAAGCTCATAGAAGCAGAGAATAGAACAGCAGTTGCCAGTGGCTGGGAGTGTGAGGGAAACGGGGAGCCAGTCAAATGGCACAAACTTTCAATTGTAAGATAAATAAGTTCTAAAAATCTAAGGTACAGCATGGTGATTATTATTAATAACACCGTACTGTATACTTGAAATTTTCTAAGAGAATAGGTCTTAAGTGTTCTCACCACACACACACACACAATAGTTGCTATGTGAGGTAATAGATATGTTAATTAACTTGATCTTGATTGGGGCAAGCATTTCACAGGTGAACCTATATTCATTCATATTACACACCTTCAAAAATAAAAAACATCATGTGCTACAACCTAAAGATATACAATTTTAGTTTGTTAATCATACCTCAATAAATGTGGGGAAAAATAAAAATAAAATGTGAGAGCACTAAGATTGAAGGTAAAAAATTAGAAAAACCACAAGAAGAAATAGTCTTGTTTTATTTATATTGCTGCTTAACAAAGGACTACAAAGTTATCGGCTTGAAATAACATCTATTATCCACAGTTTCCGTGGGTCAGGAGTCCGCTCACAGCGTACCTGGGTCCTCTGCTCAGAGTCTGATAAGGCTGCAATCCAGGGGCCTGCTGGGCTGTGTTCTTCTGTGGAGCATAGTGTCCCCTCCCGCAATCGACATCGAGTGGCTCTTCGCAGAATTCCGTGTCTTGTGGCGGGAGGACCGAGGCTTCCACTTCCTGCTGGCTGTCAGCGGGGGCTTTCTCACTCCCAGAGGCTGCCTGCACTTCGGGGCCACCTGGCCCTCCCGCAGGTGATCTCACAGCATGGCAGCTCACTTTTTCCTGTTCTGGAAGAGAGCTTGCCCCTCCAGCCTTCCAAGACGGAATTTCACATGATGTCAATAATCACGAGAGTGACCATCCCATATGCTTTGTCACATTCTGTCAGTTAAAAGCAAGTTTTAGCTTGAACCTGCGCTCAAGGGCAGGGAGTGATTGCAGATGCGACTTATCAAAGCAAGCTGGGGTGTGTCTGCCACCCATCAACTAAATATTTGAAATCTTGCTTGCCCTTCATCTTCCAGGCCATGATTCTAGGCACAAATCAAAAACTTGAAAGAATGGAATTAATAGCACAGAAGGTAAAAAGATTTTGAGATACAAAAAAGACATGGCAGGGGCGCCTGGGTGGCTCAGTCGTTAAGCGTCTGCCTTCAGCTCAGGTCATGATCCCGGGGTCCTAGGATCAAGTCCCGCATCGGGCTCCCTGCTCCGCGGGCAGCCTGCTTCTCCCTCTCCCACTCCTCCTGCTTGTGTTCCCTCTTTCGCTGTGTCTCTCTCTGTCAAATAAATAAATAAATAAATCTTTAAAAAAAAAAAAAAAAGACATGGCACAGGGCGCCTGGGTAGCTCAGTCAGTTAAGCAATGGGCTCTTGGTTTCTGCTCAGGTCGAGACCTCAGGGTATTGAGATTGAGTCCCAGGTGGGGCTCCCTGCTCCACATGGAGTCTGCTCTGGATTCCCTCTCCCTCTGCCCTTCTTCCCTCTCTCTTCTCTCTCTCTCAAATAAAAATAAATAAATCTTAAAAAAAAGAGACATGGCATAACAACATGAAAATATAACTAATGAATAAAATATAATGATAAAACAAAAGAGAAATATTTCCCTCTTTTGGAGTGAAGTTGTAAGATTTAGCATATAATTCAGACTCATGCATTGCCTTAGGAAGCCAGGAAGAGGGAAGGAATCTATAAATAGAAAGGAAAACCATTTGCAAATTTACATGGGAAAATTGGAAATGAATAGCAATGACCCAACCAGAGAAAAAAGAGGAAACAGTGGCACAAAATTAACTAATATCATAAATAAGCTTGCAGAAATCAAAGCATAGAAGTTATCATGTAGAGTGTTCTGTATGACAGAATGCCATGAAAATATAATATTGCAACAACCAGAAAATATTTATTTATGCTATTAAAAATAACAACACTTGCAACAAACCAAAATAGGTTGAAAATAAAGAGGCAAGTAGAGAGACACAGGCAAATTCCGACAAAGAGAAGGAAAAAGAAACACTGGAGATTAAAGTGGGGGGCCAGAGAATCATCTTATGCAGGCATGATCGAATATGAAAGACTGAGATAGTCTCTACTTTTGGATGCAGGGACTGTCACAAAGTATAAGACTTTTGCCTTGTTTATTCATTACTGTTCGGAAATGATAGGGAATATTTGAGCATGTGAGGGTTGTGACAATTGAAAAATAGGACGGGGGGAAGGCTTGTTTATTCTGTCCTCCCATGGTCTGCTCCTTATTAATTTGCAAATGCTGTCTCATGTTCTATCTGTGCCAGGCTCTAAGGCTCTGAGGCCTAGAAGTGAACACTTACATAAAAAGCATTCAATTCTCCATGCCCTAATTAAAGGAATGTTTTGACTTAAAATGAAAAAAAAAAAATTGAAACATATATTCATTGACAATTAATAAATTAAAATTTGGTCTACAGAGCAAATGTTGCCTATTTGTTAATATACTCACATTATCTATGACTATAACCAAGAGTTGAATCAAACTTGAATGAATTACAATGACTCTTAATTCCCTTGCCTGCCTCACTGGATGTTTCTGGAGAACCACCCACCTTACTCTGATATTGGAAATTTCTGTCTCAATTTTATTTAACTTTAGTACACAATAGATAGATGGTAATGATAGATAGATGATAGGTAGATAGATGATAGACAAAAGATTTAAAATTATATGCTACTTTCCACTGTTACTAAACATATGATAGGGCATTATTTTTCTTATATGGCCCAAAAATGTGAATGATAACATAATCATGGGGACTATGTTTACTGACTATGTTAACTTGCAAAACATCAGTTGGTGAATTTACTAATTATGGAAAGAAAAAGTCTCAGAAATCAATTCCATAAAAATCAAGTATAGTAAAAATACTACAGATATATTGCCTGGTTCACGTTGTTCACAATGCATTTGGGTAAATTACTTAACACCCTCTGCCTCACTTGACTCATTTCTACAAAGTATTGTAGTATCTACTCATAGGATTATATGTGAGGATTAAATGTGAGTTATTTTTCATTAGAAAATAACCATTGCCAAATACTTATTCACCAAAATTGCATTCACAACACCTAGTTTGGTCTTTACAGTGGCATGGGATATTTTTAACTACCTGTGATATACTTTAAAGTTATCATGTAGTTCAACCTAATTGATATTAATATAGCGTAGCTGAAATCATTTTCCCAGTACAGGCCAAAATATGATTAATTCCAGGATATAAGACATTGCAAAATGAGAATTTCTTATATATTTTGAAATTTGAGCACAATACACAGGGCAAGTGTCTTTCTCCCAATACATTTCCACTCTCCTTTTGTTTCTAATTTCTTTAGTTACCAATTTGCTAGCTAGCCTATTATGACGGAAACGCTATTTAACATGTCTTTTGAGATTCTGACATTTAGAAGCTGAAACAAACATGTAATTATCATTTCACTTAACAAGACAGAGAAAATTTTGACTGAACAAGTGTGATGCAATTGCTCATATAAAACGGGTACCAAGAAATTGAAACTTCAAAAGAATTTTTAAAATTGAACCAAATTTGAAGAATATATTATTATAAATAGTTAACATATTACAAGTTTTGGTAAATCAAAATTTTGTTCAATTGGTTTTTGTAAACTAGTACTCACTAAATTGATTCAGCCAAGTAAGACCAATTCCCAAGATTTTACACATGTGCACACACACACACATCCATATGCTCCAACCATGCACATTCACAGCATTAAAATAACTAAATTCTGGAAGTGTGAAATGAGGCACACTACAGATATGTTATTATCTATGCTTGCTCATTGTTTAAGAGAAGGTTGTTCCCCCTAACAGTGGGGGAAAGGTGTATTTTATTAATTTTCTGCCAGGCATAGAGTAACAAAACCATAGCATTGGTTGGAAAGTCATTCAAAGTTTTCCAGTGAGAAAGATCTTCATTTTAAAATTACTTTCAAATAACTGATGTAACCAGTAAAATATATGATCTTGTCGTTTATGATTGGTGGCAAAGTGCCAAACACTGCCTCCTACAGCTGCTAATAACTTGATCAAGTAAGTACTAAGTAAGTACTGGTCACTACAAGAAGACAGATAAAAACAGTAAGTAGGTATTACAGACATTTTTTTAAAAGGTGACTTTTCTAGGCCATTAATGATGCTGATTAACCCCAAGAACAGCAGTAATTGCAGCGTGTCTTGTGGCAAAGGTGAATTTTTATGAGTTAATGATAGTGAAGGATTTAAGAATGGTATTAGAAAACATTCAGCATCAAATTGAAGACGCACTTAATAAAAAATAGTAATGTAACAGTGTTACACCTGATTGTATAATACTATACTACATTTTCAATTTCACAGAGTTACATTTTAGCACTGATGTATTTGAATTGAGAATGTGTTATCTAAAAATAGTAGGAGTGGACATGTGTATTTTACTTTTAATTATTTCATACTTTCGTAGTATTTATTGATTTACATTTACATTTTCATTTAAAGGGACTTCAAAATTTATTTTGCCACTTGTTAACATATCATTACATGTTTCCCCTTTTCTCAGGACTTAAGATGAAAATTAAATAGATTTTTCCTGGTGTCTTTTTTAAAACATACATTATATTTTACTTATCATCTATGCTTGTAATCTAAACAACTGTATGAAAGAAGAACTGTGAAGGAAAGTAGTTTACTAAAGCCTGGTTTTTATGTTTTCTTTTTTTTTTAATTAATGAGAACCTAAATAAAAATCTGTACACAAATCTGATGAATCATAAAATGTTTGGCAGTTATGACTCCTTGATCTATTAGTCGGAATACAGTATGGTGAAATGAACAAAACAAAACAAACAAACAAACAAACAAAATGCCACCCAGCCCACTCTTGGGCTTTTGTAATGAAGAAGATTTCTTTCCTACTAAAAGCACGGAACCAATGGTGGTTAAGAATGGGACCAAATCTGACAGTTCTACCATTTCATGAGGTTTTTCAAAACTGCCAGCTTATGAAAATAGAGCACAGAAAACAAAGCACTGATTCCTGAATAGATGAAACACTTCATTCCACCACAGCCCATTGGCCAGTTACTGGTTCTAGAGGACAGTCTCCCCCTTAGAAGGGACTGAGAAATGTGGGGAAACACACGGTTTCATTAGCCAACAATACCAATCTCTGATACAGTCTTCCCTCCTGGTCTTTAAATATCCTTTTTTCCCTACACATAGAACTAACTGAACCCCTGCCAAGGAAAACAGCCCCAAAGTGGCATCCCATCTGCTCTAAACGGAAAGTTTGTCTCCCTCCCCCAAAGTTCAGAGGTTGAAACCTAATGCTCCATGGATAGCTCACTGGAGGTGAGGTTTCTGGGAAGTGCTTAGGCCATGAAGGTGGAGCTCATAGGAATGAGATTAGTACCCTGATATAAGAAATCTGAAGAGAATTGCCTTCCCCTTTCCACCACGTGAGGACCGAGTGCACAGAAGACCATTTGCGAACAAGAAAGCAAGTCCTCACAGGACACCAAACCTTGCCGGAGCCTTGATTTTGGACTTGCCAGCCTCTAGAACTGTGAGAAATAAATGTTTATTGTTTAAGCCCCTAGGTCTGTGGTATTCTGTTATAGCAGCCTGAACAGACTACTATCGTGGCATCCAGCTTAATGTCCAGGATTTCTAGTTGATGCAAGGACATATCTACATCCTATCCTAAACTTTTTTTCTTAATCTGGAATTTATGAGCTAGTTATCAAGTTATCTTACCTCTACAGTATGCACACACACTCACACACACACATACACACACAATTTTGAAATAGGAAGAAGTGAAGAGATAGGGCCACAGTAGTTTTAAAACCATTTTATCAGATCTGGAGATGGTCCACAAGCCTGGAGGTGTGAGCATCCCATCAGCCACTAGGAATTTTATTCTCTGGAATAAACTATCTTGTCCCTCATTCCCCACTATTCTCCACAATCATCTGAATCCATATGTGGGTCAGGACATTCTTCCTATATATTACCTTTTTAAAAAGTCACAGAGGAACAGCTTTAATGAGTAAGTCCTCCATAGAATTCAGAGAGCTATCACAGCCTGTTTCCTTTTCTAGGGAGACTTTATGCCAAAGTATTGTCACAATACTTTTTAACCAAGGTCTGTGATTTCTTAAGCAATACAACTGTGTCAGAAATGTAGACATACTTTTATCTATTTGACTTCAGTCATTTCTGTGTGTTAGTAACTAAGAACATGGTTATTTCAACAAATTGATAATTAAAATTGCAACTTTTGGGTCTCTAGCAGAACAAATGCAAAATTGTTATATATTTATTTGTATACCAGCACATAAAAAAGAAAAATTATATACTCTGTAATATTTTACTTGCTGTAACCTAACGCTTTCATTGAACTGATGGTATATTTATAATTAGTATAAAAGCTATGTTTGATATCATTGTTATAGTTTAGTGTTGAACAATGCCTTGAACTTTTGCACTGTTGGTAAAAACTGGAAGGAATTCAAATTCATGTATAATCAAAAGAAATGCTTTTAGCTACCTACAAGCTAAAACATAAGAGTTATCCAGCATTCATAAATGTGTCCTACAAAAAATATTTTTGAAACATTAGATTAATAATTAAAATGCATGAAATTAGTGCCACTTATACGCCCTAGTATACCATCAAGTTAGTTTTTTAAAGCTATTTGATTACTTCGTATTTTATGTGGGTTTCTTTCCCTTTGTTCTTCTTCCATAATGGATTGTTTTGAGGGGAAAAAATGTGTTCCTGAAACTTGACTCCTGACCTAAGATACCATGTTTTCAGATGAACATTCTTAAATGTGTATTTTCTTTAAAAAAATCAAATAATCTATATATGGTTAGATATTACAGAGGTTATATGTATGTTTCTATAGAAAATTAATCATTGAGCTGTAAAATAAAGAATTTTTAAAAATGGGAATTAGTATGATTTTTTAAGCCTTTAAAAAGACCTTACAGACTCAGATAAAATTGAAAATTAAAAATAATATTTTACATGTGAAGATTAAACTAGAAAGAATACAAGAGAATGATGCTCAACTGTATTATGCCAAAAAACAATAATAATAAATAAGTAAAGAGAAAGAAAATTTCTTAAACTAGAAAACATAAACAGATTTCAAAGTACATAAATAAAATAAATTAATTTGGAAAGGTTAAAAATAAATTATAGATGA
This sequence comes from Mirounga leonina, assembly GCF_011800145.1. Lineage (NCBI taxonomy): Eukaryota > Metazoa > Chordata > Mammalia > Carnivora > Phocidae > Mirounga > Mirounga leonina. The sequence continues at coordinate 9,822,701 of NW_023270865.1, read as the reverse complement.
AGAGATGTTGGGAAGATACAGATCAAAAGAAAGCAGAGGACACAATTCTTATATATGAAAAAGTAGAATCCTGACCAAAAGAATTAAGAGACAAAGACGATACTTTTTAATGCTAAGGGCTATGGTTCTCAATGACTAGCCAGCAGATATTAAAATGTGTGAACCCAATTACATAGCAACAACTGATGTGAGATGAAACAACAGGAGATTCAAGGAGAAATAAAGATAATATAACTTTTTATATATACTTTTCAGTTGGTCAGTACTTTATATGGATTTCTTTGTTATTCTTTCAGAGTGAAATGACTTTTGGTGGGGTAGGAGAAGAGTAATGTACTTCTACTCAAACTGGATGTGTGATCTAATAAAACATGTTTTAAGATGAAAATTCCTAAGTGCATATGGCAACAATAGTGATTGTACCATATTTTTCAGATACAATGGAATATTCACAACATTTTTTAATAGCTTGACTAAAATGAACTCAAATTCAAAGGAATAAGATAGAGAAATTACATGCTAAGTTCTGGAGACCTAATATACACATGGTGACTATTGTAAATGTGTTATATACTTGAAATTTGCTAAGAGAGCATGTCTCCAGTGTTCCCATCACACACACATACGTAAGAATGGTAACAATAGGAGGTGATGAGTATGTTAATTAGCTTGATTGCTAATTAAGTATATATATATCAAAATATCCCATTGTACACAGAAAATATATACAGTTTTATTTGTCTAGAATACCTTAATAAATTTGGGGATAAAAAAGAAATAGTAGGAGGAATTAACAACAAACAAAAAAGCCACTTTATGCAAAGAAATTTAAAAACAAATGAACAGCAATAAAAATGTTCTTTAAGCAAACTTTGCTGCAAAGACAAAATTAGGGGGTGCCTGGGTGGCTCAGTCGTTAAGCGTCTGCCTTCAGCTCAGGTCATGATCCCGGGGTCCTGGGATCGAGCCCCACATCGGGCTCCTTGCTCAGCAGGGAGTCTGCTTCTCCCTCTCCCAATGCCCCTGCTTGTGTTCCCTCTCTGGCTGTCTCTTTCTCTGTCAAATAAATAAAAATAAAATCTTTAAAAAAAAAAACAAAGACAAAATTAGGTAAAAATTTAAAATTTCTTAAATATAATGGTAACATAAAAGTAATAAGCTGTGTGCTAAGGAATCCAGAAAAATCATGTACTAGAGGAATATTTGTAAGAATAAGACATTTGTATCAATAGAATTAACAAATAACTATAAAAGCTAGTGAAAGAAAAATACAGCAGATCAAAATTACGCAGGATTGGATTAAAAACTAAAGCAAAAATGAATGATATGAAGAGTAGAGTAAGTAAAATATCAAAGCGAAAAAAACCTGCATACGGATGTTCATAGCGGCTTTACTCATAATTGACCAAATTTGGAAGCAACCAAGATGTCCTTTAGTAGGCGAATAGATAAGCAGATTAGACTGTGGTATATATCCATACAACAAAATATTATTTAGTGATTAAAAAAAGAGAGCTAATAAGCCATAAAAAGACATGGAAGAGCCTTAAATGCATATTAGGTGAAAGGAGCCAATCTGGAAAGGCTACATATGGTATGATTCCAACAACATGACTTCTGGAAAAGGCGTAACTATGGATGTAGTAAAAAGACCAGTGGCTGCCAGAATTTTGAAAGGAGGGAGGAATAGGTGGAGCATAAGGATTTTTAAGGTAGTGAAACTATTCTGTATCTTACTGTTATTATGGATATATATTATTATGCATTTGTCAAATCAATATAATGTACAACACTAAGTGAATACTAATGTAAACTATGAACTTTAGTTAATTATGAAGTATTAATATTGCCTTATCAGTTGTAACAAACATAGCTATAAGTAAAGTGCTATTTTTTTACAAGACCAGTGCTCTAAGCCCTGAGCTATGGAGCCTAAAGTGCTATTTTTTTAAAAACGAATAGCTACTTCTATAGGAATGATACTAAAATAATTCAATTTACTGTTTTTGAGATGATTTCAGTTGCATATGGTTAAATATAATTTTAGAAGTTTTTGTTTTCAAAATATTTTAGGTTATTTTGATGTCACCTTGAATATATGGACCTCAGGGAAGATTCTGAGATATATTTTATATTTTATTTGACCATAAATAAGCTGAAAATGAAACATGTATTTCAGAGGTGAGTTCAGCCTGAAACATAATGTAGAGAACACTGCTGTGGGTTCTCATTGTAAATCTTACTCTTATTTTCAGTTGGAGATCCTGTAATTAATGTTGAAGCACTAATTCAGAGCAAGAAAGTTGAAAAAAAATCACCACTTGTAACAAATTTGGACCTTTGGCTATTGATCAGGTTTCCAAGGAAATGCAGACTGCTAAAGCAGAAAAATTCTACTGGGCTGCTAAATTATAGAAATATAATGACAGGTTGTACCTTCACATTTTGATATTACACATTTGGTTTGAATGGAGCATAGCAATAAATATTGTGGTCTACTGTGCTTGATTTGAAAACACCAAAAATGATGTAGCAAATACTATAATATTTAGATTACACTCAATTCCAAAAAACCCCCAATAAAAACCTAAACCACAGTATATATACCACAATAATATGAAATTATATTATGGGGAAAAGAAAATGAAACAAATCTATAGTTACCTTACATTTGGCATTATTGTGCATTAGTAAAACTGTAATTAATGAAGCACATGATGCTTGCCTTTGTTATAATTTAGAGGGTTTTAAATTGAAATAATGAAATAATGAATTGGATTCCTATTAGAATTACTAAGCTTTAATTACTTGTAATGACTAAAAAGAATAATCAATAGCTTGCTACCTGTTTTAAATCACATGACTCAACTGGAAAACAGTGTCTTATTAAATACAAAGTGCTAATTTATTTTGCAATTTCAAACAATGACTGATTGGAGCATTACAGCAATCTATCTTTATTATCTTACTCTAAATTTAAATAGATTGAATACTAATTAGGTTAGTATTCAAATATTTAAAATGATCAAGTTGCTTTCAGTGCTATGCAAGAGAGTCAGCTAATACTAACATCAACACCATCTCTCTGTATCTCTTGAAATCATGGCAGCTGATCTCCAGAATACATGTTACTTGAATGCACTCTGTATTCTTACAGACCCAATATGATTAAAGTAAAACACATATATAATTTTCCTTTACTGAATTAATTGTTGTAGCAGAAGCTGTCAACACCACGTTCAAATCCATCCTAACACTGCAATAATTCTTGTCCAGTTTCCAACAGTGAGCATCTGGGTATCTTTGCCTGATAACTTTCTCTGTCAACTGTACCAGATTAGACCTCCTGCCCACTAGGCCTGTAAATAATGATCACCATCCCTGTTCCAGTAGCTATCCAATTATGACTCACAGGAGTTAATGCATAAATAAATCTGTCTCAAGTGGGATTACTTTTAAGCAAGTGTTTCTAAACTGCAATTCAGAGTTCTTTAGTAGGATCAAGCTCCAGTTGTTCATAAAGGTGATTCATTGATAGTATACAATTAACTATATGCCCTCTGGTTTCCATTATACTTTCCTGTTTTATACCAGTGGTTCCCAGGATTACTTTCGAAATAAACTACTTGTATTTGAAATCTTATTTTGGAATCTGCTTTGGAGAGCTTAAACTTAGACAACTAGTAACAGACCTAGCAAGCAGATCCTCAGGATGGGATCCTGGCATTGGCTGATATGCTGGCCAGATAACAGCCAGGGTCCCTTCCATGGTTTTCAGTAGGGTGGTGCATATAGTATTACAATTTGTAAGACTATCACATATTGTGAATTGGGACGGCATATAATTGGAAGCATTCATTGGTCAACGCAGTATCCATAGTGCTTGAGAGGCATAAAAAGTAATTATGAAGATTGTAAGGTTTGTTGGTTGTTGCAAAGAGCCACCACACAAATAACAGGCCTAAGTTAGAGAACTATGAACTCGTGGCTTGGTGGGGAAGCTAGAAGGCAAGGGCTGTGGCAAGGGCTCATTTCTCTGCGCCAGACAAAAGCTGTGCTGATAAGAACCCCAGGATTAGCTTGTGTAAATATCAGAGTTACAAAAAAAGAAGATGTACCCAACATCACCATATGTTTTATGCTAGAGTTGCAGTCTGATAGGTTAGTTGGGGAACCCTGAAACCCTGAGTGCCTGTATGAAGGTGAATGGGCTTAAGATTGCCCAAACTCCAGATTTACCTTGGCCCTCACCACTCTTGTCCTTAACGTTATCGTCATTCATGTCCAGTTGCCTGAAGTCATTATCTCCTTTTTGCTATGGTGGCAGACTAGGAAGCACATGATGACCTCCGATAAAGTAAATGTCTCACAAGATTATATCTGATATTCTTTTTTTTTTTAAAAGATTTTATTTATTTATTTGAGAGAGAGAGAATGAGAGACAGAGAGCAGGAGAGGGAAGAGGAACAGAGGGAGAAGCAGACTCCCTGCCGAGCAGGGAGCCGATGCAGGACTCGATCCCGGGACTCCAGGATCATGACCTGAGCCGAAGGCAGTCGCTTAACCAGCTGAGCCACCCAGGCGCCCTATATCTGATATTCTTAAATTCTGCTTCAACTTCACCTCAGTAACTTAGGGAGGGATAAAGCCTTCCCTCCAGCTACAGAGCAAGGGCCACTATCAAGGTACAAATGTTGTGTATGTTCTCATGAATGTCAATTCAAAGGAGTTATGTGTCTTTATCAAAATCATATCAGTTTCCAGTATTTACATAGTGATTTAGCAAAATGAGTTTTAGCGTAACACTGCCATGGAAGCCTTTCTTCTGATTACCTTCACTTTAATAAGTACTTTTCTCAATCATGCTTTCAAACTGAAATGCTTGGCAAGAGGCAGATGGATGGAGCTACTCTATGATTTTATAATATACTAATGTCTCAGGACACAGTTGTCCTGCTTTCTGTTCACTGCTACCATCCATATGCCCTAGACCACCGTTCTGTCCTCCACATTTGCTGGCCTTCTATTTTAATTGCGTTGCTCTCATATCTGAGCATACCTGATTTCTTTATTCTTTACCTCCAAATATGTCAGTTAAATATGTCAATTCCCAGCAATAAGAAAGGTGATGTCCAAAACTAATGTGTGTGTGTGTGTGTGTGTGACTATTGGTTTGCAACCCTCTCAGGAGCTTCCCAAGTGTAATCTAAAACTGACCCTTGTACTCAGAGGGCAGAGAAAGACCAAAGAAAGAGGCGGGTCACTCCAGATTGGTAGCTGACAATTTTAATAATAGCATACTACGAGGCTTGTACTGGGAGGCAGCAAGACAAATGGGTCCCCACACCTGCCCTTCAATCTTGAAAGTTTATAAAGAGACCTCAGTGACCTCAGTCACATGTACCATGCAGGTGTTTTCAACACCACAAGGTTTCTCTTTCCTCCACATCCTTGCCAACACTTGTTACCTCTTTTCTTTTTGATAATGTCCATTTTAACAAGTGTGAGGTGATATCTCCTTGTAATTTTGACTTGAATTTCCCTGATGATGAATGGTTAAGCATTTTTTCATATACCTGTTGGTCATTTGTGGGTCCTTTTTGAAGAAATATCAGTGCAATTCCTACCAGTAACTCAATGGCATTTTTCACATAAAGACAAAATCAGTCCTAAAACCCATAGGGAACCACAAAACATGCCAAGTAGCCAGAGCAATCTTGAGCAAGAAGACAAAGTTGGGGCATTATACTTTATGATTTCAAGTTACATTACAAAGCAATAGTCATCAAAAACAGTAATCAAAATAGCATGATACTGACATAAATACAGACACATAAACCAATGGACATTATAGAAACTAGAAATTAACCCATGCATGTACAGTCAACTAATCTTTGACAAGAACATCAAGAATACAAAATAGGAAAAGAATAGTCTCTCCAATAAATGGTATTGGGCAAATTGGATATTCTTATGCAGAAGAATTAAATTGGACCCTTATCTTACGCTACACAAGAATCAACTTAAAATCAACTTAAAAGAATCATGTAGTTATTAAATGTGAGACATGAAACCATAAAACTCATAGAAGAAAACATAGGAAAAATGTTCCTTGACATTGGTCTTGGCAATGATTTTTCTGGATATGACACCAAAAACACATACAAGAAAAGCAAAATAAACAAGTGGGACTACATTCAAACTAAAAGGCATCTGCAGAGTCTAAGAATTCTTTACCTATATCTCAAATATTTGCATCTTATTTCTTTCAAAAAGTGTATTTTTTTACATTTACATTTAAGTCTGTAATTCATGCTGAGTTAATTTTTGGGTGAAGTATGAGACATGCCCCATTGTTCTGGCACAATTTGTGGCAAAAGTTTTATTTGTTCTCTGCAATTGTTTTTTCACCTTTGTCAAAATAAGTTTGGCACATTTATGTGGGTCTGTTTCTGGGTTCTCGATTCTGTTCCACTGATCTACTTCCAATATCACACAGTCTTGATTACTGTAAGTATATGATATCTTGAAAAAAGATAGAATAATTTCTCCTACTTTATTCTTCTTTTTCAGAATTGTTTTAGTTCTTCTAATTCTTAGGCTTATCCACATAAATTTTAGAATATTGTCCATATCTGTACTGATCTTGTTGGGATTCTGAGAGAATTTGTTATCCCTGTATATCAATTGAGGAGAAGTAGCATCTCTATCATGCTGATTGGTCCAATTCTTTCTTTTTTTTTTTTAAGATTTTATTTATTTGACAGAGACAGAGATAGCAAGAGCAGGAACACAAGCAGGGGGCGTGGGAGAGGGAGAAGCAGGCTTCCCACCGAGCAGGGAGCCCGATGTGGGACTCGATCCCAGGACCCTGGGATCATGACCTGAGCCGAAGGCAGACACTTAATGACTGAGCCACCCAGGCACCCGAGTGGTCCAATTCTTGAGCACAGTCAGTCTTTCCATTTCTGTTTTTGTGAGTGACAGTAAATGATACAGTATTTTTAATTTTGGTGTCCTTGTGATTAACATAGAGAAATGCAAAATACATATTATATATATCTTTAAACATTTTTATATTAAAGGGCAATATATAAGATTTGATAGGAAAGTTGGTATTATGTGTTATTTACTTAATTTATTTTAAAAATAAGTGTTTTTATTACCTTTTATGTAAGTTCTGTTCATTTTTGGATTCATAATTTACAACATGTTTGTTTATGAAGGAAACCAAGAAAATGAAAATTTTCCTAATGGAATGTAAATTGATATTTTATTATGCCAATTGAATAATTTTTATAAACCTTATACACCAAGAAATGAATATCTTGTCTCACAAGAATTTAGAAACTTATTGAAATTCATTAGGAAAACTGATTTACTTTTACTATTGGAATTTACATAACCACTTAGTATAACTACCTCCACTTTTTTGTGAATTTATGTAAAGGAAATAAACTGTCTTTTGTTTAATATCAAGGAACTTATAGACAACATATGATTTCATTTATTTCACACTCCAACAGTGATGATAAAAGGTCACTTGACAATAATGTAATAATAAATTATCACTTAAAAAAGCAATTGTAAAGCTATTGAGTAGAAAAACCAAGATGTTAAGTGGGAAGGTATGAGTATATTCTAGAATGTAATCATCATCATAATAATATAGTTGCTATTATGGGGGGTAGCTCTTGGTAATTTATATTGAACCAGAAAATCACTAGTTTTCTCTAGTTCTCAAATTTTTCACAAAGATTTCATGTAGTTTTACCTTAAAGTTATTTTTGCTGATTTTTATTACATGTACCTTTGCATACTTTTAAAAGGTAACCCTATTAGGAGTAATTCTGAATAAGAATGGAATTTTTCATAACACAACTATAATGCACATTTTCAGGTGCAGAATTAACATTTTAACATTTTCATTCTCTAATTATTTGATATTATTTTTATTGCTTGCAAAATTTACAGTATTTTAATATGTTTCAATGTGTCTACATTTTGTTAATAACTTTCAGGAAGCTAAACTATGGGTTTAAAGCCATGAGAAATTTTTTTTTGTAGAGAGGAGGGTCAGAGGGAGAGTGAGAGAGAGAATCTCAAGCAGGCTCCATGCTTAGCACTGAGCTGGATGGAGGGCTCAATCTCATGACCCTGAGATCATGATCTGAGCTGAAATCAAGAGTCAGACACTTAACTGACAGAGCCACCCAGGTGCCCCAAAGCTATGAGTCTTTTTAAGGATCTTAATAGAGATTATACAATGAGAAGATCCTGTGTTACACAGTCTCCATAGCATTTTAAATGGCAGTAAAATTGATTTTTAGAGAAAATTAGGGTATATTTAACCATTCTGCTGTTTTTGATACATGATGTTGCATATTAAGATTGTGTTGGAATATTTTACCATTATTCACATATTGCTGATGTTTCCCTTTAGTAATATTCCAGGAGCATACTTACTGTGTTAGGTCTTATGAACATTTTTAAGAATCTTTACACAAATTGTCAAAGTGTTTTCCAGCATTGGACTAAATTATGGCAAGTAATCTCAATTAAAAGCAAACAAATATTAATTTAATAGTTGATAGATTAGGATGCCATTGTTATAATTTGCAATGATTTGTTAATGAAGTAAGATTTTATGGGGCGCCTGAGTGGTCGTCAGTTAAGCCTCTGACTCTCCGGTTTCAGCTCAGGTCATGATCTCAGGTCATGATCTCAGGGTCATGACATCGAGCCCCACGTTGGTTGAGTTCCACCTAGAGTCTGCTGGGGATTCTCTCTCCTTCTCCCTCAGTCCCTCCTCCTTTCTCTCTGTCTCTTTCTCTCAAATAAAGAAATCTTTTTAAAAAATAATGAGGTAAGATTTTTTTTCAAAATGCCGATTAGGGCTTTGGCTATTTTCGTTCATAAATGTTCTTGTCCTGAGAAAGGTCTAGTGACAGATCATAGTTCCCTTTCTCCCTCCTAGGGAATTCTAAAGGAATGACTGCATTACAAGGATGGACCTCTTTGTAAATTTGCTAATCATATTTGCTAAAAGAATAATACTGACGAGTTCTTATCTACAAAATCATACCTAGCAGGACATATCCAGTCTGCTTAAATAGCTAAGTCTTAATAAACCTGCAGTTTGTGGTTTTAAGGAGCATGTCTAGAATAGTAACTAAACAAGAATGAATGGGAGCTTTCAGGTACTGATAATATTCAGTTTTTTAATTTGTGTTCTGGTTACACAGATGTGATCAGTTTGTAAAATTTCGGCCAGCTGTCCACTTTATTTTGTGTTCCATTCTGCATGCATGTTAAATTTGAATAAAAATAAGTTTATTTAAAAGGGAAGCTTTTTTTTTTTTTTACTTTTCTGAGAGATTTTGTGCTATCATTTCTTCCTTACAAACATTTTGACTTGCCATCACTCATCTTATTTATCCATCCATTCAATATATATTTCTTCAGTACCTAATGTGGTTTTCAGGCATTTGTCAAAAGCCTGGAACAAGATAAAAGTATTCACTGCTTGCCTGGAGCTTGCATTCTATCAGAGATGAGCAAAAAACCAAAATAAATGAGTATAATCTCTCAAAGTAAAATAAGCTTTGGCTGCCAAGGAATGTATGAAAGCATTTAACAGAGGTGTTTGGGCAGATTTTACAGGGAGGCAGTCTTACTTGTGAATCTTGGCACATGAGAAGGAGCCAGGAAAGGCCAGGAAAAGGAGTTTTGAATTGAATTAAAAGGTCCTGAAGTTGAGATGTCCATCACAGATGAATAAAGAAGATGTGATACACACACACACACACACACACACAATGGAATATTACTCAGTCATCAGAAAGGATGAATACTTACCATTTACATCAATGTGGAGTGAAATAGAAGGTATTATGCTGAGCAAAATAAGTTAATCAGAGAAAGACAATTATCATATGGTTTCACTGATATGTGGAATATAAGAAACAACACAGAGAATCATAGGGGAAGGGAGGGAAAACTGAATGGGAAGTCATCAGAGAGGGAGACAAACCATGAGAGACTTCTTTTTTTAAAAAAGATTTTATTTACTTATTTGACAGAGAGAGACACAGCGAAAGCAGGAACACAAGCAGGGGTAGTGGGAGAGGTAGAAGCAGGCCTCCCGCGGAGCACGGAGGCCAATGCGATGCAGGGCTCTATCCCAGGACCCAGGGATCAGGACCTGAGCCTAAGGCAGATGCTTAACGACTGAGCCACCCAGGCACCCCAAACCATAAGAGACCCTTAACTCTAGGAAAGAAACTGAGGGTTGCAGGAGGGGAGGTGTGTGGGGGGATGGGGTAACTGGGGGATGGGCATTAAGGAGGGCACATGATGTGATGAGCACTGGGTGTTATATGTAACTGATGAATCTTTGAACTCTGCATCTGAAACTAATGATGTCCTATATGTTGGCTAATTGAATTTAAATTTTTTCTAAAAAAGGTCCTGATGTAAGAAACTTTTGGCAGGTACTTGGCATAAAAAATAGTTAGCATGATGGAACGTGTTATGACATTTGTATGAAATCAGGATTGGAGATATGGATTGGCCAGTGTCCCATAAACCATAGTAAAATGTTCTAATGAGAAAAAGATTGAGCATTAATAATATGTATTTTGGACCCTCTTCCTTGAAAAAACAGTTCTTATTCAAAACCATGAATTATTTTTTTCCCTTGTGTTAGTGTAGTCCCCAAATTAGTTTAACACTTTTCAGTCATGTACTCTTTATCAATATATAACTAATCTGTGGAGATAACTACTCTCCTAATTGATGGCTGTCATATATAAAAATCCATAGAGCCACAAGCAATTGTCATAGAACTTCTGAAATAGAGAAGTAGGTCTCCAAAAAACTTGCTCAGGTAATTAGAAAGACCTGGTGTGAGGAAATTTTTTGCTCCAAACTCTCCCTAACGAACTGCTACTTAACAGCGTTAGTGAGAAACAGCGCAGAAGTATTTGGTCAAATTCAGGGTAGTTAGCTATAATGCAGATTATGATGTTGAACTTGCATAGCACTAAAAAAAATAAATAAAAGAATGTTGATTTCTTTGCCAAATGTTAAAGACAATATTTTGGCTTACTTGGGGTGAGGGTATTTCCTTATAGGCCTATTCTAATATATTTAATCTTTATTTCAATGAAATGGAAATCATTCTAAGAGAATCTCACACAGGAAATGGTCCACAGAGCTAAGTGAGTGTCTGTATGTGTCTAATACAAAACTTCCATTAATTTGGATGAAATCAGAGCAGAATTTAATACTCTTAATGTAAATGTAATGTAGTGATTATGGTAAAGCTCATAATATGTATTTCATAAAAATGTATTTAAAACATACAAATAAAATGTGTATATATATTTCTTTAGTCCATTATAAAATAAATGAATGTCCTCATGCTCTGTAATGGAAAATGCTTGGGGGACCTAGGTGGCTCAGTTGCTTAAGCATCTGCCTTTGGCTCAGGTCTTAATCCCGGGGTCTGGGATCCAGCCCTGCACTGGGCTCCCTGCTCCGCGGGGAGCCTACTTCTCCCTCTCCCTGCTGCTCATGCTCTCTCTTTCTCTCTCTCTCAAATAAATAAAAACTCTTAAAAAACGCTCAATGATCACAGGCTATCTACCTGTCTGGGTATCAGTAATCATGTATTTCTTGAAAAGTCTTAAAAACTGAAAATATATACAGCAAAGATTCAGACTCCAGTCAGCTAGCTTTCTTTGTCTTTTTCTCTTTCTTCCTTGTCTTTTCTTGCTTTTTTTGTAAAACCTATCTTCTGCACACTTCCATGATACAAGATCTGCCTTATATATTTATAAATATTTATGCTACATATACATTTTACTAATCCATATTCTTACCCACTGTTCCATAAATGCCATTAGATATATTTATAAAGCATATGCCATGTGTTATCTTTCACTCCAGTAGGGACCCTCCTATACTATAACATGCAAATAGGAGCTCCTCCAATATGAATTTCTGGTATAGAAACAGGTTTCTATACCTGAATAACAGGTTTTCAGGACGAGAGCAGAACAGTTAGGTAAGAGACTCGTTTCACATCAGGATATAACATTGACAGGGATATATTTTGTCAGAACAGCTGTTTTCCAACTCTTCTAAAACGAAATACACTTTTCCCTAAATAGTTACTATGGAGAAATTAAATTGGATAGAGCAGATGCTGTACTCTTAGGTGTTACTTGCTTTTCTTTATTGCTAAATCCAAGAAACTGGCAACATGACCTAGTAACTGTAACGATGAGGTGTAAAAGTATCAACAAATACTGTTGATGCAAAACATAAAAAATGACTCTCACTAAGACAGGGATGGAAAATCTCTATTAGTTATCCTCTAATCTTTTCCATACTGAGATGGTAAATGGGATATGTAAGTGAGGAGAAAGACTGAATTATACTAATTTTAAGAAGAAAATGAAGGGGGCGCCTGGGTGGCTCAGTCGTTGAGCGTCTGCCTTCGGCTCAGGTCATGATCCCAGCGTCCTGGGATCGAGTCCCACATCGGGCTCCCTGCTCGGCAGGAAGCCTGCTTCTCCCTCTCCCACTCCCCCTGCTTGTGTTCCTGCTCTCGCTATGTCTCTCTCTGTCAAATAAATAAATAAATAATCTTTAAAAAAAAAGAAGAAAATGAAGTTAGTCATCAGATAAGATAATTAGAAATATTGCAAAATGAAGGCAGAGCAACCTAGGTGTGATTTTCTGAATGTGAGGGAAGTAGTAGAAGTTTCCCCAGACAAGTCAGCTAACTCAGAATGTCAAGGGCTAAAGGTCAATGCCCAGAGTTGTGGCTTATTATGATCCCTGCAGCATCCCCAGGAAGCATATCCAGACTGTAGAGTGGGTAAACTAGTGCTATATAAAAATGGGGAGAACCATGGTGGTCAAAACTGGGGTTGAAAGGCTGGGGTGTCTCACATTATTTGACTGGCTAGTGCAATTATGCTAATGGAAGATCTACCCAAGCTAATCTCCATCTGCCACAAAACCATGAAAAATAAGTTGTTCAATACAGAAACCACTGATTTGGTTGATTGTGATGACCTCCTTTCTAACAAACTGATGGATATCTGAAATGTTGTAGCCTTCTTCCTTGGTCGACATCTGGAAAGCAGGGACCCACACAATGTCCAATAAAATGTACTTTGATTATTAACAATGGATCAACTTAGATCATGTCCTCTAAATATAAATTAATAAAAATATAGAGTGTTATTACCATTATTTTATGATTGATACTTATTGACTAACATTGGAGTTCTAGCCACTGGAATAAGTAGGTCGCTTGCATTATCTCTCACTTCATGTAATCCTCACAAAACTCAACAGGTACCCTATTTTTAATATGACGAAACAGAAATTTAGATATAACCAGATTACCTAAGATGGTCAAGCTAGAAAATGACAAAGCTGGGATTCAAACATTGGAATGTATGAATCCAAAGCCCATAGCATTAACAGCTATGTTCTACAGTTTGTGTTGTACAGAATTCTGTTGCTAATCTCCAATAAAATTACGTGAAGAAGGACAAATAGTGGGTACAATTTATCATTATGCATTATAATGCATATGATGCATTATGATGAAAAAGTGTAAGCAAAATATTGACAAAAAGATTCTAGCACCCCATGAAACAGGTGATGTAACCTGAACAGGATTGGTTGGTTTGAGGAACACTAGGAGGCTTTGTTACTGAAAAACATTTTAATATTTCACCATGTTAATGCTTAAAATTTTAAAAACATATTAATTTTACCAAATATGCTGGTAGACCCTTGATTAAACTGAAAAAACAAAGCTCAGATAAATGAATCAAAAGGATATTGATTGGGCACCTGGGGGGCTCAGTCAGTTGAGTCTACAACTCTTGCTTTTGGCTCAGGTCATGATCTCAGGGTCATGGGTTGAGCTCCTCCTCAGGCTCTGCACTCAGTGTAGAGTCTGCTTGTCCCTCTCCTTCTTCTCCTCCCCCTGCTTGCTCTGTCTCTCAATCTCTCTAAAATAAATAAATAAATAAATAAATAAATAAATAAATAAATAAAAATAAATAAATAAATAAATAAGATCTTTTTAAAAAAGGATATTTATTCAAAATGATTCCAAATATGAACCTCAAAATAAATATCCACATCTAAAATATATGCACAGTGGGGTGCCTGGGTGCCTCAGTTGGTTATGACTCCGAGTGTTGATTTCAGCTCAGGTCAGGATCTCAGGTGGTGAGACCGAGCCCCGAGTTGGGCTCCATGCTCAGCATGGAGCCTGCGTGAGATTTTCTCACTGCCCCTCCCCTCCACTCATGCATGAGTGTTCTCTCTCTCTCTCTCTCTCTAAAAAAAATGAAAATGAAAATAAAATATATGTTAATGTTAGGAAAAGTTAACCAAATCCCTGGCTGTTTACCAAAAGTTATTTTTCATGCTTTGAATAGCATTATATATATTGGAAGAAATACATTATATTATATTATCTACATTGAAAACCCTAAGAAATTCACTAGAGTGTCTAAACTTCAGGTAGGGCATTTGTTTTTAAATAGATAAACAGAAATCAATAGCTTGACTATGTAACAGAAATTACCAATTAGGAAATATAACGAAAAACAAATCCCAGTCACAAAAGCTATAAAACTTTAAATTATGAAGAAATGGATTTTATAAGAAATTAGGAAAGTCCATATTAAGAAAACCATAAAAAGTTTCACTCTTTAAAACAGAAATAAATGGTGATGAAAACCATATAAGACAGGCCAAAATAATATATAAATTAAATGTAATTGAAAAACAAAATAGCAGCATCCTTTTTTTGGGTGAGAAATTAGCAAATTCATTTTAAATTTCATGGTGAAGAATAAATATGTAAGAATATCTAAAACATTTTTAAAAGATGCATAATTATACTGTATCACATCTGATGATGCTATAAAACTATAGTAGTTAAAAGTGACAAATTCCCTCATAAGAAATGTTGATTAGATAAATGTAACAATAGAAAATATAGAGTCAGGTGTATTTATAGGTTTTAACTATGAAAAACCATATTTTTAAGTCAGAAAGCAAGTTTGGACTCTAAGTGATGAATTCGAAAAAAAACTATTTTATATCTCTACTTTACAGCATTTAAAAAACTAAGTTCCAAGTAATTTAGAGTTTTTAAAACAGGGATATTTAAAAATATATATATCTGCAACGAACACAGCAAACACAAGAAAAATATTGTATCAATTGTGTAAGAAATGGCTTTTTTTGTCACAAAAAGGCTAGTTAGAACCTGTCATAATTAAAAGTGGCTTAATAAACCACATAAAATTATAAATCCATATGTGGTCAATCAAAAAATATTGAAACTTAGAAAACTAGGAAATACATACAATCCACAGGATTATTCCAAAGAATGCTCAAAGCAGAAACAGACATGAGTTAGAGGTGAGGACAGGGACTCTATGACACAGGACTGCAGTGGGAGGCTAACGTTCCCCTGAATTTGCAACCAGTTTGCTCCTGTTGAGAAAGATCTAAGGAAACTGCCACCATTTCCTCCTCGGTATTTTTGTTGTTGTTGTTCCTCAAACTATGTAACTACCCTTTGCTCTTCTCAATTCTCAAAACTGCCTTCTGTGAGAAAGTTAAAGTTTGTGCATGGAAGAGTACAGCTTCTCAAAAATGATTAAATTTGTAACAGAAAGCCAAATTAAATTGGCTAAAGCAATAAAGGAACTCCATCCCTGATATAATTATCACTGAGATGTTTTGCCTCAAGTAAGACTTTGGGAAGACATGGAGAGTCTCAGTGTAATCAGTTTACATTTGTTTCCCTATGGCTGTCTGTGGTCTGCCATCCTCCATGTTTGTTGGCTCCTTTCTCAGTGGACTCGGGAGCTACATCACTGTCAACAGCTGAAGTGATTGCATGTGTCTTGTTCATACCTGGAGAGATGAAGATGGAATAAGTTATCATCAAGTTTATGAATGTAATTCCTAGGTTTCCTTTAATTGGCCCAAAGTGGATCTCCTTCCCACTACTCACTCCATTTGGCCCCGCATGTGTGTCCCCCCACCAGGCTGTGAGTATATATGACTAATAAACTGCTGTGGATCTCATCTGCCCCATATTGGGTGGTAACCCTAGGGTGAGAATCCCTCCCTCACCAACAGGGTGAATAGGAGGTGATCAAAATACTCCCCGTCCAGACCACTCATTTCAACTCAAAACTCATCCATCTAATTGCCTGCTGTGTAATTCCATCTGGATGTCTGCTAAGTGTCTCCAGTTAAAAACTTCCAAAAGTGAGCTACAATAGTCCCAGCCCTTAGCACAGACCTTGGTACATTGTGTGCACACAGTGTGTATTGGATGCATGAATTGAACTACAGGTGAAACGGGGAATCTCCTGTTACCTACATGTTCTCACAAGTTAACTTTAAAAACAAATGAGATGTTTCACAGAGATTCTAGATTTTCTCATTTTAATAACCTTCTTGATATAGGTATAGATATATATATGTATGTGCTCGTGTTTTGTATATGCATGTATCCATACAAATGTGTAGGTCTCTTTATGTATGTATATGTCTTTTTAGTATTTAGCATTTGTCTTTCCTTCTTTTCTCACTTTCTTTTTTTTCTTGTTATACCAGCACATTTTGGGGCTAGAAAATTTTGTATGGGCACTCTAGACACATAGACACTTAATTTCATGGCCTCCCCCAAAATTCTGGACCAGCTCTGCAATTTAAGGCTGATTTAAATGACTGAATTCTGCAGCAAGGTGTCCAGATACCTGCCCTGACACTGAACAACACTCGGGCATTGTCCTTTCGGTTTCTTCCAGATCATCCAAATGATGGTGAGCAGTGAATCCATATACAGAGACCGGAGACTCTTTGTCTCCCTGACCTTTTCTAGACAGTGCCAGGGCTATGATAAATCCGATTGCAACGTGGATGGTCTCATGCTACAGTGATAAACGCATCAGAAGGCCTCCTCCTTGATGGTTTGAGTTTGGGGGTTACAGGGAGGAATACAGAGAAGGGACCTGCAACCCGCCCTCTCCCCACAAAGAGAGAGACCAGACTTGCAAGCTCCGAGGTCCAGCCAGCTCAGAAGCAAATCTGGATCTGAGCTTTGCTTCTCCCTCCCTCCCTTAACCTTGCACACCCACTCTCAGCCTGAAGCCCAGAACACCTGGCTGAGGGTGCCGCACCCACCCCTTCTTTTTTCAATATAAACAATTCTGAATTACAGTTTACTCATAATATTTGTCTTTGGCATCGCTTTGCCACTGTTGATAATTGTAAAGAATAAGTTCAGTTTGTGACCTACATATATGCGACATAAGCAATTATGCAACTTTAGCAGGTTCAATTCACCTTCCTAATGAACACAAATAAGCCTATTTGATACATCATCTCCTGGAGGGAGGCAATGAGTGTCCAAAGATTGGAAAAGTTTTTTTTCTAATTCATACAGTTTGGGCTGAATTTTATTTCACTGGATTTCATTAGAATTTCAAAGTAGCCCATAAATTTGTTATATGTATATATAATTATATATAGTATATATACACACATGCTTTCGGTTCATTCTAGGAAAAATAAAGAAATAAAGAATATTTAGAACATACAATATATGACATTGAAATGTTTATTCTACCTTGGTAAATGGAAACAGTGCACAGAGAAATAGCAAAATAATATAATCAATTGTTAAAAATATTATCCATTAAGTCAGGGATTGCAGACTCTTTCTATAAAGGCAAGACAATAAATATTTTAGATTTTGGCCAGCAGACCATAGTCTATTGACTCCTGCTTAGGTAGTAAAATTACATTATTTTTATTAATTATGTATTATACTTTTCAAAGGTCCAAATTGACCATTACAATCATATGCTAGCTTTCTAATAAAATACCAGTAAATGACATTAAAAATAAGGAGTAATAATTGGAACATGTATCTATGAGAGTGAAAAAGATAAAGATTTATTATTTAGCTATTAAAAATTAGTTAATATACAACATAAATGATCACTTCCTGCAGTTTTTAGGGAATATTCAACAATGCATGTGACAGTTGTTTTCTAGCCAAAAAAAAAAAAAAAAAAATCATTTATGAGCATTTCTTGGTCCCTATGAGTCTCAAGAAGCTTTTTATTCACATCTAATTCTGCTGCTCAGGTTTTGCAGAAAATTGCAATACATTTTCACGTGTTAAATGCACTTCACATGCATTCTTAAAAGTCAATCCAGGGTGGATCAGTAGTGCTGGAAAGAGAAGCAGACATTGAGAAATGGCACATCAGAAGTGTTAATCTGCCTAAAAGCTCATGAACTTCCTCAGGCAGAGCTTGTCAGACAAAGCTTCGTTCATACAGTGAATCTGACACTTCCTGTAAATGTCACACAGTCCTTATATAACCTTATTGAGCCTCAGTTTTATCAGAGCAAGATGGGAGTTGTTGACCCCACCTCATGAATTTGTTGCTATGATAAAAAGTCTATTCAGCCATCCTCATTTAATCTCTAGCATGCCAAGCATGCACCATAAATAACATGGCTTAATCTTTCCCTCTTTGTTCCCTCTTTGCATTTCTAGATAGATTTCAAAGGTACATTTAGATGCTCATGCTTTAAGGTTCTATAATTTCATTAGAATCCTAGTAATTCATACCAAATATGTCTAGTCCAGTCTTCTCCAAGTCCACTCATCAATAGTCTGTACAATAATTTAACTTACAGGAAGAGTTCCCCCAGAGAACAGCCAATTTTAATTAAGATATGCAGAGAATTATCAGCCTTTTATCTGCAAGTCAGAAGGAGTCTGGGATTAGTTGGCACGCTGGGCTTTTCCTTCTCCATCAAGCTGCAGGATTCTATTAATGACCGCCATATTGATCCGTCAGAACAACTTTGTTTCTGCTTTTGCTCCTTGTACCCTGCCCTACAGCACGGGACAATCTGCCTCACACATGCTTCCTCTATCCCCTAGTTGTTGTCTCTGTTCCCACAAACCTGACCATGGCCTACCACCCCAACAAAAGTGATTTGTTCCATAGAATGACCCTAAAGCCATTCAGTCTGGCAATAAATGTCTACAAATTTACTTCTGTGTGTTCACCCATTGGTCTGAATCAATTTAAATATTAACGGCCAGGGTGCCTGGGTGGCTCAGTTGGTTAAGCGACTGCCTTCGGCTCAGGTCATGATCCTGGAGTCCCCGGATCGAGTCCCGCATCGGGCTCCCTGCTCGGCGGGGAGTCTGCTTTGCCCTCTGACCCTATCCCCTCTCATGTGTTCTCTCTCATTCTCTCTCTCTCAAATAAATAAATAAAACCTTTAAAAAATAAATAAATATTAACGGCCAAATGCTCTATTACCATTTGGAAAAGAAATAGGTCTAAGTCACAGGCCCACCTCCTCTGATCCATTCTGACTTATTTTTAATCCTTCCAACATTCTCATCATGGGCCTGCCTAAGTAGTCACCAAATAATCTGTCATTTCAGAATAGATCTATAGGGCAATAAGAATAAAAGGAGAGAGAGATCTAGAATACCATGAGTACCCCTGCCATTTTCTTCTCTTCTATATTATTTCCCCAGTATTTTAAAAGTTCCTCTTACACAGAAAAAAAGTGAAACATTTTATTCATAATGATAATAATAAGCTTATTCATAATTTCTATGAAAAATATTACCATTTGAACATGGTTTTTGCCCCACTTTCCATTTATGTCTTTAAGGAAAACAAAAATGTTTTCCAGTTCCCATTTATATTTAAAGGTTGTTCTTTGTTTACTTAAAACATATTTATTGTGGTAATTATTACATAACACATGCTAGAAGTTAAAAAGACATACTACAGATCAATAAAAGCCTATATTGCTATGATATTTACTCTAATAGAAAAATAAATATTTAAAATAACCCACCCTCAAGAACTGAAATTACAGCCAGAATAATGGGAAAATTTCATGTACCTATGCTTTTGAGAAAATTCTTGAGTTTTATTTTAAAATCAATCAGCCTCACCTCAACCATGACACTTTCTAACTAATATTGTTCGGTATGGTTTTCTTTAGGTTTACAAAATCCTAATATAAACATGAAAATAAGAAAAGCCAGATAACAGGATTTTTGTCATCATGAAGTGAGATAGACAGCTGCGCTTGCTTCTATATACCAATAGATCACTATCTGACATATGGTAAGTGTGCAATAAAGGAAAGCTCCTCTGCTTTCGCTCTGTTTTATTTGAAGTTTCACAGACAACTTCACAGGTTTTATGACAAGGTCGTCTGCTTGGGTCATTTGAAATGATGGTGGAGTATCATTTAAGCAGATAACAATGACTATGAAATTATATTGAAGTGTTATTAGTGGCAGCCTGTTTTAAATAATTGATTCACTTCATTCTACACCAGCTGAAGTCATTGAGTGAGTAGTTTCAGGTGTGTATACTCAGTGAATTATAGTCATCAAATCTAAAAATTATAAAGCTAGGAACATCTGTGGCGTGTTCTGCGTTCCTGGGATGAGGTTCTGACCTCCATGTCAACTGCAGGTGCAGATTTATTCCATTTGCTCCAAAATGAAAATTGATTCTCTCTTGTCCCATCACAGCACATCATGAAGCAAATTGCAGCTTGACTTAGAGTTGAGTCAGAGGTTTGCAGTAATAGCCACATTTGTGGGAATTCATGACAGGTGACTAAGCTGGTGCATCTCTATTGGCAAAGTGAAATGTAGCACTTTACTAAGGAATCACACCATAGGTTTGAGCATCGCAAAGGTTTACACACCAGACATGTTCCTTAATTATAGCAACAGTCAAGAAAATTTGACGTTGCTAAATAGTATTATTGGAGATAATTTTTAAAACCATCTTATTATTCAAATGTAAAGCACTTTAACTGAAATGTGTGGATTTCTTCTAATATGGAAAGGTTGTCAACAAAAGTTGTATGTAATTTTGGTTCTCTTCTAGGAATGAGAAATCCTACTAGAAAACATTTGCAAATGATTTTAGATTATATTCTCAATGCCATCATCTGGGGTTTTAAAGCAGCAGTTTTCAAATGAGAGTTGGCATATGTGACTGGAAAGGGGGCAGATGTCTATTTGGGCAGACTCTTTTTGAAACACTTTGTGGACTGTTCTAAATCTGTGTTTCCCTTTTCTCTCCATTTCATCTCAACATAATACTCCTTTTCTTGCTTCTTACTTCTATTATGAAATTATTCTGTCATTAAAAACAATGACATTGTTAATGTCAACATATTTATTAATTCATACATTCCTTCTTCCATTAATTCCATAATTCAACATTTATTAAGCAATTACTTCATTTCAAGAGGAGATGTAATTAATATGATTTTAGAAGATGAATACACCAACATTTTGACTGGTAAGTTTCCATTTGAGCTGGTGAGCAGAGTTCATATTTAAAAGATGTGATCTTTAAAAATGGTTGATTTTGGCTTCTGGTTAGAATGAAGTAACAGGAATCAAATTTACCCTCTCACCTTAAACAATTAAAAACAGCCAAATATATGAAGCAACACGTTTTCAGATTTGGACAACTGACACCTCAGATAGTTATCCTCAAGACAAAGGAAACAAAAAAGATGAGACTGACATTGCCCCACATTACAAATTGGAGAGTTTACAAGTCACAATTTAGGGAGATAGAGAAACCCAAACTAGGGCTAGCAATCCTGTTGAGAAAACAGTTAAGTATTCGTGGACACAAAGGCAGCCAGAACCCATGGGCTGAGTATTAAGGAGAATGCTGCACAGAGAGAGAGAACTGCACAGAAAGATCTAGTGATGTTCATAGGGTTTCTCTTTGGGTGTTCATTTGAATACCCATAAGTGCCTGCATGTAGAGAAACCACTGGAGGCTGAAGAAAGAACTACCAGAGAGAAAACATGTGGAATATCCTCCAGGGTTCACATCCAAGAACTGCGAGTCAGTGTCAAATAGTGTAATTTACATGTACTATCTCAGTGGAGTCATATAAACTCCACCAATAGACCTACATGCATGTGATCCATGATGTTGACAAAGGTGCCAAGCCCATTCCAAGGAGAAAGGATAATACTTTCAACAAATACTGCTGGATCAATTAGATACTGATATAAGAAAAAATAAACCCAGTGAATCATAGACACAAGATTTGGAGAATTCACAAAGGAAATGTGTTGGGGTTGAATTGTGCCCTCCCACCCACTCAAAGGTATGTTGAATTCCCAACCCCTAGTAGCTGTGAATATGACCTATTGGTAATGGCATCTTTGCAGATGTCACCAAAATGAGGTCATACTCAATTAGGGTGAGCCCTACTCCTGTAGGACTGCTGTCCTTAAAAGAAGAAAAAACAGAGACACAAGGAGAATGCTATGTGAAGACACAGAGACACACAGACATGAGAGAAGATGGCCTTGGAAAGATGAAGACTTGAATTTGAGTTATATTGCCTGAGACAAGGTTGACTTATTCCTACCTTACTTCACTTAGCGCCATGCCCATGAGGTTCATCCACATTTAAGCATTTATCAGAATTCCGTTCCTTCTTGAGGCTGAATAACAATCTGTATATACCACATTATTTAAAGATTTTATTTATTTGACAGAGAGAGAGACAGCGAGAGAGGAACACAAGCAGGGGGAGTGGGAGAGGGAGAAGCAGGCTTCCCGCCGAGCAGGGAGCCCGATGCGGGGCTTGATCCCAGGACCCTGGGATCATGACCTGAGCCGAAGGCAGACGCTTAATGACTGAGCCACCCAGGTGCCCCAATATACCACATTATTTAATCCATTCATCCATTGATGGACTCTTGGGTTGCTTCTACCTCTTAGCTATTGTAAATAATGCTTCCATTAACATGGGCGTACTAATCTCTCTTCAAGACCCTGCTGTCAGTTCTTTTAAGTATACAGCTAGAAGTGAAATTGCTGGATCATAGGAGGACACAGGTATCCTTTTGTGGTGATGAAAACATTCATTCTTTTGATCGTGTTTGTAAGGACAGAGTTCCATATGTTTGTCATAATTTCATAACACCGTTTATTAAAATAAGTATATTTCATTTTATGTGAATTACAAAGATGTAATGGAAAACCAGATTTGCAGGGGATGCGAGGCAAATGTAAAGCTCACAGTGCTTGTCTAAGTGTCAGATTGTTAAAACACTTTAGGAAAAAAAGTTTTGCTCTTTCTAATGAAGTGCTGGACTTAAGCCTACCTTATCACCTAGAAATCTCGTGCATAAGTATGTACTTAAAAGAAATGAGTGCACATACACAAAAATGTTAGTGGCAGCTTTATTTCACCAGTTAAATGTTGGAAACAACCTAAATATCTATGAAAAGAGTAGAAAACAAGTGTGGTATCTTCTTACAATAGACTATCACGCGACAATGAAACAACATTCTTCCGCTTATCTGACAGCAGCATAAAATGAATTATGCAAGAGCCTGGGTGAATCTCCAAACATTATGCTGAGAAAAAAAATATGAACTACACATTTTTATTTTACAGCTTGTTCTGGGCTGTTACATGGGTATACAAATGTACTGAATTGTGCCCTTAAGAATTATGCATTTCAGGGGTGCCTGGGTGGCTCAGTTGGTTAAGCGACTGCCTTTGGCTCAGGTCATGATCCTGGAGTCCCGGGATCGAGTCCCGCATTGGGCTCCCCACTCAGCGGGGGGTCTGCTTCTCCCTCTGACCCTCCCCCCTCTCATGTGCTCTCTCTCATTCTCTCTCTCTCAGATAAATAAATAAAATCTTTAAAAAAAAGAATTATGCATTTCACCCGTTGTAAATAATACCTCAAAAACAAAAAATAACACTTTTACAGTATTTTGACATTCGGCAAAGTGTTTATCACATGTCTGCATGGATGCGTGCTTACTGCTTTTCTGTGAGTAGAGCATGCCGCCAGCTTTGCTTAGACTGGAAGGAAGGTTGTACAGTGCAGGTGTATGTGTGATTTTTCTTTGATGTCTGGTGGTCAAATTAAGGACAATGTAATTTTTCTCTGCCTCACATCTATGTTTGGATTATAACTAAAATAATTTTTAAAAATCATCGATTCCAAGAAACTTGTCATGCATGTATTTTTGCTTGGTGTATTTGCCTGGGGACACCCAGACTTTACTCTGACAAGTCTCATCTTGGGGACTTCCTGTCATGGCATTTGTAAAATAAATAAAAATTTTAAATCCTATAGAGAGACTCTGCCCAGTCAGACACAGTAAATCTTGTCCGGGGCTACTCAAACCTCCCTTATTGGTAACTGAAAGAGAACATGGAGGGGGAGAATCCTTACCTTTTATGCAGAGATTTCAATGCAATTCCTTTAAAGTTGACAGAATATCAGTGGTAAATTCATATTTGTGCATGCTATAAAAATTTCCTATGCGATAAAGTATATACCATAAATAAGTGATATAAATACAGTAAAGTTAAAAATTGCTTGCAGGAACATAATAATAAGACTCATCAGGAAAGTTCCCAAGCCATGTTTGTTTCTCTTTCCAACATGATGAGAAATATGATCAGAAAGCCATAAAATAAAAGACATGTAATCATGAGACAATATTCAACTACTCAACTATACTAAATGACTAAAACTACATTAAGTGACTTTGATTAGACTCTTCTAAATGCAATGTAATAGCCATCATCTTGATCCAGGTCTGATAAGACACCTAGTTCAAGGCCAATCCTTTCTGAACATCTCCTGTGTCAGGGACATTATCAGTCCCAGACCAGTCACATATCATCAGACGTGCTGACCCATTTACTGATAGGAACTCAAGCATGTGTTTAGAGCATCACTAAATCCAAAGAACCAACACAAAGCTTAATTTGTAGAAATAGTTGGATATTTGAGACCTACAAATGTATTAAAATTATTACAGTATTTACAAATGTCATGGAATAACATCTAACTACATTATTCTGCTCTGCTCTTCAAAACATGTAAGGAAGACATCATGATTTTCCAGGTGCCAGAGCTGTAACACGGAGTGTTAATTGTGTGTCCAGTCAACAAATAGGCTATCACGTTTTATACGTGGAGAGGAAGAATTGAGCAAAGTGTGAAGGCAGGTGCACCCATGGGATTCATTCCCTCTTTGCTTAAATAACAGAGACCTTGTTAGACAAGTTAACACTGAAATTTGAGTTGGAAAGAATCTCTGTCATTTCTGTAACAATGACAGAAGTCATTGAGCAAAGTGGTCTTTTCTCCGGGGGAAAAATACTTAATTGGGGTTATTATCTTATCAGTTTAGGCTGTAGGTATATATGATTCACCATTCAAACATTCAAATTTCATATATTAATCGGAATAGCAAATATTATAAAATACTGTCCTGAAGGTTTTGTATAATATTTTTTTACCAGAGATACATAAGTTACTTATATAAAAATATATATTTTCAGGGAACATCAAAAGAAGAGAGTTATGCCATACAAATAGATTGGAAGAGTCAACATTGATCAAAATAATCGATAAAAGCAATGTAATCACATTTAAGCTAACAAAAGACTATTTCCACAGAACAAAATAAACTGATTTCTAAATGTATGGAAAAGGGAAAGTTACATCAGGTAAGATATAATAGCATGATTAATAGAGAAAGAAAATAAATTTAGAGTTTTAATCTGCCAGATTTCAAATTTTATTTTAAAGCTATAATCATTAAAAATATGTGACAATAGAGGGCGCCTGGGTGGCTCAGATGGTTAAACGTCTGCCTTCGGCTCAGGTCATGATCCCAGGGTCCTGGGATCGAGTCCCACATCAGGCTCCCTGCTCCTTGGGAGCCTGCTTCTCCCTCTGCCTCTCTCTCTCTCTCTCTCTCTCTCTCTCTGTCTCTCATGAATAAATAAATAAAATCTTAAAAAAAAAAATATGTGACAATAGAATGCTAGCTAAACAAATTGATCTCTGTATATGCCTATATGGTATGCACTTTTCTAACTGATTATACTTATTCATGTTTACATATAATATTACATACTCATATACATATTACATGCACACATACATGTGCATGTATACAGATATATTATGCACACGTGTGTATCCATGTATTTTAAAAGTAAAAATAAAAATATGACATTAATTTTAATAATATATCTAAACTACTCCAAAGTATCGTTACTTAAACATGTAATCAACATAAAAACACTAATGAGATATTTTACAGTCCACCTTTTCTATGAAGTTTTGGAAACAAAGTAGGTATTTAATACTCTCCAACACATATAAATTCACATCAGCCACATTTTTATTGCTCAATAGCCACATGTGGCCGGAAGCCACTATATTGAAGAACACATTTCTAGTGAAACTCTAGCTCGTGTTCATAAGGAAAGACTGAACAAAATGTTTACTGGTGCATTCCTTTTGAGAAAAAAATAATTTAAGACATTCATAATATCCAACAATAGGGAGCCAGATTAAGAAAATATCATGTAACATATGACAGGACCAACAAAGCAGTTTTCTTTTTCCCTAAAATCTAGCCTATACTCATAAAGATACAAATCTATCAGCCCGGGGTCATACATTATAAATTCAAGCAATGCTTCTTCTCAGGGAAGGTGTATAGGAATTGTTCTGGGATAGAGAAAAAGAACTTCACCATTCTAAGAACTACTTTATTTTATTGATTCAAAATAAAATTGAGCAAGTAATTTGATAAAACAATAATGATTTCAAGTCCTGGTTATTTGAAGGTTTATTGATTTATTTGAGAGAGAGAGAGAGCAAGAGAGGGAGAGGGAGAATGAGCAGGGGGAGGAGCCGAGGGAGAGGGAGGGAGAATCTACAAGCAGACTCCCTGCTGAGTGTGGAGCCCGATGCAGGGCTCTATTTCAGGACCCTGAGATCATGACCTGAGCCAAAACCAAGAGTCAGCTGCTTAACCAACTGAACCACACAGGTACCCCTCAAGTCCTGGTTATTGGGAACAGTATTCTTCATATCTTATTACATTTGCTATTTTGTGAATTTTAAATATTGCTTGTCATATATAAACTTTACTTAATATGGTTCTCTAGAAATTAGTATAGGATCCATTCAATTTCATTGCTTCTTCTGACACCACCACATCAATATAACGGTCACTATCATTATTTTATCTGATAATAATCTATTCAGAAAGAATCCAGTGTTGATTTTTTTTAAGGGTAAACATTGCAAAAATAATCTATCAGCTCTGAGGAGTAGAAATGAGGATTTACGGGAACAGGAAAAATTTTCTTCATCTCCTGTATATAGTTTCTTTTCCTAACATTTAAAATTTTACCATATGCACGCATTTAAGTTTAAAGCTAATTGAAAACTATTTAATCATATTTCATAATCACAGGCAATTGGGATTAAAGCTTCCAAACACATTTTTGATCTGTAGAGAAATGTTAATTTTGATTTATTTAGATTTTTCCACACTTAGATTCACAAAGACAAACAATTTTATTTGAGCTAATGAATCTAATTTGCCTTAATGAAATAAGAAACTATAATAAATGTGCTAATAATCAATCAGGAAGTCCTAGAATAAAAAAGATGTAATAAATACCTAAGTTACTACCAAAAAGCATTGCCAAGAAGAACATAACTCATAACTTTTTCCCTTTTTTCCTGTAATGTCCAAGTGAAGGAAGATCACTTCAAATACCATCATAGATCTACCAACAGAGATTTCAAATGAAAAAGCAAGTATTTATAGTACAGTATATTTTAATTTGTTTTCCTACCAATCAACACGTTGCTGTGCCATTACCCAGCTGCCTCCACTCGGTTTTCCTCGGCCCTGCATTATCATGAAGCTTTACATACATTTTAGGTTTTCTCTTACCCCAAATCAAGGCTATATTTGCAAGAAGTTGCATCTAAATGACTCATAAAAGATATGCAATTAAACATGCAAAATTGATTACTGCATGGAATTGCCGCTGAAAGCATAACATTTTAGTGCAAACTTAGCATGATTTGAACACTTAACAGTAAACTGTCACAGCAACTGAACTCAAGGCTTTCCCGGGCTGTCAAACCGTTCGGCGTCCAACTCTGCAAACTAAACTGTGTCATCCAGCGAAAATTTACATATTTAATCATTAGGTGTGGCGGCCACAAGCACATACAAGAATTGCAAGGACAAACTGGAAGGGGCTATGTCGAAAATTGTTTGGAAAAGGGGAGGAGAGGACAACCCACCCACCCCCAACACTGCAGAAACATTCATGATAGAGCTGCTAAAACAGTGTTTTCCAAATTGTGACCTTTCTTTTCTTCTTTTTAAAAAAACTTTTCCAGTTTTATGAAGGCAGATTTATTCATAAAAACTGTATACATTTGGGCTGTACAGTGTGATTTTTAAGGTGTACGAGGGGATGACTTAATTTATGTATATGTTGTGAAATGATTACCACAATTGAGTTAATTGGCACAACATTTCTGTGACCTTTGGAACACGAGCAGCTTACCAGAGCTCATCTGGGGCAGGCAAGGGTCTGCAGATACACCAACGGGACCGGAGCAAACCCTTCAAGTTTGGGGGATAGCCCATGCTGACCGCAGCCGAAGAAGATTTTCATTTTTTCCTGCATTAGGCGAAGATAGGTAGATAGTAGGAAGAGATGTGAAACTAACAGTGACTGGAACTTCTCAAAGTCAAGGAGCACATCCTCCAATTTTATGAGGCGAATGAAGTCAAGGATAAGTAGTAACTAACACCAGCCACCTGTGAAAAAGTGATAAAAAGCCGGGCGAGGTGGTTTAATTTCACTTCATCAGTACAGTGCTCACCTAAGCTATATGGTATTCCCTACTTTATTTCTTCTTTTTTAAAGGTTTTATTTATTTATTTGACAGAGGGAGAGAGCACAAGCAGGGGGAGCAGGAGAGGGAGAAGCAGGCTCCCGCCGAGCAGGGAGCCCGTTGAGGGGCTCGATCCCAGGACACTGTGATCATGACCTGAGCCGAAGGCAGATGCTTAATGACTGAGCCACCCAGGAGCCCCTTAACCACTATCTTTTCAAATACTTAGTTTTCTGCCATAATCTCTTTCTCTCCTCTCTTTATGGAGTTCCTGTTACAGTCTTTTTAGATATTTGGATATTGTCCAAAAGTTCCATGAGAAAGCTGTTCTCTTATGTTTTCTTTTTTTTTCAACGTTTTCTTTTTCTGATCATATAATTTCCATTAATGTATCTTTGTGATATTAACTTTTTCCTCCATTAAACCTCTTATGGCCTGAATTGTGTCCCCCCAAAATCCCTGTGTTTAAATCTGAATCTCTAGCACATCAGAATGTGACCTTACTTGGGAATAGGGTCTTTGCAAATACAATTAAATTAAAATGAGATCATTAGGGTGGGCCCCAATCCAATATGACTTGTCCTTATAAAAAAGGGAATTTTGTTTACCGACTCACATATAGGGAAGATGAAGTCAGAGGTAGGGGTAGTAATTAATGTTTATTCAACAAATTCAGAAGGATTCAACATTGAAAATTTTTCAGATATGTTTCCACTTCTAGAATTTTCTTTTCACTTGTATTTATATGTTCTATCTTCCTCCTGATATATTCTTACCTTCTCACTGATGGCAAACTTATTTTTCTTTACAATATGAAGCATAGCTAAAAATACATGTGTAAAATCCTAACCTGATAATTCCAACATCTGGGTTATTGCGTTGCCAATATCCGTTGTTTTTTTTCTTGAGAATAAGACATGTTTTCCTATTTATTTTAGATCTAGTAATTTAAAATTATATCTTGTACTTTAAGGTCAGAATACATGACTCCCATCTCCTGCTCTGTTCTGGGTGCTGCCCAACCCCTTGCAGTATCTGTGGTTTTCTCCACCTTTCTCCTCCGCTTTTTTAAGCCCCTCTGATTGTGAATATCCTACCAGAATTTTAGCTGCTACATGTGAAGTCAACTGCAGTGTGCCTTCAGGCTAAAAGCTGCTGAAGATAAGCTATTCACCTTCTGTCTTTCTGTTCTTGAAAATTTCCACTTCGTTTTAGAATCTGCCTGCTTATATTCACATTACAGTAAGTTCAGATTGGTTTTTTTTCCCTCCAGAGTGTATAGTTATCTTTTTTTTTTTTTACAGCATATGTCCCTCAATATTTTCAAAAAAATTAATATTCTACATTTAATTCTATATACATATATGTATGGTCACTGGATTTTGTGGGGACAAGAATTACATATATTTATGGATAAGCACAAAACCAAAAGTATTCCTTATTTGTTTTAGATTTTTAAAAATCTGCATTACTTATTTATTTATCTATTACAAGAATGCATTTTGAATTTTCTAGGCCTTCATACATGAAATGTCATCTTTGTCTTATTACACTTTTGAATAGCTGTAAGATATAGGCCTCATGGTGCACGATGATTTTGTGAAGCACATAAGACTTTCCTCATAAATTGTATAAACATTTAATACAAAAATTACTTTAGCACCTCTATTTATCTTACTTCCCATTGCATTCTTCAAGTCTCCAATTCCATTTCCTAAATTTCTTTGTAAAATTCATACTAAGTTCTTTCTTGCCTGAGATGTTTGCCTAGTGCCACACTAAATCATATTTAATGTATTGACTTGAAATTCCTAAAAAAAGGGAATTGAATGGGATTGTTGGCTCAAACAACTCCATCAGTGAAAATTGGACTGGAATAAAAACTTCATTTGTTGAAATGCAATTTATCTCTGTCATAAAACGTAAGATGTTGTGACAGTGCTTCATTTACAAAATGCAAGGCAGTTCTATCCAGATAATTAAGTCGTTGTATGTAATGTTGCTAACAGGGAAAGAAGTAAAAAAAAATAAAGTAAATATGCATATGTGATGTCATCTTCAAGGAGGGATAAGGCTGAGATGCCATTAATATTATCCATAGTCAGAAGCTTGTTACTATCTGATAACTAAAAGATTCAATCTCTAAATAATGTAATATGTATAGAAAGTTGCACAATTCAAATTTTCCCAGAAATCAGATTTCTGTTCTGTGAGCTAACAAATACTTAAATAAAGTTACAAATATGGTGTTTATCTTAAAATGTGCTGACTAAAAAAGAAAGTGTACATTTTTACTATAAAAAACAAATTTTTTCCACTGATAGTTTCTTTTGTATCCTGAGAAGTAAAAAAAAAAAAGTTCATATTGATTTAAGAAAATTCTTTAGCACCTTTAAAAATCCAAAATCAGGGCGCCTGCGTGACTCAGTAGGTTAAATATCTGCCTTCGACTCAGGGCATGATCCCAGGGTCTTGGGATCGAGTCCCCCGTCTGGCTCCCTGCTCAGCGGGAAGCCTGCTTCTCCCTCTCTTGCTTCCCCTGCTTGTGCTCTCTCTCTCTCTGTTAAATAAATAAATAAAATCTTCAAAAAAAAATCTAAAATCAAAAACTTTATTTATTTATTTATTTTTTTAGCAATAATGATTTCCTAACTTGTGGTGGATTAGGCTAAATCATCATGTTCTTCATTAGAATGAAATTCAGATTCATTTACAGTAATAAGTATTAAAATCAACTAAATCAGCACATTCAGAAAGAGTATCGGCTCTACTGACTGGATTGAGATAATCTACAGAAAGGATTTACTTTCTATACATTAGTTTTCTGTACATGTGTTGTTACATAGACATAGGATTGGAT
This sequence comes from Mirounga leonina, assembly GCF_011800145.1. Taxonomy (NCBI): domain Eukaryota; kingdom Metazoa; phylum Chordata; class Mammalia; order Carnivora; family Phocidae; genus Mirounga; species Mirounga leonina. The sequence goes on along the minus strand of NW_023270865.1, from coordinate 9,790,953 downwards.
TTTCACACCAAAATTACTTACCTACCCCCACTCCAAATGAACCCAAATCTACCTCTCTTTACTCTTTTTTTTTATTTGTTTTTTACTTGATGCCCAAGCTAATCTATATTTCTAATGAATGAATATCATGCCTTAATATGATTGTATATTTTTATCTAGCCAAATTTTTACTTGTAAATAAATTTTTTCAATTTAGACAGAACTATGTACCCATATTTTTGAAATTTGTTGAGATGATTTCTTAATGGTTGAATGAGTCACTTTTCAATTCTTTGGTTTCATTGTCAAATTGATCTTCATATAGGCTATTTGCATTTTCCTTGCCAAAGGCAGGTGGTGTGGGACTGCTTAAATCCTAGCAAATTGGCCAACAAAAAATTTGACCAAACTTTTATAAACCTTGCCAATCTAATTTTTGTAACCTATCACATGTATTTTATTATAACAGCATATTGTATAGGATATAATTTCAAAAACTTACTATTTAATATACAATGTATATGTTTATAATATATTTACATATTTGATATTTGATTTACCTTATCACTATTATGTATATTTATTTGCTTCTTAGAAAATTCAAAAATAAAACTAATTTACAGTACCTTTGTATTCTTTGTATTGTGAATTCCTGGGGAATGTTTTCCTCCTATCTTTTTCCTCCTATGTTATTTTTTGTCCAGTTACCTTGCAAGAGCTTTTGTTGCCGTTTCCCAGTTAAGAAGTGGTTAAATAAGATTGAAGCTTAGGGGCGTCTGGTGGCTCAGTTGGTTGAGTGGCTGCCTTCGGCTCAGGTCATGATCCTGGAGTCCCGGGATCGAGTCCTGCATCGGGCTCCCTGCTCACCGGGGAGTCTGCTTCTCCGTCTGACCCTCCCCTCTCTTGTGCTCTTTCTCTCGCTCTCTCTCTCAAATAAATAAATAAATAAATCTTAGAAACAAACAAAAAAGATTGAAGTTTAAATAAGATGGGAATTTATTTCTCTCTCCCAGAAAAGATGAAAGATACAAAGCTTTCATGACATCCCTCTTCCAGAGTCATTCAGTAACTCCTCTCCTTTCGGAACACAATGTTAATATTTCTAGTCTGGGAGCCTTGTACCCACCCTCTGTGGGAGAGAGACCAAGAGGAAGAGATGGAAGGGATAGCCCCACTGTTCTAAGAGGAAAACCTCTGGAAGCTGCCACAGCTGCCCTTCCTGTAAGTAGGCAATTCTTTAATTTTCTTTTTTGTTGTTGTGGTTGTTGTTGTTTTTGTTTTTTTAATTCTTTAACTTTCTGACCTCTGGTTTTAGAAATATAAAATGTGTCTACATCCCAAAATTAAAAAAAAAAAGACTACCTCAAATATGTTAGCAGTTTAATAATTCTGATATGAACTAAAATCCATCTGAAATCTGTCGCCATATGGGGAGGAGACAGGGACTCAGCCTTCATCTATATGGTCTTAGCACCATTTATTAAACAATGCAGTCTTTCTACAACTGGCCCTGAATGTCATGGCTATGCTGCCTTGCTTTCACACCCATATTTGAGCTGGTCACCTGGGCTTGCTTGCTTTCTTTTTTCTTCTTTTCCACTTGGGCTTTCTTTTCCATTTTGTCATGTCATAAACACCATTAGGGACTTGACTGAGAGTACATTAAATTTCGTGTTTTTAACACAAGCTTCAGAAATAAATTAAGGCATGGCTGTAGCCAACTCTGCTGCATTCTCTGGTTCTACTTTCCATTTTGGTTCATGCTTAGCTCTTCTGTCTGAACGAGGTCATCAGAGAGGCTTATGCAGGTTTCAGCAGACGGTGGCCACAATGAAGGCTCTGAGCCCTTTAACTAGTGTGTGACTGCTGGCAGTTTTATTTCTCACCCCTGCCTCTCGCCTTTGCATCCCACACTGGGGGAAGCTGGCAAGCTGACTGGGAGGCCTGGGTGCTCCCTCCTCTGGCATCAGCTGGAGATTCAAACCACACCCTCAAGAACCCTCACCCTGACCCCAGCGCTAACCACAGTAAAATCTCAGACGAGTTGCCTTTCCGAGACATTTTGTACTCACTTGAGAAGCCTTCCCTGCTCTCACCAGAGTCATCAATTATGTAAGTAATACACTTTTTCATATCTTCTTGGGGGGTGTGTGTGTGAATATCATCATTAGTGACATAACCCAAACCAAATTTTGGGTGGAGGGTTTATCTGACTCTGAAGGTGGAGCATAAGAACAACATATCCCAAATTACGCCATGCGAGCAATAGAGGGTGCTTCCACACCTCTCAGGAGTGCCTACAGTATTCCTGCTCCTTATAGCATTTACACCTGTGCCATAGAGAGCCATAGAGCGCAACCAGTGCTCACTTCTTCCCACAGCTGCATCATTTTATTTCCTCTCCATCTTACTACTAAACCCTTCATTTTCCCTTTTGCCACTTCTTTCTTGGATCTTTCTTTTTCAGCATCTCAACATTGCACTATTTGTTATGCTTTGGGAGGCAGTTTTCTCCATATCCAAGCAAGGCACTCCATACTTGTTCTAGTCCATGATGCACGCTTCTATTTTTTTTTTTTTTTTAGTGACTCACCACTATTTTAACCTGGAATGAATAAAAGCACATAATGTTTGAAATACAGAGATCCAACAAAGGTTCACACCACAAAGTCAAATACCTTCCAGATTAACTTCACCTATTTTAAGGTGACCACTACTCAGGCCAGGAGAATTCCCATCAGCACAGTCAGGATAGAGCTGATTTCCCTATAGAATGCTGCTCAGTGGATATCCAGCTTCATTTGCATTTTCAGCTTTGATATTAGAGAACTCTCTTAATCCAAGGATTTACCCTCTCAAATTGGGGATTTTCTTTCATCTCATTCCCCTCTTCCTGGTATAAATTAACCTCGCTTTCTTAAGGTAATGTTTGTGAAGCAATTTTTTAATAGTAGCCAAAGTTCCTAAATTCTTAACCCACCTGTCTACTATTGCTTAAGTCATCTTCAGAAGCATCTTCAAGTATACCTACCCCTGAATCCATATAAACACACATTCACGCAGGAAAATGAGGACTGTAGACCCAAACTCTCCATTGGAAACCCCTGCTCTGGTTGGCTTGTTCCAGAATATGTAGCATAATGAAAGCATCTTGTTCTGGGTGCACAAACTACACTGAGAGCAAACACAGCTAAAGCCTATAAGTTACAGACCTTTCTTGTACAAGTTGCTACCTTTGAACACAGGCTGTTTTACTAAGGCTCAGAACTTCCGGTCCAGATTATTTATCCCACGTTTCATTTGCACCTGCTCCATGTTGGAGACCTAATGTATGAGATTAAAAAAAGTGCTTCTTCTGGGGGACCTGGAAGTTCCTGATGGAACTGCATGCTGTGTGGAGAGGGAAGGGGTTGAGAGGATCTCCATTCTAGCTGAATTCAGAAGAGACAGACAAAGACAGCACCCACCAGGCAGAAGCCTGAAATTTTAAAAACCTTGTGTAACATGTTGAGAAATCCAATCTCAACCTTGACTCAGGAACGAGGAGGAAGAGTACCTTGAACTCCCCCTAACGGTCCACAGTGCTCTAGAACTGGACTGAACACAGAGACTCAGCCAACAAGCCTGAGGTCCCTTTGCAGGACAAACACCCAACCACACATATTAATAAACCACTTTAGCACAGGGATGGTGGTATTTTTATAACAAATCTTTTTTTATGTTGTCTTCCCCTTCTTGAACTACTCTGGAGACTACAAGTATTTGATTTACTCATGTGCTACTTGGCTGTCACCAAGAAGTTAACAAAAGCAAAGCAAGCATAAAAGGAAACTAATTATTCATATATATTGTATACTTTCCTCTTGCAGTATGCTCTTTGCTTTTCTTGGAAATTATATACTAACTATCAGGTCTCTTCACTATACCCTGAATTTCTCCTTACTGGGAGAAGGCAAACCAAACCCTTAGTGTATTTTGCTCTGGTACATCTGTTCTTTTGTGAAAAAGATAAGAAAAAATAAGGAGACCTAGCACTATTTCCCTACAAATCTTTTTCTTTTTCCACATGAATTATTTAGCTGCACTAAAGGAAGGCATCCTTAGAATGTAAACATACCAAGAGATGGATAATAACAAATGTATCCAAGAAAATGTCAATGAGCTTTACTTACCCTGCTTCTTTCTGAAAGCCCATCAAATGTGCACCATATCAGAAGTATGAATCATACTCAAAAGAAGTTGCATTGTTACAGGAAGCTTTAATCAGATATAGAGAAATACATTTCAAAGAAGAATGGTGTATTCAAAAGCTCTAGTGGCAAGACAAATGGCAGAAGCATGGAAACTCTGTTAAAATAGAAATATTTTTAATAAAATAGTTCATGAACTGGTAAGTAAAATTGACTGGAGGTGGGATTCTTCTCCTACTAAAAATAAATTTAACCTGATTTCAAAACCAAACTGAGAGGAAAGAGATGAAATTTAATCCATCCAGAAACCACTTATAACATGAAACCCATTTTTATGCTTTTTCGTAAATGTGGCCAAAATTGCCTTTGTCACTGGTTAAAGAGAAGGAAAAAAAAAAAAGGTTTCTTGATTTAGTAGTAAGGGTATAGATATTTTATGAGACAGTTCCTGAGAACTATTTCCTATCTAAGACTTTGACATTTTTGAAATGCAGCCATCAACACATATAAAACTGTTAAGATAAACTCCAATAAAAAATTGCAGAAACATATTGCATTGGTATTGAATTTCAGTATACTAATTAATGAGGACTAAACACTAATAATATTATACAAAATACAAAAAAATCACAACCTTAATATTAAATAAGCAATATTAAGATACTTCAGTAACAAATACAGTGCTTGACTAAATTCATTTTCATGGTAGTGTTACTCCCTTACATAATATGTAGAATAATAAGAATTTTTATAAAAAGGTTTGTCACATCTTTAGGCTGCATGAATTGGCTTATTGATGATTTCTGAAACTTTTCCCAATTCCACTTTAATATACCAAAACACATTCATATGATGGCAATGAAGTCTTCAGCAGCAAAATTTTAATCCCAGGAAAACTTAACACCTTAAACACTGCACTGTGGAACTTGTATGGTAGTGAAACTTAGAAACAACCTAACTGCCCAAAGTAGTATTTTTAATAAAACTATTGTATTGCCATAAAATGAAAGATTATGGACCTATTAGAAACAGTAATTTGTGTATCTATTTATCAAAATTAGAATAGATCTGTGATAGGTTAAGGGAAAGCAGGGATTTGGGGCACAAGTTAATATGTACATATTTACATTAAAAATAATAGGTTGTGGGGCACCTGGGTGGCTCATTCAGTTAAACATCAGTCTCTAGGTTTCAGTTCAGGTCATGATATCAGGGTCGTGAGATCAAGCCTCCCGTCAGGCTCTGCGCTCAACACAGAGTCTGCTTGAGATTCTGTTTCTCCCTCTGCCACATCCCCCTTTTCTTTCTCAAATAAATATATCTTTTTTTAAAAAAACACTCTTTGTTTAAAAAAATGATAATGGGTTGTAATCATTAGCAAACAAGTTTGTTAAGAGATGGGATTGTGTCTGTCTTATTCATTACTCTCTTCCTAGCATTCCTGCTAATGTGTGCCTAACTGGTATGCGTCCTAATTAAATCCATATTTCCATCTCATCATAGTTATTTCCATACGGCCTCTTGGTTATCCTGCTTCAGATCAAGGTATTTGTACTAGTTTGCTATGGCTGACTTAACAAAATACCATGAGCCATCTACCATCTGTCTATTTATCTATCTATCCATCTATCTATGCCTTTCCAAAAGCAGGATAACACATGGACATATGTAACAATATTATAATATCCACTTCTGTTTGGTATAAAACTTTATAGAAATGAGAGTGATATAATACAAGAGTTACATTTCACATCGAAAATTCAATCTTAACCTGCACACTCACTACTACAAATTTCATATACACTGGATCCTGTGTGTTTGTCCAGTTCTGGCTGGCATCGTGCATCTCTGAGCTCATTTGACTGTCATTACAACATCGCTGTCACTGAGTCATTCAACAGTGTGAGAAAGTACTTCACTAAGTTTTCTTTTTAAAATGCTTCGGTGTCCCTTTGTCATACAGCTAATTTCTGTGATGCCCAGTATACATTTTTCTCTTAATTGTTGATTTTATGGTTGGTATTGAAGTAGATTTCAGATTGATTCCCAGATGCCATTCCCCTCAAAGCAAGCCTGTTCAAATGCTTGTAAACAAATGGAGTAAACAAGCAGATATCTAAGCACCCTCATGACATATGCAGTTTACATAAAAATATCTCATGAAAGGGGTGCGTGGATGGCTCAGTTAGAAAAGCAAGCAACTCTACATCTCAGGGTCCTGAGTTCGAACCCCATGTCAAGTGTAGAGATTATTTAAATAAAGAAAAAAACTTAAAATAGAAAAAATTATCTCGGGGCACCTGGGTGGCTCCGTAGGGAGCCTGCTTCTCCCTCTGTCTCTGCCTCTCTCTCTCTCTCTCTCTGTCTCTCATGAATAAATAATCAAATCTTTAAAAAAGAAAAGAAAAGAAAAAATTATCTCATGCGTGTCTCTCCTCCACTGGGATTTGATATACTACTTTTTCGAAGTAACTGTAGGCTTTCAGATTGCGTCATTGCACAGTGGAATTTAGGAATCTATGTTAGAAGGCAAATCAACCATGGACTGCTTACTGAAAGTTATCTAGGGAGTAAAGCGAGAGAACTATGGTATTAAATAACAAATTTTTATTGTGGTAAGAATACTGAAGAGTTCTATCTTCAAAACAAATTTTGAAGTCCACATTTCCATATTGTTAACTATATGTACAATGTTGTACAGTAGATTTCTAGAACTTACTCATCTTATATAACTGACTTCATGCCCAATGAATGACAACTCCCATTCTCCCTCCCCCAGCCCTGACAATCACCATTCTACTCTCTGCTTCTTTGAGTTTGACTCTCATAGATACCTCATACAAGTGGAATCATACAGTATTTGTCCCTCTCTAACTGGTTTATTTTTGTTAGCATAATATCTTTAAGGTTTATCCTTATAAATGGTTTATCCTCAATAGTTTATCCATAAAAGAAGGCAGGATTTCCTTCTTTTATAAAACTGAATAACATTTCAATATATATATTTATATACATATATATGTGTGTATGTTTCTATTCAAAATTAGTAAATTCATAAAATCTACATAATATAAATAAATGTATTCATAAAATAATTTAAAGTGCTATATTCACAAGACTGCCTTCAAAGTATTATTATAGCATGCATTTCATATAATACTAGTTAAATATGTACCTAGTACTTTAAAAATAACATTTAATTGAACCATTTCAAGAAATCTTTAAAGTATGTATTATCATTAATATTTTATTGCTACTTATTTAGAGATACTTAACAAATTAAAGAACTGATTCAGAGTAACAGTGCAATAGTGTGTTTAAATGTGTCTCTAATGTGATTTAGTAGTACTTTAATTATAGGTTAAAAACATTCTCTTTCTAGTGCCTAGGATTAATAAAAATCAACCTACAAATTATATTATATATATAAGCATAACATATATTAAATTATAAGTGTATAATAGTCATTTTAAGCATAATTCTTATAATTATAGGTATTTAAGTATTATTCATATATAGTTAATGATAAGTAATTGTAAGTACAATTTATAATTATGTATAATCGGTAGAGAGGTAGAGAGCTATATACTCAAAAGCTTCTGTATTCTACCCTGAAAATTAACTTACTCTTTTTTTTATTATATTATTTTACTGTGGAAATACATCCTAAGGACCAATGCGAATTCAGAGTTTTAGAACTACATCTGTATCTCTTTGCCAATCCTAATCATCCCTCATCTGTAGGCAGAGTGATAATCCGGCCTGGAGAGAAAGAAGGGAGGCAAAATATGGAGTCAGGGACTGTGGCTCCAGGGTTAGCTAAGACTCTATCACCTATTTCACATGGAAAACTTGAAGATCTGTACAAGTGCTTAAAATAGATCCAGAAGCATGTTATACTCCGTATACGGCTCAGTGTGTTATTTCTCTTTGTTTCTATAGAAAACGTCAGCCATGGATAGCATGGATATTGCTAAGTCTCTTGTTATTAAAAATGATACTATTTTAAAAGGTCTGTAGGATAAGAAGCAGGGATTTAGCTGTGTTGAGACTGTCTGGTCTGCAGCTTAATTATACATATTTCACTTCTAATTAGTTTTGAATGACTTGAAGGTGAGACCTGTGATGTTTTTGGTATCAGTTTCATCCTCTGTTGGTATTTTGTCTCTTAGATAGCAAAGGGTTATATACAGATTTAACTCTACTCTTCTGGACCCCTCCATTCTTTTCCAACTCAATACATTGCTCCATCATCTGTAAATGTCTCATGATTAAAACCAATCATGCATCTATTGCTTTTTTAGATTATGATTAATTCTGCCAGCCCACAGGGCCATCTCAAGCTTCTCTCTTCCTATAGAAAGCCTAGTAGAATCCTCTATCTTATGACATGCACAAAATTCAGAGTAAATTCAGACTCAGCAAATGTCCCTAGGTTTGAATTGGTCATTAATCTCAGTTCCACTAGGAATGACAGATACATATATATATACATATATATATGTATATATATATATTTTTTTTCTTCTTCTTCATTGGATTTTAAGTGTTTGCCACAAGATTGGTGCCTTCACTGGCTTCCTACTAACTGCTACATACTTCTTGGAAGGAAAGCTCTTGGAATTTATTTATTTACACTTTATACCCTGACTTAAATATTCCTCTGCCCTAGGGTATTAAAATCTCTAATGTAGACTATGGAAAATTAGGAATATAAATATTTGGAAAATATATGCATGAAAATACATAAATAAATCCTTATATTTAAAGCATGCAGAATAACTTTTGATAATTATAATGCTATATAAATGAGTGCTTTCATTCTATCAATATAGTTCATACTAAGTTCTTTAAATTGTTAAAATTTAGTCTTTAAGTCAAACACATGAGATATATTTTAGTGTAAATGTCAGAAAGTTGACATATTATATAAAGCTTTCCAAATAACTAAAGGGAAAATGACAATTTAAGAACAGTCCAACAAAAGGGAGGAGAGTCAGAAGGAAGTAAAGAATAATCTGCACAAAGTACAAAATAAAATAAAGGCAACGTCAGTTTGCCACTTTCACTAATCATAAATTTAAGTGGTTAAAAATTTCTAGTTTGGCAGAGAAAGACATGTATCATATGATCTCACTGATACGAGGAATTCTTAATCGCAGGAAACAAACTGAGTGTTGTTGGAGTGGGGGGTGGGCTGGGAGGGATGGGGTGACTGGGTGATAGACACTGGGGAGGGTATGTGCTCTGGTAAGCGCTGTGAATTGTGCAAGACTGTTGAATCTCAGATCTGTACCTCTGAAACAAATAATGCAATATATGTTAAGAAAAAAAAAAAAAGAAGAAGAAGACGGTAGCGGGAGGGGAAGAATGAAGCGGGGGAAATCGGAGGGGTAGACGAACCATGAGAGACAATGGACTCTGAAAAACAAATAGGGTTCTAGAGGGGAGGGGGGTGGGAGGATGGGTTAGCCTGGTGGTGGGTATTGAGGACGGCACATTCTGCATGGAGCACTGGGTGTTATGCACAAACAATGAATCATGGAACACTTCATCTAAAACTAATGATGTAATGTATGGGGATTAACATAAGAATAAAAAAAAATTTCTAGTTTGGGAACACTTTGTGATACTAGGAAAATGGAACAAGAGAAAAATAAAGATTAAAAACTTAAAAAAAACTAACACTTTTATCAGTTAACATTTTCCACAAGCCTCAAGAACTTTTTTAAATACTCAACTAATGAATCATTGAACACTATATCAAAAACTAATGATGTACTATACAGTGGTTAACTGAACATAATAAAAAAATAAATAAAATAAAATGACATGAAAAAATATATTTGTATTAGGGCTGTTCTTTTGGTGTCAAATCTCTCAACATGTGTTTGGCTCAAGTATCTATTTTTACTTCATTTGGGGGATACAATTGCTGGGCATAAGGTTGTGGATCAGTAGTCATTTTCTTTAAAAAATGTCAAGGTATTCCACCACCTACCATATTATATAGTTTCTTTAGAAATGTCAGTGGTCAACTTAATTGCAGTATTTCAAAGCAATGTGTTATTTTCTCATTTTTTCTTGACTTCTGATGTTAAAAATTGTGAAATTGTTAAGGTTGGAATAATATTTGTATTCTGAATAATGTAATAATATTTTCAGAGTAGAATATATTTTGAATCTAAATAGAAATTAAGATATTAGCTGATAACATTAATCTAATCAGGGATTAAAATGATCCCAAATTGGGTTTTATTCTTTGAGAAGAATTTATGATATGTACTTCACCACAGTTTCTAGAATACAGGCTGTGTTTCGATGTCTCAAGTGAAAGCCTAGATTATTTACCACATATCATTTCTTAATAGGCCATAACTACCAATTTTTATCATTCCAGCTCCATGAGAATACCAAGTTTATATTAGCTTCCCAACAAATTTTGAATTGGTTAAATCATATATTCATTGGTAAAGACATGCAAAAATTTAATTATAGCTAAATTTCAAAAAAATTGTATACTAAGATAAAATAAATGCCCATATCAGAAAAATAAAATATAAAATTACCAGTATAATAAAATATGCTATGATGAGAGCTTGACCAAGTCAAGACCTAGATGCAAAATCATAGTGGCTTCAGTGAATCTGAGATATAAAGCTGGTGAAAATAACCATATGCAATTATTTCGTATTGGCTAAGCAGGATCATTGAAAGATAAGGAGAGTCAGTCATTGGAGGGCATACAAGGTGAAAGGAAGGGTATTTTATTATTAGTTTTGTTAATGTTTTTGGTTTTATTTCAAGATGGAAAAGAGTTGGCATTGTCATGTATCTAAAAAAAGTATTAGTATTATTAGTATTAGTAAGAGGTCAAAATATTAGAAAAGAGAATATATTTCCATTAAACACAATGGACACTTACCCTGTATATTTGAGAAGAGATGTAATACCCAACTGTCAAAGCAATTTTGAGATTTGGGGGCGTAGAAAAGACCCCAATAAATTTTGGGTGGCTACACAGCCATATTAAACTTCAAGGGAACATGAAAGTTTGATCTTCCCATGTTCCTGGAAGGAAAAGAAAACCAGAAACACGATAACCAGCTCTAATGTCTAAAACAATGCATGAGATTCGGGTGTGGATACTTCAGTTTTTTACTGCTAACATCTCATATACGCATCTTCAAATTCATGTCAAAAACCTCTAAGATTATTCTACTGTCTAAACTAGTAACACATCAAAAAATGTTTTTCTTCTGAAAATTCCAAACCGGTTTAAATCTCCATGTTCTTCATACTTCCACAACACCCTTCTTTCTTCTTCCAAACACAACACATTATTCTCAGCTAAGATTGTATGTATCTTTTTCTGTGACTTATTTTGCAAGTCTCTATGGCAGAATTAATTATTGTCGGTCATGAGGGTGGTGGGGTTTTTGTTTCATTGTTATTTTAAAAATGCATTTGTAATAATGTATGCTAAAAGTATGCCATGTATTTCTTTAATTGTAAAAGTAAATCATGAGCTCCTAGAGGGCAGGAAGCTTGACTCCTTAATCCTTAAAAATATGCCTAACCCCCTCAAGACTCTGTCCATCCTTACTGTTCAAGAAATGTCCATCCTAACTGTTCAAGAAATGTCTATTAAGTAAACAAATTAAGTAATGTTTGAAAATATGAATAAAGTGTCTGAGTGGACAATATTCTGTGCAGGGCATTGAATACGACAGTGTAACTAATACTGGGTTATATTGCCACTGAAAAAAAGAAAGTATTGTAAGCACACTGAAATATATACAGACTGCCATTTTAGATGCATTGACATGATCTCTCAGGATCAGAAGAGAGGGAGAGAATTTGAGGAGAAGTAGGAAAGTCTTGCCAAAAAGGTGACATACAATCTTTCTCTTATCTCTAAAATATGTTGAAAGGCCTCTGAAAGTAAGGAACAGCCCTGATGTATGTATTCATTTCCTAGATATGCCAAGCAATACTGGCTTCATAAGTTGAATAGTTAATATTAACACCATTGAATTAAAATGCAACACATTTGTAACCATGATTTTAGAAGAAAATTAGTATGCACAGGTACAGCAATTTTTTGATTACTCATTTAGTATTATATCAACTGCAAATATCAGAATACCCAACTAATAGCGGCTACAGAAATAGAGACTTAATTATGCTACTGCCAGGGAATCTTATAGAAGGTCAACAAATTAACCTGTCTATCCATCTTTTCAACCATTCTCAGTGTATTGCCCTGAATCTCATTATGCTATCTCCTTATTCAATTGCACTTTTCATGCCCAAATTCAAAGACAGTGTGCATGGGAAGCGAAGGGGCTTTTCTTCACATGGATCTTTTCTCTCTCAGAAACCCACCAGAAGACTCTGCCTTATTGCCTTATAGGATATATAAATATATTCATAGGGGGCACCTGGATGGTTCAGTCGATTAAGCGTCTGACTCATGACTTCAGCTCAGGTCATGATCTCAGGGTCATTAGATCAAGCCCTGCATTGGGTTCTGCACTCAGTGTGAAGTATGCTTGAGATTCTCTCTCTCCCTCTGTTCTCCCCCCCCCACTCTCTCTCTCTCAAAATAAATAAATAAATGAAATTTTAAAACAAATAAATAAATATATCCATAGCCATGTCCAATTGCAAACTGAGAAAGCAACTCTCTGGGAAAGTTGCACAGGGTTGTCATTGTCCCTCAAAAATATTTTGCTTTTGTTTTGTTTTGTTTTGTTTTGTTACACAAGGAAGGAGTAAAATGGCTGCTTGATAACCAAATAATATTGTCTGCCATGTTTTTGCTGACTTATGAAAGAATGAGAAGTTTGAAATGGGTATTGAAGAATTGAATCTCTATTCAGAATCCTCTGTATGAAGAGTCTGTGGATGGTCTCCATATGTTAACTGATTCGGAATTCTCATCATTCAACACGTTGCTTATAAAGATTCTTCTGGGGCGCCTGGGTGGCTCAATCGGTTGGGTGTCTGCCTTCGTATTGGGTCATGGTCCCAGGGTCCTGGGATCGAGTCCTGCATCAGGCTCCCTGCTTTGTAGGAAGTCTGCTTCTCCCTCTATCCCTCCCCTGACTCGTTCTCTCAATCTCTCTCTCTCAAAAAAATAAATTAAAAAAAAAAAAAAAGACTGCTCTGATGCATTGGCTGATACTGATATCCCCTGCTTTTCTTCCTTGTTCCTAGCCAACTCTCTCTGTCTCAGCTTTGCCATTCTCTGGAATGGTAAAACTGAAGTGGGTCCTTCCCATGGTGTCCTGAAAACCTGGGGATGCTGGTTGCTCACTCTACTTTCCCTTTCCTGGTGAAAGGCGCTCTTTCTAGCTGGAGAGTTTCCTCTCGGCAATGAGCAGCGTTGGCTTAGAAGATGGAATGATAAAGCAGAATGAAACGTCCTTCCCTTTTTGTGTGATTGTTCTCAGGTTTTTTGTTTCATGGTGTGGCTGAAATTTTTAAGTGTACTCTAGTGCTTTTTTTGTTTGTGGACAGCAGTCTGATTATTGATCTGTATCAGGGGACAGGGCTTGGGGTCTCATACTCTGTCATTTTGGTGACATCACTCTCTCCATGGAGTAAAATAATTTGGTGAAAGTCCAAATAAACCTGGTTGTCTCTTATCAAACTACCTATTAACATACTTATCATATTATATGTTTGATCTACCCATCGGTTAGAATGATCCAAGCTGCTTGCGCAAATAATATGAAGATTCTCAGCATAAAGTAGAAGTGGCAGCAGAAGCTGCCTCATTTCTAAACTGATTACCTCAAGTACACATTCGGGTTGACTGACAACAAAATAAGCATTATTGTAGGAAGAACAAAATGATTAACTGCAAAAAAAGAAGTTTACATCTTATCAAGAAAGGCATTTGTCTCCTGATAGCTGTAAATATATGTTTTTTTCTCTTTAATAGAGACTGTGCTTCCAAGAAGTTGAATGTGTTCTTTTTATATCTCTCTTCTGTTTTAGGAATGCATGCCAAATTTTCTAATTTAGTAGTTGAAGGGTTCTACATAAAATGCAATGAAATCCCCTTATTTCCCTTGAATAAGGAATAATTAAGCAGAGTGCATGAATCTGAGTCTAGCCAAGAGATATTTTTAAATGTTCTAGAGGATTTTAACAATTGAATGAAGAAAATCACTAATTCTTGTTATTTTTCTACATTTTTATTCTATTTTAAGAGAAATAATGCTGGCATGAAGTTAATATTTTATCGTGCACTGTTTCAGCGGCCGTTTCTATAGATATGCACTTCATACATAAGAATTTGGATTGATATTGCAATTTTATATATTCATAGAATCTAGTGTTTACCATCTAATCATGTGGGCGCTATTTCTTATATTTACTAGCAGGTGAAAATAAACAGGCAATATTATTAGCATTTTAATGATGAAGCTCAGAAATGTTAGTTGATTTACTCATCGTTATATAGTTTATTAGAAGTAGAGGAAGGACTTGAATCCTAGGACACATTGTATCAAATAATATGCTTTTTGATAGAGACCTGGGAAGAGCTGAGCTACAGTTAAAATGCTGTATTATGCACCTAAAAATTGGTTAAGTGTTCTTACTCCAATAAAATAAACAAATTGGTTGCATTAAAATTAAAAAAAAAGAAAAGAATCTCACTCCAGTACAGCTGAGACAATTCTTCCATTTGACACCAGTCTAGCACCAGGTACAAAAGAGCACACCCCTGTCGCTCAAAGCCAGGCAAAAAGACATGGCACAGATGGTTGCAAATATCCCTTCAGTGACATGATACCTATAAAGGAGTCTTAAGTGTTGCTGTGCTCCTGGGAACAAGCATATGCTTGTAGTTATTCGCATGAGGAACAATTTGACTGTGTGTGTGTGTGTGTGTGTTGTGTGTGTGCGTGTTTCAATGGAGTCAGAAATTTGGGAAAAAAACATCCATACAGAGAAAATACTATTCTCTAAATAAAATCGTTGGTTTTACGTTATGCATTGGCTGTGTGTTCATCTGTGCCAAGTTCAGCTGTACTCATCACCTTTCACTTCATTTGTCCAAGGATTCTTAGGCTACCAAAAGCTTTCATGGTAATCAATAGCTTTACGAAGAAAGAGGTGCTCTTATGAAATAGAACCCAAGCCTAACTGCTTGGTAAAATGCCAATAGAAATTTTGCATATTTTAAACATTAGAATACCACTTTTATTAACCGCACAATGATGGCTAATAATTGATGATTAATGATTTAATTAATGACCATGCAAAGAAGCAAGGTAGTAATATATTAAATAAAAAGATTTTTGAGAGAAGCATTGGATATTCTCCTGTGTCTGCATATTGGAAAACTTGTACAATGAACACAACCTTATTTCTTTAGGTTTTCCTGTTCAAAATTATTAAATTTATAAAACCCAGATTATATATATATATACACATATATATATAAAATAATTGTTTAACATAGTGCCATTTTTACAAACATGACACTTAGTAGTAATACCCATGATCCATGCATACGCGTGGCTGATGTTTTCTATAGAAACAAAGTAAAATAAACAAAACTAAACACTTGTATAAAGCATATAACATGCTTCTGGATCTGCTTTAAGCACTTAATAAGTATCCTTAAATTTTTCCTATGAAATAGGCTATATAATTTTGGCTAACCCTGGAGCCACCATCTATAGGTCCATACTTTGCCTACCTTCTTTCTCACAGGCCAGATTATCACTGTCTACAGAGGAGGGACGATTAGAGCTGGAAAAGAGATTTAGTTCTAAAAATATGCATTCTGCATTGGTCCTTAGGTTGTATTTTCACAATAAAATAGTATAATTAAAAAAAAGAGTAAGTTAACTTTCAAGGACGAATAGAGAAGTCTTTGAATTACATTGTGGTTGAATTGTTATCTATACCTATCTATATATACACATATACACACATTATACATAATTGTACATTATACTTATCATTAACTATATATTAATAATACTTAAAATAACCACGATTATAAGTATTATACTTATAATGATTATACATTTACAATTTGATATTTAATATATAATGTATAATTTGTAGGTTGATTTTCCCTAACTAATTCTAGAGACTGAAAAGAAAAAGTGTTTATTTTAAGCTGTAATTGAAGTACCATGGAAATCACATTAGAGACATATTTAGACACACTATTGCACTGTTACTCTGCATAAATTCTTTAGTTTGTCAAATATCTGTAAATAAGTACCAATAAAACATTAATGATGATACCTATCTTACAGATTTCTTGAAATGGTTCAATTATGGGGCGCCTGGGTGGCTCAGTCGGTTAAGCGGCTGCCTTCGGCTCAGGTCATGATCCCAGGGTCCTGGGATCGAGCCCCGCATCGGGCTCCCTGCTCAGTGGGGAGCCTGCTTCTCCCTCTCCTTCTGCCTGCCTCTCTGCCTACTTGTTCTCTCTCTCTGTCAAATAAATAAATAAAATCTTTAAAAAAAAAAAAGAAATGGTTCAATTAAATGTTAAAGTATTAGGCAAATATTTATTATGTGATATGCCTGCTAAAAGCATACTTTTTTTTTTTAAGATTTTATTTATTTATTTATTTATAGGACAGAGAGAGACACAGCGGGAGAGGGAACACAAGCAGGGGAGTGGGAGAGGGAGAAGCAGGCTTCCCGCCGAGCACGGAGCCCGATGTGGGGCTCGATCCCAGGACCCCGGGATCATGACCTGAGCTGAAGGCAGACGCTTAACGACTGAGCCACCCAGGCACCCCTAAAAGCATACTTTGAGGACAGTCTTGTGAACATAACACTTGACATTAAATTTTTTATGAAGAAATTTCTTTCAAGAAAATAAACATACTTGTAAGTGAATATATAGGGGTGCCTGGGTGGTTCATTCAGCTAAGCGTCTGACTTGATTTCAGCTCAGGTCATGATCTCAGGGTCCTAGGATCAAGCCCCTTGGCTGGCTCCATGCTCAGTGCCGAGTCTGCTTGTCCCTCTCTCTCTGCTCCTCCCCAGCTCACACACACACACACACACACACACACACACACACACACACACACTCCTTCTCTTTCAAATAAGTAAGTAAATAAATAAATACAATCTTTTAAAAAATGAATATATGTATGTACATATGTGTATCTCTATATAAAAATGAGTCTTATAGCTTAACATGCTATTCTGAAATAGTTGTTTTATCACTGATGAATTGGAAAGATATTGCAGCCAGAAAATATACAAGAAAATGGATCTTGGGCAATCTTTTTTTTTTTTTTAGTAGATGATCCATGATGCATCTTAATTTATTCATATGCATACCTAAATTTCTGGCATACTGAGTAATTGCTCTTTGATTTAAGGGTATGGTCTTACATTTTAATGGCATTGACAGTATGAGTGAAAACTGGTGGGGACCTCCTAAAATGTGATCTATAAGCTAGATCAATGCCTCAAGACTAATACAATAGGAGAGTTGTTTTTATTTTTCCTCTACCAAAATTCTTATCGATGAAAGCAAAAGATACCTTTGAAAATTAGATATGATTTCGCATGTTAGCAGAGTTCATGCAGGCACTGAATCGGGAATTCATATCAACAAGTTCATATTTCAGGAGGAACAGAAGAAAACACTGAAGTCTTACATTCATGCTGGTTTAATATTATATTCTCATGGTCATTCTTTGCGGTTTCTCTAATGATATTTTGCTTAAATTAAATTTTCTCTTTCTATCTACTTATAAAGATGATATATGTATCAGCAAGCGGTCCTTGTTCCTTATTTTGTTACACTAATTTTTAAACAAGTTTATCACAAAATAACCACTAATATTTAGCTGAATAAAATATGATGTTGTCTCTTGGAAAAATGGACAGTATTTATACTAAAGCTTACATTCACAAGGAGAGTTGGAGGTAGGTCCGCCATCTTTTCTTACTTATATTAGAATTCATCAGAAATTTAAATTGTTGAGACCATTCCAAATGCCCAGCAGAGTAAACTTCAGGATCTATGAAATAATAAATGCTCACGGTTGAGGTTTTAGGTTTAATAAACTTGAAATGACAGCTGATTTGTACTTTGCCTTACTGAATATTTTTTAAATTTTTTTATAAGTGCTAAGTAAAGAAGTAAAACAAAGATGAGAATTCTCTCAATCACTGAAGATTCTTTTATATATTGCAAATTGAAATGCTTTCGGTAATGCTCATGAATACACGGGAGACTGGGGTTTCTCTGTTATAGACATTTTCATCCATACTTTTGGAAAACATTCAGTTTTCTTATTCTGTCAAAGCTTTGAATAGAAAAGCAATAGCTTATGGATTTTTTAAGTGAACCAAAATTAATATGCCTAGTCTATCAAAGCCACACTCAATGCAGAAATAAAAATCAAAGCCAATGTTGAATGCACTATTTTCACCTCTTAAAATAAATCCTGTGGCCTTGTCAAATAAGCCATTTTGTACATGTAACATCATTAAAAATAACATGGCATGCATTCTGAAATGGAGACATTTATTCTGAGCAGCTCAGATCTATCTTTGATGTACTTATAAGCTAAAGGGCATGTGAAAAAAAAAATGCCTTAACTTCCCCTATATAACTTCCACGCAGGGGAGATTCAAATGATAAATTATTTAAAAGAATTAAGGAAGACACTGCGGGGCTCTTGCTGCTTATTAAGGGTGAGTGATTTTCAAATTTGGTTAAACATTTCAACAGTTTTTTTCTTCTACTCAAGCTTTATTTGCCAGGATCATAGCAATAAAAAAATTTTAAAACTTTTTCATCATTCTCCAGAGAAGATTAGTATTTCCTCCCTCATATCATACTGAAGCATTAACCTGTTGTAATTATATTAAGAGATTAAATTATTAAGCAGGTGAGACAAAGCAAGACCGACCCACAGTGATCAATTTCTTTTCGATACTCCTATAAAGAAATGTACTTAAAAATAGTAAGATGGATGCTAAAGGTACTGTTTCACAACAATGTTGGTTCACTTTATAGCATTAAGGGAAAAATAGAGGCAACTGAAGATGAATCTAGCAAAGGTATTCAGATCAGACTATGTCCTTTCTCTAGGCAGTGAATTTAACTAGCTACTAGAAAGACCTAAGGAGGTGGGAGCAATTTTCCAGGGTCTCTGACAGCTGTCTGACAACAGGCTCTCCGAGGAAGTTCTGATTCGTATTTTTCCAGTTTCTGTGATGCAAATGCACCATGATTGATTTCAAACTACCAGTATGACATCACTGACCATGGAGTTGCCAAGAAATGCAGTTAGCCCTCATCGGTTTTATGAGCCAGCTCCAACTTATTGCCAGTTATCTTCCAGTAGCTACAAAGTCATAATGTCCAAAGGGGATTGAACGTGACCTCCATGGTTCCAAAGTAGACACAGATCAATAAGGGAAAAGTAACTAAAGGTAGGTTTCCACTTGTTTTATAAATCTTTCCAAGAGGAGCAGACCTCATCCATTGACCAGTGGCTACTGGTGTATCAATAAATACTTCAGCTTCTTGTTTTTGATTTTGGTGATAATTCTGAGGCATATGATCTTCATTGTCTGACAGTATTCTCCAGAAGGATTTAGCTTCAGGTATTCTCAGTGGTTACATGCTTCATAGCCATACTTTATGTATTGCTTTTCCTTCCCAGTGACTCCTGGGATCATCTTCCACATAAATTATTTGCACTATAAATCTTGCCTTCGTGTCTTAGTGGCTGCTTCTGAATTTGGTGTCCCCACAGAACTAGTGAAGAACAAATATTTCTCCCATAATCTCTCCACAACATTGGCTTGCTTCAGCTTGTCAGTATTTTAGACCTTGAGTATACATTTTTGTATACATCTTGGGTACATTCTTCCTGTAGCAGTTGAACATGTTTCTTTATTTTATTTTTATCTTCCTATACGTTGGGGTTTCTCAACTTGGACACCATTGACGTTTTATGCTGGATAATTCTCTGTAGTGGGAGGTTGTCCCGTGCACTGTAAGAAGTGTGGCAGCTGCCCTCGCCACTGCTCACTAGATGCCAATAGCAACCCCACTCCCCACTGTGACAACTAAAAAAGTCTCCAGACATTTCCAAATGCCCTACGGAGGGAAAGATTACAAGTTGAGAAAAACCTGGCTCTACATCTTTCAAAAGTTCCCAGGTGAGTTGATAGCACTTAAACCTTCTCTAGAACATCTGAAGTTTGTTCCATTCTGTTGATTTGAGTGCTTCCTTCATTATTTTTTATGATAACTAACAATAATAATAAAAACTGTGTTATTATTACTACTATTTTTGCTTTCTGGCATTGATGGTTGTTCTTAGATCACCCTAGAATTTTCCCCCTTAACATCATTATAAATAAGTTAAATAATTCATATTAAAATATGTTGTAATATTTACAATAGAATTAAGCTCTTACACAGTTCAGATAATTAGATCTTAATTATAATTATAATTATATAATTATAATTAGAAAAAGTAATAAATTTGCAGTGAAATTTCCTGTAATCCATTCCCTGCTTAGGAAATTTCTTTCTGGTGTTTTAATACTTCATTCAACTTCAATGGACATTAATTTGCTTTACCTCTTGTTTTTGGTTGTTAGCAAATCAGACAAAAAATACAGTTAAGTAGTTTTTAAACTATATAGAACAATGCACAAAGATATTTAAAATATGAAATGTGTTTCACAACACAAAAAACAAATGAAAGTTTGCTATTATTGCACAATTCAAGTAATATATAATCAATGCAAACCCTTCAGCTGAAGTTTAAATATTTATTCAAAAATAATAATTGCCATTATTTATTGAGCATTTATTTTATTTTAATTTAATTTAATTTAATTTTTAGAGATTTTATTTATTTATTTGACACAGAGAGAGAGAACAAGCAGGGGGAGTGGCAAGCAGAGGCAGAGAGAGAAGCAGGCTCCTGCTGAGCAAGGAGCCCGATATGGGGACTCCCTGGGATCATGACCTGAACTGAAGGTAGACACTTAACTGACTGAGCCACCCAGGCATCCCTTAAGTATTTATTTTTGACATGTACTGTGCAAAGTTCTCAATATACTTTTCTTTTTTTCCATAAATGTTCACAACTCTCCAGTGAGGTGCATGTTGTAGTTATGCCCAATTTTATAACATAAACCTCGGTATAAGGGTGCAAATAATTAAATTCACGGGTCTGTTAACTATCAAAGGGTAAACTGAGCAAGAGTGAGCAGCCTCCAAAATCCATAAAAACGTGAAAAATCTTCAATTTCCAAATTTGAAGCTATACGGAAATATTAAAAGAGATGATTGAGAGCTACAGTTTTCACTTTTGTGAAAATGGCAAATATTCCTAGTGTCAAAGACTATAAAAGTTAGAGACCATATCTAAATATATATTTCAAGTAGTCATGTACTAAAAGGAGAAGAAAAAAGAATGTATTAAAATACACTGCTTTATGTGGAATATTTTTTTAAAGATTTTATTTATTTATTTGACAGAGAGAAAGAGATCGCGAGAGCAGGAACACAAGCAGGGGAAGTGGAAAAGGGAGAAGCAGGCTTCCCGCTGAGCAGGGAGCCCGATGCGGGACTCGATCCCAGGACTCTGGGATCATGACCTGAGTCGAAGGCAGATGCTTAACGACTGAGCCACCCAGGTGCCCGCTTTATGTGGAATATTTACTAATAAAATCAGATCTTACATTTTTAAAACATAATTAATGTGAGATTAAAAAATATATTCTCCTGTGAAGGGTATTTAATGATTACCATGAGGGACTATATCTAGAAAAAGCTGGCTTCATTAGCCAGAATCAACTTGAAGTAGACAAGAAATTAATTTGCACTGTATTGTATAAATACAAATTTAAATATGTGTCAACTCTAAAAACTTCAATATTAAACTTTTTCTAATTCTTTTTAATCAGGATGCTCTATTAGATGTATGTAGACAACCCATATAATAATCAAAACTCTAATTTTAAGCTATTAGCCCAATTTAAAATGCAGTAATTTAAAGAGTAGATTGCCACAAAATAGCAAAACAAATCTATTTGTACAAGATGCCAAATATTTTTTCGATAAGGGAAGAGGCTAAGGCATTTTAGTAGACAACAACAGGCAAATTTGGAGAAAACATATTTAATTCTCTGAATTAAACTCATTACTGTCTAGGCTTTGAAAGTAGCAGAAACTAGTTCTCATGTCTTCATAAACCCCAGAAAAGTCAGGTTAACAACAAATCAGTGAAATCAGATTCCCAAACATATCTAATTCTGTGCTGCAAAATTCTCACAGACGATAAATACGAATTAACGATTAAAAAATGTCTTCTTGGGGCGCCTGGGTGGCTCAGCTGGTTAAGCGACTGCCTTCGGCTCAGGTCATGATCCTGGAGTCCCGGGATCGAGTCCCGCATCGGGCTCCCTGCTCGGCGGGGAGCCTGCTTCTCCCTCTGACCCTCCCCCCCCTCATGTGCTCTCTCTCTCTCATTCTCTCTCTTTCAAATAAATAAATAAAATCTTAAAAAAAAAAGTCTTCTTAGAAAATAATTCCCCTACATTATCATCAAAGTTCAAAACTGAAAAATACATTGCTAAAGATTTTGAAGATATTCTTGGAAATACATAAAATAGAAAAGTGGAGATTCCCTAATTTTATAAAAATTGCACCAGAATTTTGTCATTCACTCATTCATCAACCAGTTTATTCAACATTCAGCATCTATCATGTACGAGATGCTGCATCAGTCACTGAACTTGGAATAATGAATGAAACAGGTAAAAGTTTGTCACCCTGACTTCACGATGCTGACATTTTAATGTGGAATGTCAGAAAATATACAAAATGAGTAGAACACATAGCATGTTATTTTAAGTGCAAAAGATAAAATTAGGGATTGCTAGGCTGGAAGGGGATTGCAAATATAAGTAGGGTCATCAGAGATTCACATTCCGCCAAAGTGGTATTTGAAGTAGGAACAATAGCTGAAGAAAGCAACCATGTGCATATAGGAGAAAAGACATTCCAGCCTGCTGGAACAGCAAAGCATGATGGCCTGAGATGGGTTACGTTCTCAGGATCTGGAAACAGCAAGGACCCCACCATGCTGCAGCAGAGTGAACTAGGGAAAGAGCAGTAGAGGATGAGTCATAAAGAATTAGAGGAACTAGATTTTATAGAACGTTGGGGGTCATTTGTGTTAAAGGGATTGGCATTTACTGAGTCTGATGGGAGAGATTTGGAGAGGTTTTAGCAGAGGAGTGAAAATACCTGACTTACTTTTCTAAGGAGCATTAGTCTGGCTTACTTTGAAAACAGTATCTGAATTGCCCTTTAAAGGGATAATTGACAAAGGGCTGAGGACTTTGAGTGTGGTCTGTAGTATGGGGTCAATAAGGACGTGGGGAAGACATATAGGAAATATACTGAAATCAGAGAGGTGTGAAATAATGGTAGCTTCACCAGGGTAATAGTAGAGGAGAAAAAGAGAAGCACTCAAACTTTGAATGTGTTTTGAAGTGAGAACAAATAGGATTAGTATGGATTGAATGTGTGGTGGGACAGGGAAAAAAAAGTAAAACAGAAGAATGATAGTGGTGCTTTTCAGAGAGGTAGGAAAGACCCCCGGAGGCACTTAATTATCAGAGAAGAGCAATTTGCCTTCCTAATTCCTACTTTCCAAAAATTCTAGTGACATTCCAACAGCAGTTTTGACTTTCTCCTTTTCTCTGGGCTATCACAAGTAGCTCTAACTTTCCTGCGCTTCTTTTCTTATAACAATATAAGAATTTTTGTGGTTCTATTTTATCCTCATTTGCTCATATTATGGTATTTCTTCAGATATGTTGTCATTTAGTGTGTCAGATTAAATATGGCTGCCAACTCCTAACAATTTTTCAGTCAAAAATGGGGCCTATGCCCTACACCTTGAATTTGGGAGTTCTTCATGGTGGGCTTGGACAAATAGCACACAATGGAATGACACCATGCCAGTGCTCAGGAAAACTAGTAGTTTCTAACTTCCTATCTTTTGGAATACTCTCATCTGGAAGCCCTAAGCAACCACGTAAGAAATCTTACTACCTCTCAACCACCACGCAGAAGCATCTTCAAGTAGGTCAACTGGTTGGTAGTTTGAACTAATTCTAACCTTTTACCCATCCCATCCAAGGTTACAGACCTGTAAGGAATGCTCTGTTTGGTCCTGCAGACCCAACCACCTGCCAGTTGAGTACTAGTGAGAGACCTGTCAATATCACCTGGAAGAGAAGAATTACCAACCAGAGCCCTGTTCAAATTCCTGACTCATAAAAGTGTGAGTTATAATAAAAAGTGTGTTTTAAGGCACTCATGTTTAAAGCAATTTGTCACATGGCAAAACATAACAGGAACAGATCTTTTTTTTTTTGCAAATGTTTTCTATGGAGTTTTAGTTTTCTTATCCTAGTTACCTTGTTTGGGAAGATTTAAAATTGACCTCTATATCACCACCATCTTCCCAGAATTTGAGTTATGTACTCTGGTGTCGTATACAACGTTGCTTCTCAAGAAAAAAGTCATTTTAGAGGAATGGGAAATGCAGAGATTTGGGTCGTTGTACCAAGAATGTGATAAAGGCTTTGAATCAAATAGTAACATTTGGTATGGCTTTTCCCAAAGCAGAATATATGCATTTGGAAATCAGGAGCCCAAGTGGGAATGACTCTTATTATTATTATGCCCAACAATATCCACATTTAAAAATTTCTTTCCCCAGTATTTTCATTTTATTGCTTCTGATATTTTAATTCCAAGGAGTGGAACCTTTCTCAAAGCTCACAATGATTCCTTAAATCAGTGTTACATCTGGCCATTTTGGGTCTTTTTGCTAATAAGGGATTATTATGTACCCTGGTGTGATTGATCCTTTCTATCTCTAATATACATTGAATTATGGAAAATTGTTTTCTCCACCTATGAGAGATGACCATATGAGGAGAAAATATAGTTTCTAATGTTTCTTGGTGTAGTAAGAAATAGAATTTCTTTCTTATTGTGGTATACACATACACTATTACTGTTACTAATTTGCTCTTCTTTCAGTCATCTTTATATTTCTGGAATATTGGATTTTTAAACCAACTATTGAATACTATTTTAAAAAATTTTCTAAAGATGATTGTTTTCGTATTTATAAAAATTATTTATAAAATTTCCTCCTATTGTGCTGTCTCTCCAACATTATTATCAATGTCCTCATTGGACTCAATGATAAAACTAGAGAGATTTTCCATGATTTTTTTGTTCTGTAAAATTCCATGATATTTTTTTCTGTATTCAAGAACTCTTTGTATATAAAAACAATGGTAACAGTTAACAGGTTTGTTAGGTCCAGCCATAGAGACAAATGTTCTTTGTGTCTTCTTTCTGAGACTATCTTTGATCACTATTATAAAATATTTTATTCTTATTAATCAATTCTGGTTTCTATTTCTTTCTATCATACCTCTTAAATTTATATTTTTCGATTTTGTGTTCATTTGATCTTGATTTTCAAATAAATTATGCAATGTTTTACATACTATCCTTCAATTATATTAATTTATTTCTCAGTTACATGAGTTGCCAACATCATTTAACAGTTTTTTCTTAACTAAACCCAGTGTTTCACTTGGATAGTAGTCATACACTCTCTCCTTGGTTTTCTTCCAAAATAACTAATGGCCTTGTGGGTCTACTTTGCCATTTTCCCCTCATCTTTTTAATCTCATAGGATCTGCCTAAGGAAATCTTCTCATAATTTTAAATATCATCTAATTGCTGATGAGTCCAAAATTTATAGGGCAACCAGATGTTTCTCCTGAATCACAGTATCATAAAAATACTTACTTTCCGTTCCTTGAACATTTCATAAAATCTCTAAACAACTCTCTATGAAAATAATTGTTTTCATTAGAAAATTATTTTTCTTTATGGGAGATGACCATGTGATTTATATATATTCTGTTCTTCCTAACTAATCACTAAATTGCTTTTCTTCCATTATTTTCACATTTTAAGAATATTTACTCCATCTTTCTGCTGCCAACATTCAAATTAACTATGTATCCCTTATCATCTGAAAAAAATTTTAAAAATCAGACTCATTATTTTTTGAAGTATTATACAATAGATTAAAATATCACATTTATTATTTGAAATAGACAATTTTATTCTAAATATCATATAATAGAAATAATTGCAAATGTAAAGATTATGGTGGTATTACTAAGCTATTCTTTAAAATTAAATATAAGAATGCACTTTCTTTCAAGTAACTCTTATTACTCTACATGTAATATGATTTCAATGGTCTCATTATGAAGTAAACTTAAAAAACAATTTTCTAAGCAAAGCAACATAAAAGTTATTTTATTCATGACAGTTTAGGTAGATGATATGTATATTTTTAATATTTTAAATATTTAATCAATCTCCATTAATAGCCTTAATACCAATTAAAATATTTCAAAGTAATAATTAGTTTCATAAAAGAGTATATTTGATACAATGGAGATTGAAAATGAAACCAGAGTAAGTAATCTTTTACTTATTTGACAAAATCATAACGCAAAGTCTACAAAGGTGAAGGAAACCAGAAACAAATGTAATGAAATGTTTCTAATCTTCTGTCTCTATATCTATGAATTCAAATTATAAGTAATTTCTTTGCAACCTCCCTGTGGAGAAAATGAGAACCACTTTTATTTTTCTATTGCTGTGGGTTAGGAATGCTTTGGGGCAGATAAAATGATATTAATACCCCAGATTTGTATATTACAGCTCAAATAAGAAACTACCAATATCTGCTAGGTAATTTATTCCCTATAACAACCTTAAGAGATTGGTAGAGCATTTAATAACATTCCTGTCCTTTATAAAGGAGAAACATGAAGCTTAAATAGCTAAATAGCCTTTCTTAGGTGATAATAAATCTTCTTTTCTTTCCAACTCCTTAAGCTCTTTTTCACAACATTCTAATAAAAACATAAATCATTAAGCTGCAACTAACTAAAAGTAATTTATTTATCCCTTGTTAAGCAAAGCAAATAATTTGGTACCGGAGAAAAAGGGGTAAATGAGATAGATTTCCCATCTTGAGGAACTCACAGTCAAGAGGAGCTTTAGGACACATAACTACTTTGTTTTTAATACCGTGTAGGAGGTGGAATTTGATTTAACGATGGCTTTTATTGAATCAAAATTTCCTCAGAAATTTTTGTAATTTATTGTAATATTATTTATGTGTGCATGACATAGGACTAATCTATTTAGCTAAGGCCACATGAATAATTGAATCTTAATAATTGATTATCAAAAAATTGATACCTAACTAAAGGAGTTTTGGTTGGAGTTCATAATTTTAGAGAAACATTTGCATTTTTACGAGGCAACCCATGGAAGGGAAAGGTTCTAATATGTAATGCAAGTATGCTGTCATAGCTGAATCACTAAATTGTACATCTGAAACTAGTATTACACTGTATGTTAACTGGAATTTAAATAAAAACTTTAAAAAAGAGAGAAAGTACACTGTCATAAATGAATCAAGGTTATATAATGATTTGAAATGTCAGACAAAGGTAGAATACAAAATTTTTGTGTTACTTAGACCTATCCCCAATAAAAATATTTTTAAGTGACCATTTCACATACGTGTATGTGTGTGCATGTGTATGTGTGCATGTACATATATGGATTGAGGGTAGGTCATTATTTTATAAAATTGTTCTTCAAAAAACATAACTACAAGCCTTCTTGTAGTTATACTTGCAATTTCACTAAGCTCTGGTTTTTAAGATTTTTGAGAACCAATGAAAAAACTGAAAAAATTAATGTAAATAGTCATATAATATTATTAATATTATATTAATATTATAAACTTATAAATATTAGTTTAGTTATAAACTTGTTTTTAGACTATATATATATATATATATATATAGTTGCCAAATATTTAAAAATTAAAGATGAAAGAGGATCCACATAGACCTTTAAATTCAATTTATTTTAGGGAAAAATATCAAATTCAGAATGAGACTTCTCCACAGACACATCTGGATAGCTAACCAAAAATTACCAAATATTGGTGAAAACCAAAAGCATCAGATAAAGGATATTTTTTTCTTATGGTGCCACACAAATGGAGAATGGGTGTGGAGAATGAAGTACAGAATTGGAGAATATATTAATGCCAAGAGAGAGAGAGAAAATAAAATCTCCTCATCTCCCCAGAGTTTCGTGCCTATTTCCATGTACTGCATGGAAAATATTTGTTATGTGACACAGAACCTTCAGCACTGTGCTGTGGGATCGATTGCTGGAAAAAGGCCTTGCATTGAGTCTTTACAAACTCCAACCTTTCTCCCACAATCGTCCCTTGCTGACACCATGCCAAGTATTTTGGCTTCTGGCTTTCATTACTATTGCATAAATCTGACTTATTTATTCAGCTACCATGTGCAAAACACATCCTATGTGATATTCAGTAAAAATATAAACTTTACTAAAACACACTAGTCCTCAAGGTATTTATTCCCTACTGAAGGAGGTAGGCCATGAATTAACTGAATTTTGGTTTTATGATTTTTTAAAAAAGAATTACAATAAAACCTCAGAGAGTTAACAGTGTGCAAACATTGCTAGAAATCTTAAAGAAAAATGAAATTTCTATTTCTATCTGGGGAAAGAGGACATTTGAGGCAGAGGAAATATCATATTTAAAGGTATGGAAGACTTAATGATACATTTTGTTTCCAGGTCGTGGAACGATTGTTCCCCAGTCTTGTCAGAACATAGTGGCTCTGAAGTGGGCGGCTGGGTTGACATCTAACTGCTGACATTCATTAACTGTGTGATGTTCCCAAAGTTTCTTAGCATCTCTGGGCTTAGTTATCTGTAAAACTAGAATACTAATGTTTTCTATCTCATAGAGTCGTCGTGATTTTTTTAATGTAGTAATATATGCAATGTAATATATGCAGAGAGTTTATCACAATGAACCATTCAATAAATGTTAGCTATAAATAGTCAAAGCGTAGATCGTGTACTGGGGTATAATTAGTGATCATTCTGAATATGTAGACAGGAACCAGATTATGAATTACTTAAACACCACGGTAGGAAGTGTGGAATTTATAGGAGACTACTGATTATTTTAAGGAAACGATCAGATTCTTATTTTAGAAATATGATTTCAGTAGTAGTGAGAAAATCATAGGAAAACAAGACAAAGGAAAGGAATACACATAGGGATGTCTGCTGTTAGAAGAACTGAAAAAAATTATGAGAGTTAGCAGGGATGAAGAAATAGAAAGGTTTAGAAATTATTTAGGAAATGGGAATGACTTGGAGATCTACTGGATTTGCATAGTGTAAGAGGATGGGGTTTAATTGCAGATATATGTTTAGGTTAATTATAATAATCTCCAGATTGTCCCCACAAGGAGAAGAGGATTTAGGAAAGATCATGAATTCAGCCTGTATTTAGATATCCATGGGTTAGTGTTCCAAAATTCCATTTAAAACTCCAGATCAGGATAATTCTTCCCATGTTCTAGTATCTTCACTTGATTTTATATCAATACTACAGTACTTTTAGGTTGTTGTTTAAGATCATGTTTGTTTTGTCCCATCACAAAAATACAGAAATGATGAATCTGTGGTTTCTCTCTAAGAAGTAAAATACTGTAAGGAACCCATAGTGTTGGTGTTATTTATAGGTTGCTAAGAGATTGCTTTTCATTGTATAGGAGTATGGTTACCACTCAACAGACAAATTTTCAAAAGCACTCAAATTGTAGAGAGGTAAGAGTGTAAGTTTATAGTAAGACATTTAATAAGGTTTTCTGAATGAAGAAGGAATTTGTTAACCAAATGGCAACTAGCAGAACAGCAACAACAACAACAAAAATGAGTGTCAAATAGCTGGAATATGTCATGGTGGTTTCTCCATTTCTAAAGGATCAGGTGTTCTAACTATTTGCAGTTAACTTTCCAGTCCATTTTTTTTATGGATGGCATAAATGTACATGTCACTATATCTTACTATGTATGAATATCTATCATTATAAATATATTATGTGATCCATTATTTTTGCATGGGTTCATCTCTTTGTTTCTTTAGAGCCTCCAAAGAGGTAGGCATTTATGTAGTAGATCATATCCTTTCTCATAAGCTCAAAGAAATCATTCCTAAAAATCTATCCATTTTTCTGGGATATTCTGTGTTTTCTTGTGCTAGTCAGGTTTGCTGTGATAACGAAAGCCTCAGAATCTCAGTGACTTACACAAAGGATTTACAGATGGTCCTGACTTACAATTGCTTGACTTAGCATTTTTCAGTGGTGTGAAAGCAATAAACATTTAGTAGAAATCATACTTGGAACTTTAAATTTGGATATTTTCCCTGGCCGTTGATATGTGGGATGATACTCTCTCGTGAGGCTGGGCAACAGGGGCAGCTCCCAGTCAGCCATGCAGTAACAAGGGTCAACAGCCGATACACTGACGACCTTCTGTACCCACACAACCATTCCGTTTTTCACTTTCAGTCCAGTATTCAATGAATTCCATGAGATAGTCAACACTTTGTTATAAAATAAGCTTTGTGTAGAATGATTTTGCCAAACTGTAAGCTAATGGAAGTGTTCTGAGCTTGTTTGAGCTGTGATGTTCAGGAGGATAGCTGTGTTAAATGCATTTTCAACTTAATGATATTTTCACTTACAATGGCTTTATCTGGATGTAGCCCCATCATAAATTGAGGAAGATCTGTATTTATTATTCACAGTTCACAGCAGCAGCTGTGATTTTGCTGCTATGGCCATGGGTCTGCTTAGTTTTGCTTGGCTCTTGTCCATATGCCTTCTCATGCTGACATCCAGCACGAAGTTGGAATCGCTCCCTGGGATAGGTCTGCTCTTGGGGGAAGGAGAAATCAAATGGAATCATATACTGCCTTGGTTGGCTTCTTTTGCTCGGCAACATTTTTGAGCTCAGCCGTACCATTTTGTGCAACAGCAGTTCATTTCTTTTTCTGGATGGGTAGTATACCATATTACAGATATACCCGAATTTGTTTATGCATTTATCCATTGATGGACATGTGAGCTGTTTCCAAATTTTGGCCTTTAGAAATAAAGCTGCTATGAACATTCATGTAAAAGAATTTGTATGGAATTACATTTTCTTTTCTCTTGGACAAATTGCAGAGTAATGTGGAAAATATATGTTTAAGTTCACAAAAATTACCAGACTATTTTCCAAAGTTGAACTATTTCCCATTTCCACTAGCCACGTATAACTACTTGCTCCACATGCCTGCCAATACTAGATTTTATCAGTAGTTAACTGCAGCCATGATGTATATAGTAGTATGTATTGGTACACGATAGTAATTTTAATTTGCATTTCTCTGATGACTCATGAAGTGGAATGCTTTCATTTATTGGCCATTCATAAAAGTTCTTTAGTAAAGTGCCTAATCAAATATTTTGTCCATTTTTGCTTTTCTGTTTTTATTATTAATGGCTTTAAAGGTTCTTAATATATTCTAAGTACAAATCCTCATCAGATTTATATAATCTAAAAATAATATCCCACTTTGTGTAGTTTTAATTTTTATTTTCCAAAAGGTGTCTTTAAAGAGAAGATATCATATTGATTTATTTATCCAATTTTATCGCCTCATGTTCTTTATCTTCTATCAAAGAAATTTTGCTGGCCAAAAGGTCATGAGGATTTTTTCCTGAATTTTCTTCTAGGAGTTTTACATTCTAGTTTGGATGCTTAAGTCCATGGTCCATTTCAACTTAATTTTCATCTATGCATAAAGTGACCTTTGAAGTTCATTTTTTTCCATCTTGATATTCAGTAGCTCCTAAGCAGCTTGTTGAAATGAATATCATTTCCTCATTAAATTACTTTAGCACCTTTAGGAAAGGTGCTAAAGTGGGAAAGAATGAATGAGAAAAAGAAATAATTAAGACAAAATTGACTAAAGATGCAAAGAACTGCATTAAGGAAGAATCACTGGCAGAGCGGAGTGATCAGAAAGGCTCCAGAGACAGGAATGAAGAGGTGAGATATTTGTTCAAAATTTAAAATGAGAAACTGAAAAAAAATTTTAAAGATCACCATTAAGGAGACGGATTCACTTATTATTTTCCTCCTTAAATTTGAAAAGGATTCCTTGAAAATTGACTAATTAGCCTTGTCAACACTATCCCAGAATTAACTGATGTTTGTAGCCAGCTGGACATTGATTTGGTGTCCATTGGATGCATTTGGTGCATCTCTTTATAAAACAAAAATTGGAGATAATGTTTTTTTAATGGGGGTGGGGTCCAACCAACAGGTATACCAATAAAGGTAAGATCAGTGCACTCAGACGAGTTGTGCTTCAGAGAAAGAACCAGCAGCCTACGCATCTCGGGGTATATCTGTCGTCCCAGGATGCGAAAAGGCTGCGGGAGTCTAAGCGGTTCTATGGTCTACCTGAGCCATTCTTTGGGAGATGAGAAACTAAGTAAATTGTTTTTAGCCTGCAATTCTCCGTTTCTCTGGAGTTTTGGGGAGGAAAACAGGTGACCCAGAAAATATTCCTTGAAACTTAATTTGGGGAATACATTTTTAAGATGCATTCAGTAAACTGATTTAAGTGATTCTATCATAGTAGTGATCACACATAACATCCTGGGAACACCAAGAACAGATTCGTGTGGTGTGAGGAAAATACAGTCTGTATCAATTTTTGAATAGTAAATACCGGGCAGAAAAATGTCAAAGACGTAACTCCATCCATTCCAATTGCCACTAGCATGGGTTAGCATCAGAGATGTTTAAATTAGCATGATGTATATTGCCCCTGCAATGCAATGCCCTGGCACAGCACGCTGAGTGTTTTCAACAGGTATACTGTATCATGTAGTTGTCCTAAAAGCCCAAGAAATCGGGTGTCCTGATGACATACATAAGGACACTGAGGTTCGCATGGATTGAACAATTGTCTACGTTTACTAGCTGGTAAGTAGGAAAAAAACGTATGTGAACACAAGACTCTCGGACTCAGAAGTTCACATTCTTGCCACTTGTTCTGAAGACAAGATTCACGGAAGTCATACTCTCAGTTTCAGAGGGGGGGAAAAACACTTTATTGATATTATAAAAATCTAACAGAAACAGAAAGAAGTAAAGGGAAATCTGAGCATAGATGAGGGCAACAGTAAGCAGTGAAGAAGAATAAGACAGAGGTCCATCAGATCAGGTGCTTACAACATCCAACATCATCAGCTGGGGAAGTGCCCCCCTCCCACCCGGTGGGGACAACCAGGCTGGAGTCCCGATTGAGAACCTGGGTGAAACATCCTCCCCTCAGGTGAGACGTCCAACTGACCATCTCTATAAAGGCCATATTTATAGGGCAAATGACGGGGTCTGAAGTTAAACAATTGTTTGTCTCTGTGCAGTTTGGAGCGAGCTGCATTCCTATGTTATCATGTCTTGACATCTTCAAGGAGGGCTAGGTATGCTTGCTTTCCTAGATTCCATTTTGGGGGGCTAGCCCAGCCTGGAGCCGGAGGGGATGGAAGGGTAGATTTACAGCTCTTGGTGTCCAGACCAGAAGGGCCATTTCTGACCTGGAAGCCAGCTAATGTTGACTTACCAGGCTCCCAAGGTCACTTACGCAGCACAAGTCTCACAAACAACATGCTTTAGCCTGCCTGCCTACGTGCAGATCAGGCGGTCAGTTATGCAGGACACATCACAGAGATGTCCATCCATACAGTACACCACTGTATCATGCAACCACCCATGATTAATGCCATGATTAACATGAGAGGGGAGAAACATTTAGAGCCAAATGATAGACTGTGGTTCTCTTTCACACACTCCCAGCATGTAGGGCATCCTTAACACATACTGTCTCCCCCAGGTACCTGCCCGGATGACTTGCTGATCTTCTTTGTGTAGTTCCATAAATCTCACTTTCTCAGGAAGCTTATCCCGACACACAGTCATGCCTGCACCCACACTGATGGTCATGCCGAACTTGCTTTTCTTTTCTTTTCTTCATGAACACATATCATCTTCTAATATACCAGGTCATTTAAATATTTATTATAGATTTTTCTTCATCTCCCCCACCCCAACCAGAAGATAAGCTCCACAAGGGCAGAGTTCTTTTATTACTATTATTGTTGTTGTTGTCACTGTGGTTATTTTATTGTCTTCTTGTGTATTTAGAACAGTATCTGGCATAAAGTGAGCATTCAGTAATGTCTAGATGAAAAAAAAAGAAGGAAAAGAAGAAAGGACAGAGAGAGAGAAGGAGGAAACTAAAAGATATGGGAATTCAGGAGAAAATAATTTTATTCTTTATTTAAATTGGGTATACCTTCCTAGAAATATCATGCTGTTTTTACTGTATTTTATTGTCAAAATGGAAATGTAAGAAACAGTATTTAAAAATTAGTGACTTTTACCTCTAATTATAATTTTTAGAATTATGTAAATGTACCTCATTTGTCCCACAGACGATAGTCACAGTCATCCACTTTATCTGAAAGGGCATTTGATATTGGCTCAAGTTTTATTTGCTTAACTAAATCATTTAATATGATTCTTAAAGTACTGTTTCAACATGAGGACTTTCCAAATGAATTATACATTCCCTCAGTGCATTACTCTAAAATATCATTTCCCACTCTCTTGACAGATCATAACAGAAGGAAGCCATCATGACAAAGAATAGGGATGCACACCAGAAGACAAAAGGCAGGATCAAAATAAATAATATCAAAGACAGGAGTCAGGGATGTGAGAGAATCACAAAAAGTGAAAGATGCTGCCATGTGACAGGAGTTGCAGTAAATTCGGAAAGACTTAGAACTTCTTCTTTAGTCAAATATATGACAGGCCCTGCTTTACGCATTTACACCCCTGTGGTGTAACACTCCTCAGGATTCTTTAGAGGGAATATACTGACTACAGTACTTTGTAGCTTGTCAGGTTCCAAGTTCTTCATGAAATACACCTGAGATTCTGCAGTGTTTCACTGATTGATTTAACATAGAATCCAGACTTAATTATCTCAAAATTCAGTGTGAAACTACATTTTGATACACTCTCGTGAGAAGATAGTCTAAACTTTCATTATACTAAGCCTTTTACAGTTTTATGAGGCATATCCCTAAAACCGAGAATTGCCTTCTGAATGAATGTAATGCTGTCCAGGTAAATAAAGAAAGACCACTTGTACTTGATGGTCTGACCTAAATAGTTCTCTCTAAAACTGAATACCGTAGTGCATCCGAAACATGGAGCTCTTCTTAAGTTTCAATCAATGAAAAGTGTAGTCACCTGACAGCATTTTAATTAATATAGAAAAGAGATGAATTAATGAAAGTTGATCGAAATAACTCAATAAATATGTTCCAATGTCAAGTAGTATTTTGATATGAAGGTTTTAGCTGTGCCTCCAGGGACTGGAGGTGAAGTGTATATTGGCTGAACAGTAAAGATGGAGATAATTGCACTGTAACTCATGAATTGCATCTTTCACCAAGTTGAATGTTATTATTTACCCTTTCTTAAAATGGTATTTATTATATCTTAACTCCAGCATCTTAAGTGGCTAGAGTGTTTCAGGATGTATCCTGTCAGTAAGTCTTACAGATAGAAACATAGCCTGAGAACTATATTTAAAGATCAATCAATGTTTCCATTACCAGTTTCTGATAGTTTTACTTTGTCATGTTAAATTACATGGTAATATAATGTGCTTTCTTTCCATTTAGATTTCAGCTTAGTAAAAATAAGACAATGGCAAGCTGATGATTTGACACATTGTAACATTCTCCAGGCACATTAAGTGTTTGTAACTACTGTTTCTTTTGAAGGCAAGGAGTAAGAAAAGAAAAGATAGAGAAATACATCAATTTCACTCTGTGCAAGATTTTGGCAAATAGATGTAGAGAAATTAATGAAAAGTGGGCTAAAGTAGATACATTCTTATTTTCTCTAGAAAATATGAAATGGAGAGACATAATCTTGAAACTCTCTTGAGGGTTGTTATGAAATAAGTCCAGGGACATTTCAAGGTGGAGAAAAATTGAACTTTGATTTGTTTGCATTTATCCCCATAAACCTACAATGTTGGAGTAATTGTAGGCATTGCAAAATTTATTCTGTGTAGAATAAACTGAGAAGGAGATAATAAGGCTACTCTCCTCTGATAAATATTCACAAATATTTATCAGATTAATATGATTAAATTTTTGGTTACTTATTCTTGTACTATGCACAACATATCATACCGATTCTCTATATAGAGAAATCAAATTTAAACTGAAAATAATCCAAATTATTTTAAAATTGTATTAAACTTACATCCTAATACTACTGATGCATTCTTTTTTAAAAAATCACATATGTACACACATGAACTCCCACATACAGGTGCACACACACACACACATACAGGGGTGTCAAATCTACCTCATTAAGTTACTAGAATGGTAGCCAGTCTTGCTTCTTCCTTCCCAAGTCGAATGAGCTCTGTCCTTGGGATGGTAGTCAGCCTCTTCCCAAATGCCACACAACAGATAGCATTAAGGTATTTTCCATTGCATGTTTCTGTGGTTTTTTGTTTTTGTTTTAGCTTCATTGCTGTATAATTGACTAAAAATTGTGTATATTTATACAATGTGGTGTTTTGATATATGTATACATTGTGATATATTTACTATAGTCAAGTTAATTAAAGCATCTGTCACCTCACACAGTGACCTTTTTATTAATTAATTAATTTTGTGGTGAGAACACTTAAGATCCTTTCTGTGGTAAATTAGTTGTCTCTTTCTTTTCTCAGTGTCTACTGTGATATTTTTCTTCTTGATCTCCAAAAATACTTGATTTCTTTAATTTTAAATTTTAACGTTGATCATGTACTTAGTCAATTCTATTATTTCTTATAGTTTGTGTGTTTGCTTGGGTTTTCTATATGGATAATATTTTTTTCCAAACATAATTTTCTTATGAAATCCCATTTTTATTTGAAAACTCTAAAATCTCTAATTGCACTGATTATTGTCTCAGATATGATGGTGGATATAGATAATTGGTGTGGGCCGATGATGTTTGCTCATGGATTTAAGAGGAATGATATGAAATATTCACCAAGATGGATGGCATTTGCGGAGGTTTGTACACAGAGAACGGGGATTGGATTAAGAATCTCTCCTGTTTTCAAATTAAAACTTGGAAATGAGTTAATATTTACTTTTTACACTTCTTTATATGTAAAGTGAGATAATAATGATGGTATTTTTTCTTATTTAAACTTTTTTTTTTTAAGATTTTATTTACTTATTTGACAGAGAGAGACACAGAGAGAGAGGGAACACAAGCAGGGGGAGTGGGAGAGGGAGAAGCAGGCTTCCCTCAGAGCAGGGAGCCCGATGCGGGGCTCGATCCCAGGACCCTGGGATCATGACCTGAGCCGAAGGCAGAGGCTTAACGACTGAGCCACCCAGGTGCCCCTTATTTAAACTATTTTTAGTAATCATTCTTGCGCTTCTCACATAAAAATCTAGTTTGCAGTGATGAATTCCTTTTAATTAATAGACTTAACTTTTGAGAGCAGGTTTAGGGTTACAGAAATATTGTTCAGAATGTACACAGAGTTCCTACACACAATTCTACCCCCACACAGTATCTCTATTATTAACACTTTGTATTAATGTGGTACATTTATTAAAACTGATGAACCAATATCTATGCATTATTCCGTGAAGTCCATAGTATACTTCACATCTCACACTTTGTGTTGTACAGTTCTGTGGGTTTCAACAAAGGTTTTGAAACGATAATGCCAAGTGTCCAAACAATGCAGCATCATAAGAAATTACTGCACTGCTTAAAAAATGCCTTGTGTCCCACATTTTCATCCCACCCCGTCCACCTGGATCCACAACCACTGATCTTTTTACCATGTCTATAGTTTTGCCTTTTCCAAAATATCATATAGTTGGAATCATACTGTATGTTGCATTTTTAGACTGACTTCTTTCTCTTAGCAATCGTATGGATTGAAGGGTATCCCCCCAATACATATAAAGATTTTATTTATTTAGAAAGAGAGAGAGAGTGTGTGAGCAGGGGGAGGGGCAGAGGAAGAGGGAGAGAGAGAATCTCAAGCAGTCTCCCGGCTGAGCGTGAGCCCGACATAGCTCGATCTCAGGACCATGAGATCCTGACCTGAGCCAAAAATCAAGAGTCAAATGCTCATCCAACTGAGCCATCCAGGTGCCCCATGACTGGCATCCTTTTAGAAGTGGAAATGCACCCGAGGTGTGCAAGCAGAGAGGAAAGGTTAGGATTCAGAGAAAGTAGTCATTGGCAAGCCAAGGCGAGCAGCCTCAGGAGAAACCAAACCTGCTGACTCAGTACTGGACTTCTAGCCTTCAGTATTGTGAAAAAATAAGTGTCTGTGGTTTAAACCATCCAGTCTGTGGTATTTTGTTATGCCATCCCTACAGACTAATACAGCAACATACATGTAAGATTCTTCTGTAATGTCTTTGCATAGCTTGATAGCTCATTTCATTTTTTAATCATTCACTTACTAAAGAAAATCTTAGTTGCTTCTAAGTTTTGATTATTATGAGTAAAGCTGCTATAAACTTTCATGTGCAGGTTTTTGTGTGGATATGTTTTCAACTCATTTGGGTACATCTCTAGGAAAATGGTTGCAGGACTGTATGAAACCTGTTATTTAGTTTAACAAGAAACTGCCTGTCATCCAAAGTGGCAAAGTGCAACATGGGTAACATTTTGCACTCTCACCAGCAATGAATATAATTGTTCCTATTGCTCCATACCCTTACCAGCGGTTAGTGTGGTAAGTGTTTTGGATTTTAGCCATTCTAATAGATGAAGAGCCTGAATAGACATATTTACAAAGAAGATATTCAAATGGCCAACGGGTACATGAAAAAGTAGTCAACATCATCAATGATGAGGTAAGTGCAAACCAAAATCACAAGGAGATAAGATAAACATGCCTGTTAGGAACACTACCATTAATATACAATGAAATACTATTTAACCATAAAAGAAAGGAAATCCTACCATTTGCTACAATATGGATAGACCTTGAGGGCATTATGCTAAGTGAAGTAATATATTGTATGATCTTACTTATATGTAGAATCTTAAAAAAAACAAAACAATTTCATAGAAAAAAGAAATCAGACTTGTGGCTGGCAAAGGCAGGGATGGAGGATGGGGAAATTAGGTGAAGGAGAAATTCCAGGTATAAGATAAATAAGCTCTGGGGATACACTGGACAACATGATGACTTAGTTGACAATACTATATGGTATATTTGAAAGTTGTGAAGTTTTAGACTTCAGGTAGAGAGTTCGGTTGCTGTGAAAGTCATACATGAAATTAAATAAATAAAATAAATATAAGACAATGATGAAAGGGAAAAAACAACAAAAATTGTGCAGTAAAAGAAATATAAAGTGTTCTACAATGTGTGGTTTACATGAAAATACTGTTTATATAATTATAATCATATGAACATTTAATAATTTAGATAACGGTATATCTATCGTATATATATATATATCATCTAGCTATTTATACAGAGAGAGAGAGGGGAGGGAGAGAGAGAGAGAGAATTATATAGTACATAATTAGCTTAAGAAAAAGGAGCATCTGTAATGGAGATTTGTGTATAAGATTTAAATCC
Source organism: Mirounga leonina (assembly GCF_011800145.1). Taxonomy (NCBI): domain Eukaryota; kingdom Metazoa; phylum Chordata; class Mammalia; order Carnivora; family Phocidae; genus Mirounga; species Mirounga leonina. Next base: position 9,750,977 of record NW_023270865.1, on the reverse strand, counting down.
TAATGTTCTTTAGTAAAGATACAGTGTAAATTTGAAAGCTAACATATAATATTGGTATAAACATCTTATTTATACAATTTTACATATATATTACATATATATGTACATAAATAAAACCATAGTCTCTGGTAATTTGGGAGGTGGGGGATAATGAGTATTCTTTTTAATGGTAAGCTTGTAGGATGACTTGCTTTTTTTTTTAAGATTTTATTTATTTATTTGTCAGAGAGAGATTGAGAGCACAAGCAAGGGGTACAGCAGGCAGAGGGAGAAGCAGGTTCCCCACTAATCAAGGACCCCAGTGCAGGACTCAATCCCAGGACCTTGGGATCAAGACCTGAGCCGAAGGCAGACGCTTAACCAACTGAGCCACTCAGGCATCCCGGATGACTTGCTTTTTAACTATCTACCAAATACTTGCAATAAAAATAATGTTAAATAAAAATGATCTAAGCTCTATTTTAAAAGAAAGTTGCATGAATAATTAAAATGATAAAGTCATTCATATGAAACAATGTTTTTCATAATTATCATTAAGACAATGATAATTTTGCCTCATATTTGCTTTTGCTCTTGATACCTATAGTGGCTTTTAGTGTAATTCCATATTGTCTATATAATAAAATTCATTAATCATATAAAATAATATAAAGCCAAAATTTGAAAAACCTGAAGGCTCAGACTCAGCTGTGAAAAAGTATTTGAAAACCTCTTTCATGAAATGATTGTCTGCAGGTCCAGAAACAGTAGCTATACAAAAGGGGGAAAAATGTACGAATTCCCTTAGAAAAGAAAACCCAACCACATTTAGGAGTAAAACCCAATGAACCTGAGAACAAACAAGCAGAAGGCAGAATTCCACAAACAAGCAGAAGGCAGCCAGGCAGGATGTAACCCATAGGGGAAATCACAAAGAAGCAGAGTAGCTCTGGAGAAATCCTAACTGAGGTCCAGAGCATATACAGAACCTAAAGGCACAGCCCCAGCTCTCAGAAACTAACGTGAGAGAGCAGCCCTGGGGGCGGGGGGGGGGGGAGAAGGGTATTTAAATAACAAATATGCTCAGGAAGGAAAAAAATCTAAACAGAGTAGTGAATCTACTCTAAAGAGCCACAAAAAGCAGTAGGAACAGCAAATGCTAAAACAAAGAGAACATAAAAGTATAATACACTAAATTTGAATAGGAGAAAATTGCCTCAGAGAACAGAATGAACCTGCCACAGCAGGAAATCTATAGATTAGAAAATAATAATGTTCTTCACCACATTTAGTAGAAAAGGATGAAACCCAATAAATGGACAAACTTAAAAGTGCTTAGAGAAGATAAACAAATGCCACTGGGCGAGTTGACTATTATTTTTTTTAAGAGCGTGTAAAAAAAATACACAAATTTTCCGTGAACAGGTGAACTATTGCATACATTCATCTTCAGACTGATTTAAAGGTCAGTGTTGACTATAGCACTATAATTTTTCAATTCTAAAGAATGGCATCAACCGAAGAGTAACATTTTGATTGACACATAACAAATTAAGCCCCATATTTTTCCTATAGGAGCAAGTCTTTATCACCCCAATCATCCATGGCAAACGATGTGCTATGTAGATACAGATCACATGCATTCTGTTTTTTTATATTATTTATTTATTTATTAGTGAGAGAGAGAGGGAGAGAGAGCACAAGCAGGGGGAGTGGCAGGCAGACGGAGAAGCAAGCTCCCTGCTGAGCAAGGAGCCTGCACGGGACTTGATCCCAGGACCCCCATCATGACCTGAGCCGAAAGTAGAGGCTTAACTGACTGAGCCACCCAGGTGTCTTAGATCACATGTACTTTAAAGCAGAGTCAAATAAGGATAGCAGCAAGGCTATTCAGTGGTATGTAAACAAATTAACAAATCCTTGGTATACAGCTACTCACACAAGCCACATTCCAATAATTTGTTGTCCATGTATCCCATTGGCTGGTGGATAGAAGCGGGTTGTATTCTGTTAAACACATTACTTTACAACCCAGGTGCTGTAACGCAGCACAATTTCCTGACTGGAGCATGATAGACACTCAGTCCTTTGCATGAAAGGACAGAAATTTTGGTTCACTGTTGCACATGTTCCTTTAAAACCTCATTCTTTAAAAAAAAAAAAAATGAAGTTACCTGAATTTATGTTAATACCAAACAGAGAGAAAAAAAGACACAGAGACTAAATAAAGCATACGGTAAGAGTGGGAAATTATGAAGGTTAAGCATAAATAACAAAAAGCAGGGCGCCTGGGCGGCTCAGTTGGTTAAGCGACTGCCTTCGGCTCAGGTCATGATCCTGGAGTCCCAGGATCGAGTCCCGCATCGAGCTCCCTGCTCGGCAGGGAGCCTGCTTCTCCCTCTGACCCTCCCCCCCTCATGTGCTTGCTCTCTCTCATTCTCTCTCTCTCAAATAAATAAATAAAATCTTTAAAAAAAATAAAATTAAAATTAAAAAAAAGTAAATATGTTTATGAAAATTAAATATCTATATATTACGACAAAGTCATTCCATTTCTAAATCTGTATCTTTTTAGGGAAACGCTCACACAGAGCTACAGCCCCATGTACAAAGCTAATCACCTCATTAGTGATTGTGCTAGCTGTCAGTTGGATTTAACAGTGACCAACACTAGGGAAATAAATAAGTAAAACTGCATTGATCATCGTTACGGTATACTATGCACCAGATAGAAGTCAAAGTCTGTAACTATGTAACCCTGAACATACCTTAAATACATACCATTCAGTGAAGAATGTGACATAGAAAAGCTTTGTGTAACAATACTTTTTCAGGTTAAATGGTATACATGCAATACATAAGTTTTTATATTGTTCATGTATACATATATATGCAAGGACATGTTCATCAAATACTAAGAATGAGTACTTTTTACTGACATGGGAAGTAGGTGTCCAGAGCCCCTGTAGGAATTGTATTAATGATTCTGAAAATTTGATATATAAAATACTTTGTCAGATGGTCAAACCAAGTTATAGAATAAAATGTACAGCCTTATACCTATTTATTTGTTAGAGAATCTCACATTTTAAAAAATACGAATTAGGTGTTTCTTCTCAGGAGAAAAGCAAAACGAACAAACAAAAAGCCCAAAGAAATTTTAATCATGGTCTTAAAGATGGAGAATCTATAAATTGGAAATGAGGGTAACTAATCACAGGACCCCATTCTGGGGATATTCCTCTCCTGTCAGTGAGGGAAGATCTACTTTTATGGGCTTTCTAACAAAGTTGGCATAACTTTACTACTATAGTAATTTATGATTTTCCACAACAGAGAAAACGTATTTTTCATTTTCCAAATATAACAATCTCAGACGTTTGGGGAATTTTTTGTTTGTTTGTTTGTTTTGCTTTGTTTGTCTTAAAGATTACCCAGCAGAGTAAGATTCCTTGGGATACACTTTGGTAAATCATGTTCTGTAAGAATATATTTGAATGAATCCTGGTGATAGGTTTAGACTTGGAAATTTTAAGTGAAGTGTTAATAATTTGTTAGAAAAAAATTAGCAAACTGGAAAGGATCTTGTTTATCAAAGTAACCTATTCTCTGAAATGGAGGTGATATAGGCAGGCCGGGTCTGAGGGCCCGGAAGGGTCCTGCATGATTAGCCGAGAGGGTCCTTGGCTTCTTCACACAGGATGGAAATCAAAGGTGAGCCAGCAGGAGGTGAAAGCAGTTTATTGATGATAGAAAGAGAGACAGCAGATACAGATGGTCCTGGAACATCTAAGAGACCCAGAAAGGAAAAGAGCATAAGTCTCACCTTTGTTCTGGGTCTGGGGGTTTCTACTGAGGTAGGTGGTCTGGTATACCTGTCCTCTCAGGCATCCAGGAACAGGTTAGATCAGAGATGAGGGTCCAGGTGTTATTCAGTGGAGCGAGGGAATCTTGGCATGGAGAGGTCTAGCTGCAGTGGTCTGGAAAGCACATAGGATAGCTTCCTCTGGTCACTCTCACCTGGTCCTTCCTTTGATGTTATTTGTTCTAGAGAATCATTATAACTCCCTGTCCCTTACAAGGAGGACAACGCTATTTGCATTACAAGCATGTATAGAGTAGGGTGGGAGTGCAGGTCCTAGCAGGAATGAAAGCCAGAAAAGAAGCAAAGGAAAAAAAAAAATCTCATGGGGTCCCTTTTGTTTCCCTGTCTCAGAGTGACCATTGCTCCCCTCCACAATCACTGACTTTTTTCGGTGATTGTTTTTATTAGTCACTATTACACCAACATTTCAGTTCAATCACTGTCCTCTACTTCTATGCATCACTCAGATACATGCAGTTGTTTTTTGCTTTTATAGATTATAAAATAGATCACAAAATCCTAGCATACGTTTCTTTATCGATGTGGGAAACAAAGGCAAAAGAAAAAATTAAATTTCCTTACTGCCTACAGCCCACTGACAAGTCCTTGAAACAGGCAGAGTGACCTTCCTCTGGGAGCTCAGCTGCCTCGATGTTGACACAGTGCTAAGGGCAAAAGGCAAACTTAGCCCGACCCCCAGGATCCTGTGAGTCTACTTTAAACACATAGAAATGCCTTTGGAAACTTCCTTTATCTCTACCCCCCACAATGTATGTTAGCAATCATCCTGCAAGCATATGGCCCACTGTTACACATCTGAAGGGTCTCATGACTGAGTTTTTACTGAACAGTAATAAATGACCTTTTCCTAACAATAGCTAGCTCCCTCAGGGTCCTGGAAACCTTTGCTTCCAAAATTCCCTAGAGACTTCGGCTGTCCCTAACTCCCTCCCAGCTTGTAAGTATATAATCCTGTCACCCATCACAACCCCAGTGCAGCTCGTTCTGCCCACAGGTCCTGTCCCCATGCTTTAATAAAACCACCTTTTTGCACTGAGGATGTCTCAAGAATTATTTCTTGGCTGCCGGCTCTGAACCCCAACATGTTCTACATCATTTCTTACAGCATGAACCATAATGATTCATTGCATTGCCTTACCTAATATAATAGATTGTTAATAAAATTAATAAACATTTTAATTCAAATCTAAATAAAATTTAACAAAAGAACAAATGAGTGAATTAAAAATTTATTAAAAGCAGATACAAATAACTTTTTATGCTACACTATGTTTCACTTCATCGACATAGAATATTTATCTTTCTATCTACCTGCATCATTCTTCCCTTGAGTAAGTACTGAAAATCATTCTCTTTTTAATCGCATTTTGAATCTGCAACAATTTCTATTTTTCATTATGTGGAGCTGCTTTATAAAAATTGCTTATCTAGAAATTTAATTTAATCTCTAATGGAAGTGATAAGATGACACTGTTTTTACATGATTACACTTGAATATTATTATATTTTAAACAATATTCTTACATAAATGATACTTGTAGATTCTTTCAAAGCCTTAAGAACACTTGAATATTCAGCAGTTACCATAAACAAAATTGGAGTCTTTGAAAGTGTTCTACGTTTTAACAAGCAACCAAATTATTATTTTTCATTTCAAAAACTTGTTTTATTTCTGTAGCAAAAAGAGAGTATATTTAGCAATATGATCCAAATCAGTGATTATTGTTTAATCATTACCATTTTACAGGTTGGTAAGTGATGTTGTGGGAAGCCAACAGGTTTCCCTCCATATATGCTAAGCTTGCCAGCTGAGGAGCTGGGATACTGTGGCATGAATGAGAGCTTTGTCCCCTGTGAGCTATAGTTGTCTGAACAAATCACTTAACCTCTGTGACTTTACTTAGCAGTAAAATGGTAAAATAGCAATGCATATGTTATAGCATGCCTAAGGATTAAAATAACACAATGCAAAACCGTACTTTCCACTGAAAGTCTTTAGTAGGTAGATGCTCTCATAGTCAGCCATTAACTTACATTTAATAAATCAAGATTATCTATGGCTCATGTATAATCTTTATATTAGAAAATAACCTTATTATATCTGGTAATCCTCTTTTGGATAAAGGGAAATTAGGAAAATAAAAAAGGGCTTGGACAATAAATATATCATTGTTTCTAATTCCCTTTTTGATTTCTTCTTTGATCCACTCGTTCTAAATGTGTTGTTTAATTTCCACATCTTTTGTGAGTTTTCCAACTTTCCTTCTGTTTGATTTCTAGTTTCATACCACTGTTATCAGAAAAGGTATTTGGTATGACTTCCATCTCCTTAAATGTGTTAGGATTGGTTTTGTGTTAGGTCTGTTTGGTCCCTAGTATCTTCAAGTCTGCTGTTCCCTTACTGATTCGCTATCTGGATGTTCTGTTATTGAAAGTGGGGTGCTGAAGTTCCCCACTAGTATTGTATTCCTATTTCTGCCTTCAGAAACCATTGTTGTGGTGGCACCTGGGTGGCTCAGTCGTTAAGCGTCTGCCTTTGGCTCAGGTCAGGATCCCAGGGTCCTGGGATCGAGCCCCGCATCGGGCTCCCCGCTCGGCAGGAAGCCTGCTTCTCCCTCTCCCACTCCCCCTGCTTGTGTTCCCTCTCTCGCTGGTATCTTGCTCTGTCAAATAAATAAAATCTTTAAAAAAAAAAAAAAAGAAACCCTTGTTTTGTATCTTCCTGATCCTTTTATAATTACATAATGAACTTCTTTGTCTCTTGTGATAGTTTTTTTACTTGATTCAAGTACAGCACCCAAGTCTCTTTTCGTTACCATTTGCCTGGAGTATCTTTGTCTATCCCTTCACTTTCAGCTTATGAATACATGTCGAACATAGACATTTAAAAGTGTACCTTAGAACAATGCTAGTCAGTGTTTGAGGGGCTTGCCTATTTCTGTCAAAAAGAACCTCGCATGGATGTCCTCTAGCGGTTTGGCAGGAGACTGTCGTATTCTTCTGTCACACATGTGGGAAGAGAGATAAGATTCAATAGGAGAGACATACCAGTCAAAGGCGGGTCAAAACCATCACCAAACACAATCACATCTGATGGCAGTAGTTCATCTTTTTTGTCAACTGCTTTGCGGTATATTTAATGATAGATTTCATTCTTTTTGTAAAAACAAAGTTGTTAAGCCAGGCTGTGCTTTGAGAATAAAAGGCAAGGTCAATAGCCCCTGATGTCCACATGGGGCCATCTGTGCAGAATGCAGGACATTCCCAGGGAATTTAGGCTGTTTGGAAACCAGAATTAGGCCAATCCAGTTTTGGCTTAGTCAAGAATTCATGTAAAGCCTTGGATGAAGACTGATGCATTAGAAGTTATCCAACAAATATCTTTATATTTCTTGAAGCCAATCCTCTTTTAAAATATAGTTTATTAAAGAAAGTAGAACTGAATCAAGGGAGTTTTCTGATATAAATTGGCAATTCCCTTGTAATATAGAAACTGAGGGGGAGCTTTACCATGCAAGATATGCAATGTATTCTGTACAAATATGGACAATGTGATAGTTTCTCAGTCTTCTTTGGGCCTGGATAATTCTTTGTTTGGAGATCTGTTCTGTGTTTAGTAGAGTCTCTAGACTCTACCCACTAGGTCACAGTAGCACCCCCCAAAAAGAAATGTGATCACAAAATGTTTCCAGATATCGCTAAATGTTTGTTGGGGGAGAGTGGGGAACAGAAAATAGTCCCCAGTTGAGAAACTGGTCAACTGTGAAGTAAATATTTATTTTGTTTAATGTTTCATCCTGATGTTGCCTTGCACTCTGATTATATGAATATCTACACAGGAAAACCACCAAAACAAAAAAGCAGTTTACCCGTGATATTGGAACAGTTTCAAGTTTGCTGGATTCAAGAGTAATTTAAAAAGAAAATCTCACTGCTCTTGGACCCTCATAACCAACTAGAAAAGACAATGTAAAAAAATACCAATAGTGTTAAAAACTATGAAGCATATAGAAATTATTCTATACACAAAGCATTCACAGAGCAAGCATACAGAAGAGAATGTGAATCAACTGAGTAGGATACCACTTATATGGACAGGCTTACCTAAGAGTAAAAATGAAATTGCTCTGTGGCTTTCTTTCCTTGCGTTCTCTTTATTAGATTCAGGTATTAATGTTTTCCTTGTGTTGTGAAAAGAATTTGAACCTTTTTCTCCATTTTATATGCTCTAGAACAATTTATTGAACAATGAGCCCATGTGGTCCTTGAAAACAAAACTCTCTGGGATTGGTGCTTTTATGAAGTGTCGTTTTTTTTAATTTTATTTTTTAAAAATATTTTATTTATTTATTTGACAGGGAGAGAGACAGCGAGAGAGGGAACACAAGCAGGGGGAGTGGGAGAGGGAGAAGCAGGCTTCCCACTGAGCAGGGAGCCCGACGTGGGGCTGGATCCCAGGACCCTGGGATCATGACCTGAGCCGAAGGCAGACACTTAACGACTGAGCCATCCAGGCATCCTGAAGTGTAGTTTTTTAAATAATATTTCTTTTTCATCTACAGACATTGATCTCTTTGAATTTTTCTTCTTTACTGGGTCAAATTTAGTAAGTTATATTGTACTATTTGGTTTTTGTTTTTAAATTTATTTACATAAAGATTTCACATGTTCTCTTATTTTTAGTATATTTCATTTCAACAATTAACTTTTCTTCTCTGTTAATTAATTTAGCCAGTGGACTGGTTATTATTTTTATCAAAAAGAAGACAGATTTATTAATTAGATCCTGTTTTCCTATCTCCGGTTTCATTACTTTCTGGTGTTATATTTATGATTTCCATCCTTGTACTTTCACTTGTTTCATAGTTGTTGCGACTGGATTTGAATTCATTTTTTAATCATTCCTTATTTTTGTTTATTTGCGCTTCAAACTTAAAATATGCTTTTGCTGCTCTAAATATATCCCATAAACAGTGATGTTTTGTTTTTACCGTTATTATTTATAACACTCTTGTCATTTTAGCTTGTATATCCCATTTCGAGCATGAGATGTTTAATAAAGGATTATTCATTTCATTTCTAGTTAAAATGGTTTTTTTTTTTGCTTTGTAATTTCATTAGATGTCTAATTTTTAATGCAGTTATTAGTGACATTTAAAAGTATTTCTACTCTATGGAATTTACTGACGGTCTTTTTATATTCTTACATATAATCACTTTTTGTGATTGTTCCAAGTGCACATGTATTCTGTATATTCCGTATTACTGAGCTGTGTAGCTTCACATCTATAACTTTAATCTGTCTTACCAATACATGATTAGGTCTTCTATCGTTTTAAAAATTCTGTGAGTTATATATGCTTTATGCTGACACTGGTGGCTTAGTATCTTGTATTTTTAAAGTATTTTTATTAGTATATTTCATTTTACAGCTCCTTGAATCTACTGCCAGTTCTGATTTTTAAACAAGTAGTGTTATCTGGTGGTTGTATATTCCTGTTTATAACTTTATTGTAAATTGTGGCTTTAACATTAAAACATATCTTTCCTTGGGTCCTTCAGTGATTTTGGCCCTGCATTTCACTTTGATTAATATCACAAGACCTGCTTTTCTTTTCTTTTGATTTATTTGGCATGACTTTGACCGCACTTTATTTTTAGTCATTTGAATTATCTTGTGCTAAACATGTGTGCCTCCCATGCAACATGCAGCTAGGTCTTTCTTTGTAAGTAAAACTGAAAATGGTTTTTGAACAAGTGGGTTAATATCATTTGCATTTATTGATAAGATAGTTTGATGTCTGCTCTCTTATTATTCTGTGGATATCATGTTTGCTGTGTCTCTCTATGTTGTGTGTTGTCTTTGTTCTTTATAAATTATTTTAGAATCTTAAAATGTTCATAGTTTTTTTCTAGTAGTGACCTTTGCCCTTAGACCTGTTTGGTGCCCTTACCACCCTGTTTCCTTATTTAATCTTTTATTACCACTGTGTCCGTGGTAAAGGTTTCTTTGACTCCCACCCACAGCCTATGCAATGAATAGGTTTATTCTTCTTTCCCATATCCCACCTTAGTCCCCTATGATCGTTTCAGTGGCATTATTTATTGTAAAAGTTTGTAAAAAAAAAAGTATGTAAAACATTTAGATGTGATTTTCTCACCTTTATCCCTGCTTTATTTGGGTCTTAGATCTGCAGTTAAGTACACTTCATGGTTACCCTACAGCCTTCGCCCACTTCTTGTCCTTCGAGATCGTGAACTTCTCTGTCTTGTTTCCTTTACTTTTATCTTCCCCCAAATTCACCTGCAGCTTCCTCTATGCCTGCTTCTCAGTCAGAAGCATCGCCTCCCAAGACTGTCCCATTGGTGTCTGCCCACCCATTTACTCCCTGGTGATTTCTCTCTTCCAAGCAGCTTTTGTTTGTTTGCTTACTGCTTTTGTCTGTTGATTTTGTTGTTTTTGGTTTTGTTTTGATTTTCTTGCTCTCCATAAAGACTTGCAGCTTGACCACAAGGGTTTTTTTTTTTTTTTTCTGTTAGAAATAAATTTTATTTCTCAACTTACCATACATCAAAGTTCATAAGATTCCATCCCTCCCAGTTTTGCTGAAGGCACGGCTTTCTGTATAATGTAATGTGATTGATGTATACAATAGGTTAGAAGATTTAGTAGAGATTTATGGAGATCTTCATAATTAGAAGATCATAATGGCCGCCATTAATTTAGCTATACAAAAATAGCCATTTTATAAATTTTTGAAGTGTTCGGTACTAATGGCTATGAATAACTCTATTATAATTTAAATGAATTGAATTTATTTGAAATCTTCCCATTTTATATTTTAGTTTATGGTATACAACATACTGATTTGATATATGTATATATTGCAAAATGATCACCACAATAAGTTTAGTTAATATCCATCACCTCATATGTTACAACTTCATTTCTTGTGATGAAAATTTTTAAGATCTACCTTAACAACTTTCAAATATGCAGTGTTGTGAACTACAATGACCATGCTATACATTACATTTCCAGAACTTATTTATCTCATAACCCGAAGTTTGTATCTTTTTTACCACATTCACCCATTTTCCCTACCCTCCACCCCCCACTTCTGGCAACCACCAATCTGTTCTCTGTATCTATGAGTTGGGTTTTTTTTCAGTTCCACATTTAAGTGAGGTCATATAGCATTTGTCTTTCTCCATTATAATATTTTATATTAAAATTTCCTATAATGATAGTATCTCATTAGTGGAATAAATGATTGTTTACATCAAATGCATTATTTTAACAAACTAACATTTTTGGTGTATAATTGTATAAATTGTTTCTTGCTTCCCCCAAATCAACTCTTTCCCTTCCCCCTTCTTCCCTCCAAACAGAACCTTGGTTTATCCAAATATCCACTCTTCTTCCATGTGTCACATGGGTTTTGAGATAACATGGCTCCAGGTCCATGTCTAGGACTAAAGTGTGATAAATTGCACCAGGATAGTTTATTAATCCTTGTTTCAATATTTACTCAAAAAGACATGTGGTCCACTTGAGCCAATAATATGTGAGGAGAAGCACATTTGCATCTTCTGGGAAAAAAGTTTCCTTATTTTTTTCTGGGAGAACTTCAAGAAATATCATTACAATGTGTCAGGTCTTTAAGGAGGGAACATGATGTGCTGCGTATCTTTGCAGCAATCCACTACCACAAGGACACCAACCATGGTAAGAAAACAATACCGTGCATGGAAAAGCAGAGTAAGAAAGGCCCTTGGATCACTCTGCAAGCTTTCTGACACTTACTTCATATAAAAATTTAATTTATGAGCCAAGAATTACCCTAGCTTTTCATAGGAATATGAGTTTTTTTTAATTGCTTAATTCCAAAATCACATTAACCTGCTTATATTACTTGCTTAGCTGTTTGTAAAATCATACTTTTTTAAAGCATGATTATTTGTTGAATCCAAATTAAACATATCATCTTTACTGAAAAGTCATTGGTCCAGGCATAAAATCACAAAACTCTATTATTAAATGAGAGGTTAGGAATTTACAAGACTTATTTCCACAACATCAAAAATAAATAGGAATTTAAGCTTTGCTTAAGTACTTACAGGGACTATGAGTTTGCTAGTTTATAAGGTATATCTTCCAGTGTCGGAGAAGCCTATTTTTTAACCAGTTACTATGTATCTGAAGGATATGGAACAATCCCAACCTTGTTGCTCTTTACCCACCTTTTCAAATACAGGAAATTCACAGACACTACCTCATTCTTATGCAGAAGAACTACATATCTCAGATAAAAGTCATTGTTTTCATTATTGTATAATATTTTTTTCTTATCAAAGTGAAATTTTCATCTCCAGTTTAGCACGGCATCTCCGGAATCACAATGATGTCATACATCATATATAATAATACTTTTTCAACATCCAGTACAAATGACAGAGAACTTTATAAGTTCTTGGATTGCTTTTGTTGTCACTGTTGAATTTTTTAAACATTCCCTACAGATCTGCCTAATCCTATAATGGTATAATTATTCTAAATATCTTGTGAATCCTGAATCTGTGGTTTTAAAATTATTTTTACAAATATAGTTCATGTGTTTTTTCAGTTTACATTATTTAACAAGTTGAACATACACATTGCCTTCAAAATTTGATTTTGTTTCTTTAATGTATCTTTGTCTATTTATAAAATATCCTCTCAGCGGTGGCAAGTTCCACCCCTTCATCTCTGGATTATCTTTATGAGTAAGTGAAATAAAGAGTTTGGATAATTTTAATGTCCTTTTGATCTGAGATGTTAAATATTTTATTTTGTGTCATCATCCTGGAATATTTTGAAAGTACAATAGAAAGTAAAATGGAATGTTCTCTATTTTGACTTTAAAGTTTAAGTGATAATCTAATGTAAAAAGTCACCTAAACTAACTCTTCTCAGAAAGGGTGATAAACAATATTGACATCTAAAAGCCCTTATTATTCCAACTGCATTATGAGCTATTATGTTCAAGAGGTGACTGATTTGGATGCCATATTTGTGCTCATTTCACAATGCAGCTACTGAGGACTAGAGATATTAAAAACAGCCAATTAGGGGATTGTTAAGACCTGAATGTATTAATTTGCTCTTCCAGTCCAGATTCTAAACCAATCTGATATTCTATCTCAAATAAAGGAGGATTTTCTAAATATGTATTCATTGTCTTTTACAGGTCAAACAAAAAATTTTCAAGTTCTTTACATGAAAATGATTATTCCCCCCAAACAAAATGGAAAGCCAAATAAATTATGTAATACAACACATTAATAGATAATGAAACTGTTAGGTGGGTTTTTATGGAATTTGGGAATAAAAATATCAACAGTAGCCAACCTGATTTTGAAAAAAAAAAAAAAAGTGTCTATACCTGCCTGATGAGGTGTTACAGTAATTGAACATATATAAATGTATATGTGTGGCATAGAAAATAGAAAAATTATTACATGCCAAATGGATGGCTATAATTACTATTATTTTTAATGTACAGCTCTGAGCAGATTGACATTTTCCACTTCAGCTAACTGTTCCTAAGCATTACTAAATCTTTCTACTTATTCTATTTTCCTTCTGAGATTCAGAAGCCACTATTGATAATGTTTCCACTGTGGGCCAATATTTCTTTGTCTGTTGTATTGAAACTTAAAGAAAACCCTCTATACAATTCTTTTGTATATTTACCTCTATGAAATAAGTTCTGAATTTTTTTTTAAATCTCCTTGATGGAGCAATATAGACAATCTTTACATAGGCAAATAAAATTGCTGCTACATTAGTCTTTTCCTGTGACAAAACAGATAAAAGTTAAAGTATTTTGACATGGGGAAGGGTAATATTGGAGTTCAGGCAGGGTTTAGGAAAATGAGAGGTAAATACACAAATAAATGGATCTTGAAAACTCTTGGAGGGACTTACACAGATCAGGAGGCAAAAGACAAATGATTCCTGCTCAAAATGAAGACACAATTAAAAAAAAATCCGCTCCAATTCCTCACTGCTCAAAATGGGATATGTTCTTGGAAATAAGTTAACGTAAATTAATGACAAAATATTGTCTTTTGGACTCTCAAGGTCTTTCTCTTCATGACCAGTTATTAGGGACTGAGACCTCATTAAATAAGCCAATTATTTTTTTAAATAAATCTAAAGTCTCAATCATCTGTAACTGAAAGAAAAGGAAATATTAGCTTTAACTAAAGAGGCATGTATTAAAATGGAGTAGGCTGTTAAGTTTCAGCTATCGTCAATGCTATACACTTTGAAGAGCTCTCATGCAATGCAGCCTTTAAACAGCAACCAAACCCTTAACCCTATGCTTTTGAAGCTCATGAAAGTTTGCAAGTATCATGTTGCTAGATGTTTTAAGATTAAATTATAATTGCATTATTAAAAATCCACAAGTGACATTTTAAATCTGGCTTACTGAGGTGAAATATTGGTCCAAATTTTGAACATATTTTAAACTTACTAAACATTAAATAAAACTATATGCTCGTTTTCTTACATATAAGAGTAGATTTTTCCAGACCATACTATTAAGGGCATGTTTCAAAATGTCTAACTTTGGATAAATAGATCATCAATCACTGGGTGCATTTGCATTATTCATTGCAAACAGTATGTGTTAAATTGTGAACGTCTTTCCTCCAGTTCCATGCTATTGAGAAGAATCAATAGACGGCAGTGAAATTAACTGTAAAAAAAGGCTGTTGATTCTGTCTAAAATGATTTACTCATCAGTCAAGTTAAAAATCATTTAGGCTCTGATGCAGCTTTGTGGATTTCCAAATGATAGAAGGATTATGCTAAAGAGGAGTTAACAGCACAATGTCCATCTAAGGTAGAAACAACAAATTTAACGCCCTTTTGGCATTTTTATCAATAGCTTGATAATGAGATTGAAATTTTATTCAATAAGGAAACGGCTATCACGAGCTTTGGAGGGTTCCATAACATTGCAGGTTTCTGGGAAAATATTGGAGGCATGCTCAGTACCCCCAATAATTGTGACCAAGTTAGAAAATTAGGCCCGTAAGAGGTAGCGGAGCTTTGCACAGGAAAAGCGGCGGCCCGCCCACATTCCAACTCTGATCCCAGATGAGACATTGCCGCGGAACAAGTGATCGCAAGAACTGGGCGATTTGGAGACATAACCTGGCATTAAAGGCAACGTAGGATTGGCTGTGGACAAATGGAAGTTTGAGAAAAGCCTGCAGCAGCCCGGGTCCCCCGTTGACTACGGTGAGCAGCGCCCCCTTCTGCCCCATGTTTGAAAGGCAGCCTAAGTTAGAAAACACCTGTTTGTCAAACCTGGTTTGACACCTGGTTTGAGGATTATCCGCTCACAATTTCTGATGCACACTGTGGGAAATGTTTTTGGAATAACACTGTCTAAAGTCATTTATAAGATATTTGAATATTTAGGGGCGCCTGGGTGGCTCAGTCGTTAAGTGTCTGCCTTTGGCTCAGGTCATGATCCCAGGGTCCTGGGATTGAGCCCCGCATCGGATCCTCCAGCTGCGTGATGTAGCCCATCACAACTGGCGCAAGATTCTTCGTCTTACACACAACCATAGCCAACAGGAAGCTCCAGGGGACGGCGCACCACTACAAAGAGGAAGCAAATCAAACACAAGGAAGGCTTGTATCCCACCAAGAAGATTCAGCTGAAGAGCGTGGTGGTGAACGCCCGGCCCAGAGAGCATGTCACGTTAAAAAAGGTGACACCCGTGATGAGGGAGCTGTTGCAAATGACAAACAAAACAAAACAACACTGACAGATGATATAAAATGTTTAACTATTTGGACAGAAATGTCTAGGTGATTGACAGTTCTCTCCGAGTATTTTAGAAGCTCTATGTTAAAGTAAGAAAAAGAATCCAAGCCGTCATTGCTAATTAAAGGGAAAACACACATCACACAATAAATGAAACAATCATAAGAGACCACTTGGTCCAGCACATAACATAATATTCAAAATGATAATAAAGTGATATTAATGTAAAATCAAATATCGTGATAGACAAGAGACGAATTTTAGGTGGATGAGAAAAATAGAGGTGAAAATGGTTGTGTAGACAAGAGAAATCTTTTAACCAATACATCAAAGGCCAATAGATACATACTGTCTAAAATTGATAATGTAAGAAAAAATCATAAGCATAGCCCTTAAAACATAGGGATAGAAATAAAGAAGTGAAAGGGATTCATTCTGCAGGACAATCTGGGCCCTGGAAATGTGGGTTACAAAAAACGGGCTGGTGTTTTTAATGTCATACTTTTAGTACTCTGTGATTTTTTTAAAATATAATGTACATATTATGATAGAATTCCAAGTTTGACATTTAAATTATTTGTCACGTTTCTGCACTTTGTACGGCTTGTAGATATGTTCCCTGCAAAACTTTGGCATAACCCAAAACACATCTCCAAGTTACATTTCTCAATAAGCTAAAAATAGGACACGGGATTCACCTGAAGTTTACTAGCCCTTCTCTGAGCAGGTTGGATTAAAGTGCTCCTAGAGACTACTGAAGTGTTTACAGTTCAAACTCCTGAGGCACCTCTTTATAAATCTACTCTCCCGTCGCTCTCGAGAACCCCCAAGTCCTTGTGTGTCACCTGGTTTGAGGATTATCCGCTCACAATTTCTGATGCACACTGTGGGAAATGTTTTTGGAATAACACTGTCTAAAGTCATTTATAAGATATTTGAATATTTAGGGGCACCTGGGTGGCTCAGTCGTTAAGTGTCTGCCTTTGGCTCAGGTCATGATCCCAGGGTCCTGGGATTGAGCCCCGCATCAGGCTCCCTGCTTGGTGGGAAGCCTGCTTCTCCCTCTCCCACTCCCCCTGTTTGTGTTCCCTCTCTCGCTGTGTCTCTCTCTGTCAAATAAATAAATAAAATCTTTCAAAAAAAAGATATTTGAATATTTAGTAAGATGTCAGGGCAAAGACTTTTTTTTTTTTTGAAAGATTTTGTTTATTTATTTGACAGAGAACGAGCGAGAACAGGAACACAAGCAAGGGGAGTGGCAGAGGGAGAAGCAGGGAGCCCAATATGGGGCTCGATCCCAGGACCCTGGGATCATGACCTGAGCCCAAAGCAGATGCTTAACGACTGAGCCACCCAGGCGCCCCAGGCAGACTTTTTAAATGCCCACCACGTGTCACCATGGTCTACCGTAGACAATGAAAATTATATCTTAAAGTTATTTATTTTCCTCCTCCAACACCATGTTTCTCTTTGTTGAATTGTTTACAGCGCCAGTGGTAGGACTGTCAATATTTAAAGGATAAAGATATGTTTTATAAATGAGCCCGCTGAAACCATTTCTAAAGGCTGGCCAGGATTTACTCGGGTCCATAAATAAATTTCTGTGTTAATGCCATGCCATGATTTCAGAAATTACTCACAGTCCCTAACACATGCAATCTTTTCTGGCTGTTGAAAATATACAAATAATAAGATCCCTAAAACTACTGTGTTAGCATTGTTCAAGTAAAGGACTTTAGGAATCCAGAGGCACTGGTGGGCTACTCCAAATCAAGAAGGCAGTGGATATTTCCTATGGAGCTAGGGGGTCCACAGGAAAGGATCAAGGGGAAATCTGAAGAGGGAGAAATCAGAGAGGGAGACAAACCATGAGAGACTATGGACCCTGGGGAAACACTGAGGGTTTCAGAGAGGAGGGTGGGGGGAGGGGGTAACAGGGTGATGGGTATTAGCAAGTGTTGTGATGAGCACTGGGTGTTATATACAACTAATGAATCATTGAACACTACATCAGAAACTAACGATGTACTATATGGTGGCTAACTGAACTAAATAAATAAATAAATAAACTGGAAAAAAAAATAAAAGGGTCAAGGGGGAACAAAAGCATTTGAAGCAGAGGGAAAAGCATGGAGTGGTCAAACAGGATGCCTGGAATTATATTTAGATAATTGTGAGAGGCTCTCTGCAGCTGGAATCCAGGACACAGAAGGTGAAATGTCAGGGGATACAGTTACTCAAGGGACTAATGTGTGGAATGCCTGCCCTATGCAGATGCTGCCGAATGTGCTTTGCAGATGACAACCCATTGACCCGGACCGAGATTGTAATACTTTCTCAGGATATGGGAAACGACAAAACTTTTGAGGAAAGAAGTGATCTGATAAAATTTGTTTTAGCAGAAAAATGTTGCAGACAATAGTAAGGAAAGACTAAGGGTGTGGGATGTGGGGGATGTGGGATGTCTCAAAGGAAAAAAAAATTACAAATCACTGTCCATATAGTTGAATTATGAAACTTACAGCACAATCAGTAAAGGAAAGAATGCCTCTCAATATGGTTAGAGATAAAGAAAGAAGTCGATGGAAATTAAAAAGTTAAACGTAACTACAGATGTATTTTCTTGGTACTTGAGTTACATTTCTGAGCAGTAACGCACTTATCAAATATTTATGAAAATCATATTTAAAATTTTAACTTTCAGAATCATTTCAGAGTGTATATATTGCTTATTACTGATGGCAACAGAGATTTGTATTTTGACATTCCAATCTTGAAGCATCTTTACTTGTAAGGAAACATTTAAAGATAGCTAAAAACAAAAATTTCTATTTAAAGGGATTTTTTGCATTTACTTGCAAAGTGTAATATTTACTTAATGATATTTGCATGTGAATAACAACTGTGCTGAGTTACATTTCTATAACTTTAAATTTGTGGGTCCTGCTTCCCTAAGGCTGTAATGAATATGATTAGCAAATATGTAACATAAGCTATTATTTTTGTTTAAAGAAGTAAGTTGACTTTTAAAGATATTAAATAATTGGAAATATCTAAAATATTAAATATTAAAATGTATAAGTATATATTTATCCATGTCATTCCCTTTCTTGCACTCTTGACTCTTTGTGAAAATCCATATTCATCTGGTGTCATTTTCCTTCTAGCAGAAGAGCCTCCTTCAACAAGGACAAGTTTCTCTGTACTGCAGGTCCACTGGTGGGGAAATCTTCAGGTTTGGTAAATCTGAAAAAGTCTTTTATTTGTTCATTTGAAAAGATTTTTTTTTTTTTTGCTAGCTATATAAATCTAGGATGAAAGATTTTTTTTGTTTCATTGGGTTAAAGATATTGTTAGATTTTCTTTTTCACTTGCATCATCTTTTGATGAATAATCTGCTGACCTCTTTAGTTTTGTTTCTCAGTATATTATGTGCCTTTATAATTGACTTCTTTTAAGATTTTGTTTTTATCACTAGTTTTGAAAAATCTTATTGTTATACCACTTGGTGTAACTTTCTTCCTCCTCTTCCTCCTCCTCCTCCTCTTCCTTCCCCTTGTGCTCAAATTTCATTGAACTGCTTGCATCTAAGGGTTTATAATTTTCATCAAATTTGGTAAATTTTCAGCTGTTATTTCTCCAAATATCTTTCTTCCCCTTCACCATGGGTATGCCAATTTTTCTTCCTTACATTTAATGAAGTTTTCCCACACTCATTGATTCTCTGCCTGTTTCTTTTATTCCTTGTTTTATGGGTTCTTGCTGGGTCTTCGCATTCACGAATCTTTTCCTCCACAATGTTAAATCTTCCATTAGTCCCATCCAGTTTATTTTTCATCTCCAACATTGTGATTTTAATTTCTAGAAGTTTGATTCTGGTTTATATATAATGAACATATCTATATTTAACATTTGAGCGTATGGAATGCAGTTATAATAACTTTTTATTTTCCTCGTTTCCTGATTCTAAGATCTGTGTTATTTTTGGGACTGTTTCAACAGATTTTTTTTTCCATCATCATGGGTCATATTTTTCTTTGCATGCCTTGTAAATTTTGATTGGTTGTCACATATTATTAATTTCATTTTGTAGAGTGCTGAGTAGGTTTCTCTATAGAGAATATATATATGTGTGTGTATATATATATATATATATAATTTAGCTTTTCCCTGGGATTAATTTAAGTGATATGATCACTTTTTACATTGCTTTTAAAATCTGTTGGGTGATACTCGAACAATGTTTGGTTTAGGGCTTAATTCACTACCAAGGTCAAGACCTTCTAAATACTCTACCAAATGGTCCGCTATTAAACACATTTTCAAGTCTGGGTGGTAACAAGAAATATTCCAGACACTGTGTATTCCTGGAGGATGCTGCTCCCTTCAATTCTTTCAGGTACTTTCTTTACATGAATGTATCAATCAGTAATCTGTTGAATACCATAGAGGAGGAGACTCTACATATCTGGAAGATTCTCCAGTACTCTGTCCTATATCTAGCTGCCTTGATTTTCCTGGACTCTCAGCTCCAGCTCCTCACTCAGGAGTCTGCAGGGCTCCATCTAGGTTATCCCTCCAACGCTGCAGTTTGGAAACTCTCAAGGCGGTACACTGAGGCACTTTCAGATTAGATCCTCTGTTCCCCATTTCTCAGGGGTCACTGCCCTTCATTGCCTGCTATTCTTGAGGACATAGAAAACTGTTCACATTTATTTTGTCCAGGTTTTTGCATTTGTTTGTTTGTTATTTCAATTGGAAAGGGAATTCTGGTCCTTGTTACTTCATCTTTGCCAGCAGTGGAGTCCCAGAATATTGTTTTAATTCATTTGTACATTTACTTATGAGACAACATAATGTATAAAAATAACAACACTTTACTCTGGGTATTAAATCACACATAGATGTAGCATTATAAGAAAATACAATCACAAATGATGGAGTCCTGGCAGACGAAACCATGTGACTACAAGATTCTTACATATTGCATAAGGTGCTATTTATACATTAGCTCTAAGTGGACAATGATAAGTTCAAGGTGATTTTTTTATATTCCTAGAGCAATCACTAAAATATAAACAAATAAACATGCGAACAAACCAGGAAGTTTAGCTAAAAGCTAGTAAAGACAATTTAATGGAATACTGAAAATATTAATCATCCCAAAATAAGGCAAGACACTTGCAACAAATAGTAAAAAATAAGTTAGAAGGGGAGAAAAATAGCAAAATTGGGTATTAAGTCCCAAAATAACGGTAACTAAATTAAACATAAACATACCAATTATGAGGCAGAGACTATCACTAGATTTAAAATAGAACAAGACCAATTATAAGCTATCTACAGGAGATGCATTTTAAAAATAAAGATGCAGGGGCACCTGGGTGGCTCAGCTGGTTAAGCATCTGCCTTCTGCTCAGGTCATCATCCCAGTGTCCTGGGATTGAGCCAGGGCGTAGGGCTCCCTGCTCAGTGGGGAGTCTGCTTCTCCTTCTCCCTCTGCTACTCCCCCTTGCTCATGCTCTCTCTCTCAAAATAAATAAACAAAATCCTTAAAAAAAATAAATAAAAAAATAAAGATGCAGTTTGTTAAAACTAAAATAATGGATAAAAATTAAGCATAAGAAAGCATTAGTGGTACTTTAAAATCAGTCAAAATATTCAGAGATAAGAGACATTAGCATAAAGACAAATATTTCAAAATGACCAAAGAATCAACTCCTAAGACATAGTAATAAATATATTTCATACTTCCCTCTTACTTATAGTAAAACATTTCAAAATATGCCCCAAATACAAAAGGATCCTTTCTTTTCATTCTCCTTTTGTCCTTTCTTCAGCTCTTTTCAGAAAATTTAAAATTCTTTAAGTAAAAGTATATATCTATAACGAAGCTAGTTAGGTAGGACAGGAAGTAGGTGGGGTATAGAGTTACTTGACATTCAGACATCATCAGTTAGAACTGTGTGCCACCCATAAGAGACATTCCTAGTTTAATGCTATAAATTGTACCACACTCCCACTGTAAAATATTAAGTTAAATAACCATACGTATTAATTGTATGTCATATTAAGTGTCATACTTTCAACTCCTGATTACATGAGTCTGCTTTAATAGAAGAAAGCATCATTCTTCTGCATGTAGCTGTCCAATTTTCCCAACACCATTTGTTGAGGAGACTGCCTTTTTTCCACTGGGTGTTCTTTCCTGCTTTGTTGAAGATGAGTTGACCATATAGTGAGGGTCCTTTTCTGGGTTTTCTGCTCTGTTCCACTGATCTATGTCTGTTTTTGTGCCAGTACCATACTGTCTTGGTGATTACAGCTTTGTAATGGAGCTGGAAGTCCAGAACTCTGATGCCTCTGGCTTTGGTTTTCTTTTTCAGCATTCCTTTGGCGACTTGGGGTCTTTTCTGGTTCCATACAAATTTTAGAATTGTTTGTTCTAGCTCTGTAAAAAATGCTGGCGTGATTTTGATAGGGATTGCATTGGATGTGTAGATTGCCTTGGGTAGTAGAACACTTCCTATTTGAATTTCACAAAAACCCTGGGGGAGGGGAAATATTTTAGTATCTTTGTAATGTTTATAGGTGAACATACATAGTTTTGAAAATCAATGGTCAACATGAAGAGTAATAGTTTTCAGATTTGAATGTAATATCTTTCAAAATTTGCAGGAAAATATATAAAAAACATTTTTAAAACTTTTACTACAAACTTTACCTAACTAGAAAATCCAAAAAGTTGTGGATTGCCTGACATGAAGCTCTGGAGAACTAAATGTTATTTTTATGAAATTTGACTTGTTTCGCTGTTTGGATTGCGCCTGAACAAAAGCCAAGTGCTTTAGAATTTTACTTCGGGAAATGAAAGCTTCACACAACTCCACAGTCACAGGTGTGTACTCTTCTTTTTGCCAAAGTTCCCTATATTTGTGCATTTTAAACTGCATTTGTTCCATTGTTCCCTTTCAGCAAACGAGGTATTTTTTTGAGATTAATTCCCCAATTAATTCCCCCTATTTTAGCAAAAACATTTGCCTAAAATAAACTAGATTGTATTTATATTGTTTTTATTTGTTAAATGAAGTAAAATAAATATAAAGCATAATTTTATTGAGTTAATAAATGTACTCAATTGAATTTTTAACAGTGCTAGAAAGGATGTATATCTTGGTATGTGTCATGTATTTAAGAATATTTTTACCTTATAAATGTTGAACTTCAATAAAAACTTCCACAGTATAAATGTAATCAATCGTAAAGTATTTTATTTAGCCTTTCTTTTTTATATGTTTATCACTTTTTACTTATAATAAATATATTCTGATGTTTTGTTTTTGTGTCATCTTACCACATTTTTCCTGTTTTGTTTCATTTTGCAGAAGGTTGATACTCTCCCACTCCTCAAATTTTCTGGCTTCTGGTCCAGCCTGATTTCTTCTTAAAGAGGTCTGGATGGGTGGTGACCTCCCCAGTAGTGCTTGCCCAATTCCCTCAGGTGGCTGTTCCCTCCTTGGTCTTAGTTCCTGATATGGAAATGTCGGGGTTCAGAGCAAACTGTCAAGAAATAATTCTTCAGATGTCTTGGGTGCAAAAAGGTAGTTTTATTAAACCCCAGGGATAGGACCCATGGGCAGAAAGAGGTGCAATGGGGTTGTGAGGAATGACTGATTACATACACTCAAGTTGGGAGGGGAGTTGAGATAGCACAAGCCTCTGGGGAATTTTGGAAGCAAAGTTTCCAGGACCCTGAGGGGGCTAGCTATTGTTGGGAAAGGTCATTTATTACTGTTTAGTAAAAACTAAGTCATGAGACCTTTCAGATGTATATCAGTGGGCCTTATGCTTGGAGGGATGACTGCGAACATATATCTTGGGGGGACAAAGATAAAGGAAGTTTCCAAAGGAATTTCTTTATGTTTTAAAGTAGACTCACAGGATCCTGGGGTTGGGCTAAGATTGCCTTTTGCCCTTAGCAAAGTGTCAAAACATGGAGGCAGCTAGGCTCCCAGAGGAAGGTCACTCTGCCTGTTTCAGGGACTTGTCAAAGGGCTGTGAGTGGTAGGGAAATTTAATTTTTTCTTTTGCCCATGTTTCCCACATCAGTTTCCACTCGGAAGCCCCACTGTAGCTCCACATCCTCACATCTGGGATCACCAACTCCTCAGTTGTCTCTTCCAATCCTGGTTTGCTGTGACTAATCTCTGGGTTGTCTCAGTCTCCCCTGAATGCCCTTTTAATTTTTCTATCAATTTTGTAACCAGTTGCTATATTAAATCCTACCGATTACCAGGCGTGGATTTTGTCTTCTTGAATGGACTCTGATTTGAATAAACTAAATTTTTTTAAATTAAAATATAATTGAAAATTTAAACTTTATATTTAGGGTATAGGATAAGGTGGGTGTTTTATGACTTTTTCCTCCATATGATAAGCAGTTGCCCCACAAAATGTATATGGAAGCCCATCTAGACATTCTCTCTCCACATGTCATTGTAATAATATATCATATTTCTATGTAAGTCTCTTTAAGGTCGGTTTCTCTGATCTCCGTTTTCTGGCCTATTTTTCTCTACTTTCCCTAGTACTATATCCCTCTATTAATATAACATTATATTTAATTTTGATACCTCTTTATAACAGATATCTCACAAAATATTTTCCTTAAAGTTGTACTGACATACTCTTTACTTTTCTACGTGAATTTTAGGAAGAGCATGTCAGGTTTTGTGTGAAATTCTGCTGGTATAGCAAAACATTACAGATTAAAATTGATATCCTTCTTATACTTCATGTCCCTATACATGAATATTGTATATATCTACATTTATTCAAGAATTCTACGTAATTTAAAATGTTTTCTTTTTACTCAAGTAAACACACTACACATCTATTTACATGGATTCATGTATCCCTTTTATATTTTCTGGTATTATGAGTAGATTTTATACTCAGTCATATTTCACATCTGTATTTAAGAATTATAGGTGCTTTATATATTGATCTGGAATGCAATAACCGTACTTAGTATAAATTGCTAGTTGACCTATACAGTCTCTAATTTTTTTTTCAGTATATAATCTTATTATCTCTGAATAAAAATGATGATACTACTTTTCTCCAATCCCTATGATTTTATTTTATTTCTCTAGGTTATGGCACTAAAATTAATCCACATACTTTGTGTGAATTGAAACAATTATAGAGGCCTACTTGTTTTACTCCTGGCCTTATTGGGAAATTTCTCTTTGGGGAAAAAGGTGATTATAAGTTTGATAAATATATTTTACGGGTTCACACAAGCTCAGCTCTCTTCTTAGCTTTCTGGAAAAGCATTTTTTGTTGTTATTCATGAATGCCGAATTTAATTATTTTTATTTGCTAATTTAGTCTTGATAAATATTATGCTGTAGTTTTTAAATATCATTTTATTGGTTTTAAGGTCATGATTTTATGTTATTTTATATATTTATTGTAAAGGTTTAAAACTTTGTAACCATTTAAAACAATAAAATGAATTTAGAAACCTATCAGTATCCATGGTTATACATTTTATTGTCAGCTAGAAATAAATTTCATCTTCAGAAACCAAACACAAAATTCATGTATCACTTTCAAATAAATATGTACAATTAACTCACTTAAATCAATGTGTATATGCATGTGTATACACAAACATATTCACTCTTTACACTGTAATTTTTTTATGCAGGCTTTCTGTGTGTGCGTGTGTGTATGTGATTTTTGATTAAATAAAGCTATGGATAACATTTTAATGAGGATGATAAGATTTTTTACTCTTAGTTTTTCTTGTACTGAAATACATCTGTGTTTACCTGTCAATATTAAATGATTGCTGGGACACCTGGGTGGCTCAGTCGGTTAAACATCTGCTTCTGGCTCAGGTCATGATCTGAGCCCTGGGATTGAGTCCCACTTCAGGCTCCCTGCTCAGTGGGGGGGCTGCTTCTCCCTCTGCCTCTCACCCTGCTCTCTCATGCTCTCTCTCTCTCAAATAAATAAATAAAGTCTTTAAATGGTTGCTTTCGAGCAGGAAAATGTAGTATGGCAAAGTTTCCCCTCAGCACTTTGAAGATAACCCTGACATTCATTCTACCTTCAGTCTAATTGTTGTTCTTTTTGTTTTGACAATCTGGTATTTTTCTTTGGTATCTTTAACAAATGTCTTTATTCTTAATGTCCTATAGTTTTACTTCTGCATCTAGACACGGATTTTTTAAAGATTTTCTTTATATTCGGATCTAATTTTTTTTAGGATTCAGGATTTTTCTGTACACCTGAATAATTCTCCGTAATTATCCTTCAAATTTTGCTGCTTCACTATTTTCCCTTGTGTCTCCTTCTAGGAATCCTATTAGATGTTTTTTTGAGCTGTTAAGTGTATCTTCTGTTCGCCTTAATATTTTTACATATTTCGAATTTTCTGATATCTGAGCCGTGTCTTTTGAGAATTCTCAGAACAATTTTAACATTCTTTTATGTTTTTTCCAGATCAGAACTTATTTCTATTCATATTTTAATTGTAATAAATGTGTTTTCATTTATCTGATTTATTTTTGTCTTTTTCTATCTACCTGCTTTTTAAAAACTTCTACCCATATGGTTTTATGTTTTCTTATTGTTTCAGGTAAAGACATCTCTTAATTTACTTTTGATATATTTGAAACATGCACTAATTTTCTGTTTGATTTTCTCGACTATTTTTTTTTTTGGAATTGAGAATTTTGTTTGCAGACTAATTAGATACGTGACTTTCTAGCTCCTGTGAGTGATTCAGGTCCTTAATCCTGTAACTATATTAAGGGCATAAAAAATTCAATCTCGAGGCCAACAGGCAGCCAAACCCTAATTCCAAATAAAGTCATCTGGAAAGTAAACATGAGAGCACTTTAAAAATATTGTAGAAGGACTGTGGGTAGCTGAAGATAGTGTTTGAAGCCTGGGTCTGTGCCATCCTCAGCATTAAAGACAAAATATATGACCAAAGTCTAGTAGAATATTTCAAAAATCTAAGACTGAGTGGAAGTGTGAAAACTAAATTTAATTTGTTATTTCTGATTACTTATTTCAGTAAAAGGTTATAACTATGTAATAGTGTCAAACATTTAACTGTGTGCTCTTAATAGAGTGGTTTTAAGTCATTTCCTGTTTTGATTCATGTGTTTATTGTTTAAACATGTTGTATTTGAGTGCCTGAAAGGATGCTATTATGTGTGATGGATGATGCCACTTTATGAAAGCTGGAAAAGTTACTGAGATGCCACATTTTACATTCTCTTTGATGGACTTAAACAGATGATCTATGCAAAGCCTGGTATATGGCTATGGGGGAAAAGTAAACTAACAGCAAGAAAGATCTTGTGTCAGCAGGACATGGAAATCATAGGGTAGTAGTCAACTGCATGAAAAGGGTGAAGCAACTTCAAATCTATCTAAAGTCCTTAGTCAGTCATCTAGAAAATTGTTAACAATAAATTGAATCCAGGGCCAACTATGTAAGCAGAGATGATGGAAAAATCCAGAAATAACATGAAAGCAATAAGTAGATTTAGAAGAGGATTCTGGCTAAACAAGATACAAATGGGTTCATTAAACATGTATCAATATAAAGGAGACGCCTATCATTGAATTTTAACTGGATATAAACACTCATTGGTAAAGTTGGTCTTTTTCTTCTTTTTTCATGTTTGTTTTTAAGCAGGCAGTACGACTAAATTTCAGTCAGACAAAATCAATACAACTAATAAGGAAAAATGACAATGTTAGTGTTATCGATAAAGATAAACCCAAGTGGAGTTTGGATGGGCTCAGTATTGTAAGAAAAAGGAGAAATTTGATGCCAGAACATATGAAATCAAGTCCAAAGCATGTGCAAAATAAAATGCTTAGATGCATTTTTTGGGAAGTTTTATACCCATGTAGGAGTAGTTTAAAGTCATAAAGTAATAAGGAGGATTAGATTGAAAGCACTGCCCAAACTAAAAGTCTAAGAAAATATAATGTAATTATAATTAATTCTTTATTTTGTAACTAACTAAAGATGGCATGCATTTATAAGGATTTATTATATAATGCAATACACTTTGGTCTGGACACAATTTCACTAGAAATACTGATTTCTCTTGTTTATATGTAGAAGTAATCTAGAAAGTGATCTTTTTATCCTGGAAAAAAAATAAATCATTTAACCTCTGAGTCTAGGATCAAAAGAAAGCAGTACTGAGTAAAGGCTTCTTTAGAAGTCCCTTTTTTTTTTTTTTTTGGAATGTGATCTCAGAGGCAGGGTAAGGGACAGAGGAGAGATGCAAGGAAGGACATGGGTACCATAAAGGAAGCGTTATCAAATTGACCACGGCTCTGGGTGACTACTGGCTAGACCCAGCACTGGGAGATAGAATTGGAGAAGTATTTATCCATCAGCTCTTTCTCCTTATTGTCTAAGAGTTCACCCATTAGGGCATTAACTCTATTCATCTCATATGGATAGCTGCTGAATAGGCTTTGTCAGAAGTCTATGCCACAGTGATAACACAGAAGACCTGAGCATAGAAGCAAAAGCACAACATCATCCAGTATCAAAGTGCTGTCATAATCCATTTGGGTGAAGGTGCAAGTTGTGTGATTCTAATTAGTGGTAGAAGGGCTCCTTTACCCCATTGCTGTCCTATTTGAGTCTTAGTTCCACCCCAGGAAAAGATAAGTGTTGTGAGGATGTAGAATGTAGAATGTAGTATTCTCTTGGTGGGAATGTGAAATGATGCAGCCACTACAGAAAACTATTTAAAGTTCCTCAAAAAATTGAAAATACAACTATAATCTGATCCAGCAGTCTCACTTTTGGATATATATTCAAAATAATTAAAATTATGATCTCAAAGAGATATGTATACTCCCATGTTCATTGTAGCATTATTCAAGTAGCCACCATATGGAAACAACCTAAATGCTCATCAATGGATGAATGGATTTTAAAAATATGGTATCTACATATAACAGAATATTATTCAAGCTTAAGAAAGAAAGAAATCTTGTATATGTTGTAGCATAGAGGAATCTTCATGACACTCTGCTAAGTGAAACAATCCAGTCACAGAAAGATAAGAACTTCGTGATTCTATGTAGATATTCAAAATAGTAAGTTCATAGAAACAGAGAGTAGAATGGTGGTTGCTAGGCACTGGGGAGAAGGGAAAGTAGGGGGTTGTTCAATGGGTAGAAAGTTTCAGGAGCAAGATAAATAAGTTCCATAGATTTGTTGCACAACATAGTGACTTACACTTACTTCATGGAACCTAGTTACACTTGCTCCTATGCTGAAAGGTCTATGTTTATTATATTATAATCACACAATGTATTGAAGACTTCCTTACAGAAGAATCTAGGACAAGGGGCCTCCTTCACCTGGGGTATCCGGGTAGATCTCCTACCAGGATTTCCCTGCCAGCTCATAGAACTCTCCAGATCCCGAGGGAAGGGGTTTCCTCTCAGAAGAGTGGTCAGGCCAGCAGTGCCTGAGGCCCAAGTCCACATTATCTGAGATGCCCCCGATGTTCATCACATCCCAGCCCACCCTCACCCTCTCCCTGCCATCAGGACCTACACTTATTCCCCACATGTACCCAAAGCCACATAGCACAGCCTGTGGGCTCCAACTGTGTCCTGTTTGCCTTCCTGGGAAACCCCACACTTCACCCACCCTGTGAAGGTCCTCAAGCATCACTTATGGTGTGCAAAAAAAAAAAAAAAAAAAAACTTTTGGGAAAATCAGAGTTTCTGCTATTAAGTCTAGAAGGTGTTTAATCCTTAAAAGCATGAATCCTTTTATCCACAAATTTTCATCATCTGGACAACGCTTTTATATCCCACTTCTAGAGTGTTTTTTTAGACATAATGTAAATTTTTCAGGTTCTGGTATCCCTAGTTTTTCCTCTTGGAGTCCATATGTTTTATAATACACTGACTGCAGAAAAATCATCAAGGACTCTGTTTTTTATGCTAAGGATCTCTGAAAACAAAACAAAGCCATAGCACAAGCTATCATAATCTTAAAAGAAAAGTGCATGCCTTCTGACCAAGATGCACAGTCTACTTAGCTGTTCATTAAACACTCTCTGATGGGTCTCCATGCTTGCACTGTGAACACATACTGGTTTTGCCTTAAGGGCGTTAAAAATAGTTTTTGCTCAGTCATAGATATTTGCTTTGCTCAAGAACTTTGGGGACCATTGCATCTCCTAACTCAAAAAGAACTGCCTAAGAAAAGATATTTTATTTCTATTGAATTCCTGACATATCCTGTTGAGAAGGTTAACAGAAATATCAAACTGTGATTACTACGTGTCAAGGGGAATCACTCCAGAAAGGATTCACTCCAAGTTACCATTAAAGTATTTTGTTCTATTTCCAAAGAAATTACTATCTTTGCATTTAAATAAACCAATCAGATCATTTCCTATGTTAAAAAAAAACCTCAGTATTTAAAATCCCAACCTATACATTAAGTATATTTGTTTATTTTCATAAAGAATCAGTATAGAATATTAATAAAAACTAAGCCTTTTATATATGGATGAAATTCTTTCTATTACATGACCTATTAAAGGTATTTTCATGTTCGTTATAAAAAAATCATATAATTGGGGGGGGCACCTGGGTGGCTCAGATGGTTAAGCGTCTGTCTTCAGCTCAGGTCATGATCTCAGGGTCCTGGGATCCAGCCCCGTGTCAGGCTCCCTGCTCAGCAGAGAGCCTGCTTCTCCTCCCTCTACTGCTCCCCCTGCTTGTACTCTCTCACTCTCTCTGTCGAATAAATAAATAAAATCTTTAAAAAATAAAAGAAAAATCATATAATTTTGGAAACATTCTTAGAAAAAGTTTGTTCCCAAAATGTAATTATTGCCATTATGGATTGGCAATAAATGAATTTACATCCCTTGGCCTCAAGTGATTTAATATGAATATGTAAAATTGCTTCCATTATTTCAACATATACTGAAAACTTATTGGAACTAACCTTAAAAATAAAACTGGTTCCTCATCTTAAAGCAGGAATAGGAAGCTGTCTTAGAGCTGTAGGAGATATTTAGTGACTCCATATGATTTGATTATTTTTACCAATATTCAAAACAAATAGAATTCAGGCTTGTGTCATTCAAGTTAAAAACCTATGCTATGGATATGAAAAGTCTTTACTTCCTTTTTTAAAATTCAATAACTTGATTTTCTTTATTGTTGCCTATAAATCCCTCCCTATAGCTACTAAAAATATGAACAAGAACTAATTATTTCAATTAAAATATTAATGGTTGATGAAAAATGAAATGTAGATCATGGAATTCCAGGCATCTCTGTAAACACAATTTTTTATCCCCTCTGTATATATTCTCATGTTGCTACATCACAGATCTGTATCAAGAGTAAGATCATTATTTCAACTAACCAATGGTCACAACTGGTTTTGTTAATAAAAGTGATGAAAATGATTTGGTTGTGATGCCTCAGGGTCTGGTTAGCTAGCAATGGATCAATGCATCGAATCTGAGGATCTAACAAGGCAGTTAATGCATTGACCAGAGAGAAAAAGAAGGAGAGGGAGAAGGGCACGAAGAAGGAGAGGGGGAAGGGGAGATACACACACACGCACACACACATGCACGCATGCAGAGAAAAGGAGAAATTTAATGAATCTATAACTTTTATATTATAAATTTTTTAAATTTAGAAATATAGTGCTATATTTCTAAATGTACTGTACTGATGATAGTTTTTCTTAATTATGGGCATATCCTATGGATCTTTTATCCTTAGTTCTCTACACTCAGTCCTTTGAAGAATTAATGCTCTCCTACTCATAACTATCATTTATAGAAGTTGTGAGTAAGTGCTAATTGTAATTTAATATAATTGATATAAATGTTTCAAGCAGATAAGTTTGAAGATTGAAAAAAGGAACAATGTGTCACTTAAAGATGGATACTTGGCAGATAGAAAGCTACACTAAGATGCCCCTTCTGCCTATTCCCTTCCCTGTATTTATTTCCAAGGCTGGCCTGGTACTTGGAGTAACAGGATTGTCATTTTTTTTTTTTTCACTTGTTTCGGTTGCAGAGAGGGCTTAGTAGGTCATTTGGACCCCATTCTGTCCCAAAGTAATGTGAATTTAAAGTCCAAGACTTGAAAGAATATCAGAGAAAACCTGATCACAAATTACCTCAACATCTAGAAATTTGGGATCTTGTTTCTCATAAGACATCTAAGGGGAGGGTGACTTTTTTGAGGTATATTCCAACTTAAAAGCATGAGATAGTGAACTCAAAGCATAGTCATTGTGTGTCAGTCAGAATATATAGGCTAGGTTGTATTACAGTAATATGCTAAACCAACAATAAAATAGCTTGAAACAACTAAAGGTTATTTCTTATTGATACCATATCCTTCAAAGAAAGTTTAAGGGTTTGTCCCCCATGTTGTTGTTGACCTCACTCCAAGACCCCGGTTGATGGACTGGCCAATGATCTGGAACATTCTTTATAAAACGGGGAAGAGGTAAAGAGACCTCTAGAGGGTCTTGCATCAGCACAAAATACACCAGCCCAGAAGTGACACATTTCACTTTCACTCAGCTCTTCAAGCAGAACTGAATACACACCCCAACCCAGCCGCAAAGACAGCCAGAAAGGATAGTCATATCATTTAACTGGAAAAGGATGGGAATACCAGAATATTGGCAAAATCCTTCACCGTATTTTGCCTTCTGTGCCATCCCTCCCCACCCTCACAGTAAAGAAAATATCTCGTGGAATGATGATGATGCTAGAAAAGTAGAAACACAAGAATATTCCTAAACAGAATACATAAAGGCATATTGAGGAGAGGGACTATCTCTGGCCAGGAAAAACCATGGAGGATTGTTATCTATAGGTGACACTTCAATGATACCACTTTCAAATATTTCCTTGCAAAATGAATGGATAAATCAAGCTGAATTTAGAGATGTACATTTGGAACATATTCCCCTGTTACTAACTGTATATAAAGACAAAAAACTGGTAAAGGGCAAATAAGACATTAATGTATTTTCAGACTCACATGCCTGAAAAATAAAGATGTCAGTAAACAATTCTCTGGCAAAATAGGAGGACATGCATTGGATCTCTGATAAAATATACACCTTGGCTCTCTCTTGTAGAGATTCATATCTTCAAAGCAGAGTCTGAGAAATGTTTTCTGTATACCGCATGTAAGAATGCAGCCAGCCTCACTGACGTACTTGTTGTAAGAAGGGGAAGCACAGAAGATGAAGGAAGGAACGAAAGTCATCTCTGATAAATATGGAGTCATGGCCATTAAGGTCATTTCCCAGAAAGAGAAGCAAGTAATGAAGTAGTGGGCAGGGGTGGAGGGAGGTAGAAGTGGGAAACAAGGCTGGGAGTTTTCTGCAAAACAGCAGAAAAACAGCAAGGAAGCCTCTCTATATAACATTCTTGCAAACTATTTTATGGTATAGATGAACAATTAAGGTGTTTTCATTTTTCCATTAAGGAAACGGTGTTGGGCATTCATCCTTGTGCAGGCCCCTTGTATTTATGTGCACATCTTTCTCTTTGGTATTTATCAAGAAGTGGAAGTGCAAGGATATAAATCATGCAGATTTCTATTTTACTACAAGCACTCTAGTCCATACACATCATGCACATGCATGAGTTTTCCTAATTTGTCCACACAAATGCTACTTTGTTTGGATACATCTGCAATTCTCCGATTAGTGAGTTAGAACATTTTCCCAAATATTCACTCATTGTCAGTTTCATGTTAATATAGTTTCAGTATTTTAAAATCGGTCATTCGAATCTAATCAATTAGAAGGGACTCTTCATGTGCTTTGATAACTGATCCTTTGTTGTATCTATTTGAAAATATATTCTTTGGGATCCACATATAAAATTGTACCTTATGATGAGGCTATTTTAATGTACTGAAGTTTGTTGTTGTTTCTGACTTAATTTTTATTGTATCCAAGGGAGACATGTGAAAATTGGAATTAACTAGCGGTCTACACTATCGACATATGATTGTATGAATATTTCTTTGCTACAGCAGTGTTACTGAAAATCAGTAGAGAAGAAATGGGCTAGTCAATGTGTGGTTCTAGAACAAGTTCTCCCCATCGAGGAAAAGTGTGTGTATGTGTGTGTGTGTGTGTGTGGTCATATAGTTATAAGAGTTATAGTTATATTTCCATACACATCATGCACAAAAATGTATTTCAGTTGGAAAGAAAGACCTAAACACAAAGATCATAATTTTTAGGATGAATAATCTAGTTACTGTGTTGCAGTCAAATTATAACACAGGTTAAAAACAACTCAAACCACAAAAATGGAAAATCACAACAGATTTGAATAAAACATGTGCTTTCTAAAACTGTGTGTTACAAAACAATATTATACAAGGTTAAAAAATAAGTTAGGGAAACTATATTTGCAAGCAGTTAATGACCAAGATTGGTATCCAGGTCATGGAAAAAACACTCTGAGCCCATAAGTAAATTTAGGCAACAAAATAAAAGAGAAATGGACGGTTAGTTCAAAGACAAGGAAACCTAAATATACAGTAAACATAAGAAAAGATGCTCAATGTCACTTGTAATGGAGCAAAAGAAAATTATAGAACAAACATACACATATGAGGATATGTATACATTTATAGGTTATGATTACCTCTTTGGAGGGAAAGAGAGAATGGAAGAAAATAACGCTCCATTTAATCTATAAACTTTTCATTAAAAACATTCATTCAAACACAAACATGTAATATTTAGTCTGTGGTCATAGAGGTGTTTTTTATTTTTTATTTTTTTAAAGATTTTACTTATTTATTTGAGACAGAGAGAATGAGAGAGAGAGAGTACATGAGAGGGGGGAGGGTCAGAGGGAGAAGCAGACTCCCTGCCGAGCAGGGAGCCCGATGCGGGACTCGATCCAGGGACTCCAGGATCATGACCTGAGCCGAAGGCAGTCGCTCAACCAACTAAGCCACCCAGGCACCCCCATAGAGGTGTTTTTTAAAATTTTATTCTCTGCCCTTTTCTTCTTTTTAAAATATGCTATCATTATTATTTTAACTGAAAATTAAATCACTCCATTTACCATACTGCTGCTCTTAAAATTTTTACAAAATTCTTAGACAGTTAATAAGAAGTGAAAAGATCTCCTGGATATATTCACACAATTTTTTCTCAGTATGCCTGGAGGGCATCTGTATAGTACAGGTGGTATCTCGTAATATCCTGGATGTGTCAGAAAAAGAATTTTTTTAGCAGTAAACTAGCATGCAATGTCAGCATGTTGATGTTATCTGGGTCATAGCCTCCTATCTAGACCTGCTTATGTTACATCCACTGTCGTATTCAGGCCATGATCATTGGTTCCTGAACCTTATTAATCATAAACAGTTGAAAAAAGACCAAGCGGAAGAGATTCACATTCCAGAAAAATATTTAACTCACTCCAAACCCAGTGGTGACTGATTCAAACAGCTAGAACCTGAGAGCTCTACTTGGCCCAGATAATGTAACTCATGTGATACATATCTTAGTGAGCAGAGCAGAACATACAGCCCAAATTATACTTTTTGAAAGAAGACATTCGGTATTTGTTTGGTGCTACAAGTTTTGCTCAATTTGTGAAGATCAGATTTTGATATTCCTGAAGAATTTATAATACATGTAAAGGCTGATCTTTAATATCAATTTTTATTTATGCTTTAACTCTTCCTTAATGATGGTATTTACTATTCTTCTGTACCCTCTGTGTGGAGCAAACGTAACACTTCCAATTCTCTGCCAATGTCACAGTATAATATGTGGGGTTTATTGTAAATAGTTACCATATATCTAGAATTTCCTCTACACTTTTCTGAGTTTCTGCTAAACCCACATGTGATATCTACTAAATACCACTAAGTTCTTCCTTGCATAATTTCATGCTGAAATATTCACATAGTCACAGATTTACTGTTAAATATATTGGCTCATGATTTCTCAATGAATGGCTTAAAATATGTGGACCAGAAAAAGTTAAAACTATGAAAAAAATATGAGTAACCACTGAACTAGAACAGATAAATTTTACATAGAAAAAAGTTACAGTCCACTCTTACTATGGACCCTCATTTATCAGAACATGAGAGGTAAATGGGAAGTTGGACCAACAGTAGCTGGACTCAAAACCAGACACAAAATGCCCTAGACATGTAACTTTGGACAAATTTCTGAGCTTCTCTGCATCTCATTATTTTTGTTTAAAAGATGGGGATTTTTAAAGATTAAATCTGTTAACTGATTATAACAGTATCTGGAACATATTAAATGTTATATAGTAATTGTCATTATCATCAGCGTGATCATCTCAGAGATTTAAGACATGTGCTTTTATCAAAACAATTACAAGTAGCCGTCACATACATATATCTGATAAGCTTTATTGATTTGTTCAAGGCTTCTCAGTGCTGTGATTTAATCACGTACTAGTGGTTCTCAGGCTTCTGGTAAAGATGATACTTGGTGCTTCTTTTCACCCTAAAATACTCTTCTCAAACATTTTCCTAGGATGGGCTGTAAATGCAAAGACTGTATATATATATATATATATATATTTTTTTTTTTTTTTCACTCTCACAGAAGCAATACCATCAGCACAATTTCCAATTTGATCTATCACATCAATTCTCCACTGGAAAACCTACAGTGCATTGTCATAAAATACAAGGAGATAATCATGAAATCAAAGTCAAACTGAAAAACCTCCACCTGCACTTTTTGTGTCTATTGGTTTAATTTTGTCACAATGTATACTTCAATACTTCGTCCAACTTCAATCAAATGGTAATCCGTATTATAAAGGGTAGAAAGAGGGCGCCTGGGTGGCTCAATTGGTTAAGCGACTGCCTTCGGCTCAGGTCATGATCCTAGACTCCCGGGATCGAGTCCTCCATCAGGCTCCTTGCTCAGCAGGGAGTCTGCTTCTCCCTCTGACCCACCTCCCTCTCATGCTCTCTGTCTCTCATTCTCCCTCTCTCAAATAAATAAATAAAATCTTAAAAAAAAAATTTAAAGGGTAGAAAGATGATACTCAAGATTCTGATTTAATTATATATTTAAAAACATAATTTAAGCTTTCAAAGTTACCATCCAAATATTCAGTTTCTTATTTCCACAAACACCCAAGGAATAAAATAAAAGTTTGAATTTAAAACATTGGTAAGATATTTAACTTCAAACTACACCTGCCTCAAAGTTTCCGCACCAGGTCAAACTAACTCACATTCATTACTATAAAAGTAAAATAGTATTTTGCAGAAGTTACTGCTCTCTCACTATTTCTAATTTTAAGTCCAACTATTGTTGAGGGGAGCAAAAAAGGATTGAAAAGGGAATCATCAAGAGTAACATGTTAAGAATGGCCCAGTATATTACAGCAAAAATCTATTTTCATAATAATGATCATGATAGGTTTGCAGAAGATGAAAAGTCTACATCACAAGCAATATAAAACCTTGATTCCAGCTTGTTTCCAAGAAAAGCACATTTGAAAAATATAAACCCCATGTTTACTGAACAGGTAAATGTGTCATAATTCTGCTTATGCCCCTATTTCATACTGCTACATTTGCAAAGAAATTATTTGGTTCACGTTTTCCTCTGAAGTCATTTGAAGGTTAGCATGGCAGCCTGAGATCAAGGATGATAGTCATAAGATATTTACTATTAGGTATTTCATTTTTTCATCCTTTATTTTTCTGCTTTTTCTGCTTCTATTCATAGTCTTCTTTTTTAAATTTTTTTATGTGAGTATAGTTGACACACAATGTTACATTAGTTTCAGGTTTACAACTTCGTGATTTGAAAAATTTATACATTTTGCTATGTTCACAAGTGCAGCCACCATCTGTCCCATTACGCAGTTATTACAATATCAGTGACTATATTCCTTATGCTCTGCTTTTTATTCCCATGACTTACTCATTCCATAACTGGAGGCCTATTTCTCCCTCTACCCTTCACCCATGTTGCAGACAAGAAAAAGAAATAAGAGCCATTCCTACTGGTAGAGAAGTTAAATTGTCACTATTCGCAGATAGCATGAAACTACACATAGAAAATCCTGAAGATTCCACCAAAAAAAAAAAAAACCTAGAAGTAATAAATTCAGTAAAGTAGAATGATATAAAATACCCAGAAATTGGTAGCATATCTGTATACTAACAATGAAATCACAGAAAGAGAAATTAAATTTTAAAAAAACCACCATTTATAATTGCACCCAAAAGGATACAATACGTAGGAATAAACTTAACCAAAGAAGTGAAAGACCTTGCACTCTGAAAACTATAAAACACTGATGAAAGAAATTGAAGATGATATGAACAAGTGGAAAGATATTCCATGCTCATGGATTGGAAGAATTAATATTGTCAAAATGTCCATACTACCCAAGGTAATCTGCACAGTCAATGCAATGCCTACCAAAATACCAACAGCATTTTTCACAAGACTAGAACAAAGAATACTAAAATTTATGTGGAATCACAGAAGACTCAGAATATCCAAAGCAGTCCCAAGGAAGATCAGAGCTGGAGGTATAATTCCAGATTTCAAGACACACTACAAAGCTGCAGTAATCAAAACAGTATGATAGACATCATTTGAGTAGATGCATCATTCTCCTTGACCTTCAACCCCAAACCCATTATTTTTGTATTACCTTGACTTCTCTGATATCTAATTATCCACTCTCTCATTTCCTTCCTCTATGACCTATGAGTGTAGGGGGCATGTGTTCCAGATGTAAGGGAAGGGATTATATGGATGCATACTAGTCCTAATGATTAAGGCCAGTAGCACTGCCTTTATGGAAAGCCTCTTGTAATGATCAAACTGCCACAAGCTCTGTCCTCTGGCCAAAGTCTAAATATTGTGTACCCTTATAAGGCTGAAGAACTTTTATAAGGTTTGAATAGTAACAGGGCAACTTAAAAACAAAAAACAAAAAAAAACAAAAACTAACAGGGCAACTTCACCAAGGTAAGGACCTACCTGACTGAGCATAATTCTTTACAAACCACCAAAGTCTAAACCCTTGACTACACATCAAAGACCAAGACATATACATGCTGGCCCTGTGAAAAGATTCTCTATATGGTCATGTAGTCTGCAAATTCTACTTCCCATGTTATGGCTCAGTGTGACCATAGCTATCCCCACTGGTCTTCTGAACAAATTAAGAAATAAGACATAGAGGGGTGCCTGGGTGGCTCAGTCGTTGGGCGTCTGACTTCGGCTCAGGTCATGATCCCAGAGTGCTGGGATCAGGCCCCACTTTGGGTTCCTGCTCAGCAGGGATCCTGCTTCTCCCTCTCCCTCTGCTGCTCCCCCGGCTTGTGCTCTTTCTCTCTCTATCTCTCTCTCTGTCTGTCAAATAAATGAATAAAATCTTAAAATTTTTTTTTTAAAGTTAATATGTGCATTTCAGGGAAAAATAAGAAAAAATCTGTTATCATAAGCAGTTTATAGTTTGAGTGTTGAAGTATCTGGCTAAGTCCTTCTGTGTATTGACACATAACTGAACATTCATTTTTATGTGGTTGAAATGGTACAGTATATCATTCCTTTTCCACACATCAAAAATATTTACTTATTTAAACTCTGAAAGTCACAAGTATTTTGATAACTAAGATTATATTTCATCAATACGATCAGGAAAAAATGTAATTCTGCCTCTCATGGGAAAAAAAAATACATAGAATGGCAAAAGGTCTCTGGACAAAAATATTGGTAGAGTTATAATAAAATGCTGTATATAATAATGATCAATTTAAAATGACACGTAAAGAACTAGAATACAATAAGCATAATGCTTCCAAGAGAATTCACCATCAAATATATATAATTAAAATATTAGCAAAAATATGTTTTAATTGAATTATTGAACAATGTATTCATATAGTAAAGCCACATACAATGATGATTAAAATAAAAAATTAGTCTGAACACATCTGCATGCACTTCTTGCACTTCTTTCTGTCCCACTTCCCCACCCAATGAACAAGTCTTGATATATACTACTCAGAGGTAGTTCAAAAATGCCACGTCCAGGGATGCCTGGGTGGCTCAGTTGGTTAAGCATCTGCCTTCAGCTCAGGTCATGATCCCAGAGTCCTGGGACCGAGCCCCACATCGGGCTCCTTGCTCAGCGGGGAGCCTACTTCTCCCTCTCCCTCTCCCTCTCCCACTCCCCCCTGCTTGTTCTCTCTCTCTCTCTCTCTGACAAATAAATAAATAAAATCTTTTAAAAAAAAATGCCATGTCCAAGATAGCTTTTGTCTATCACTTATAACAAAAAAGATATTTACAAGTTGGTTTATTTACTAGCTCTACATTTATCACACACTGTTAACTCAAGATATTCAGAAAACTTAGATGTTGCAAAATGAAGAATGAACTTTGTCCATAATAAATATAAGGACTTTATTTTTAAGATGCACATGGGAAGCCTTGCCTTACACTTCTTCTCCTCTTCCTCCTTTACCATCCCAATGACTCAGTACAGAAATGAGTCCAGCTCCAAGAGGAGGATTAACAAAAGTACTCCCTGAAAGCAATCCTTCCTAATAAACTAAACTAAAAAAAGAGAGAAAGATTTATAAAGAGGTCATTTTATTACTGCTACTTTAAAATATCTGGGGCATTTTTGACACGGCATTGTCAATATACACAGAAGCATGAAAGAAGATATACACACAAAACAATGGCTGTAATATGAAATATCTCCTAAATAAATTACCTGTCTGGCATAGCATCTTCTCCTTCTCCTCATGCTTTCTCTCTATCTCTTCGACCAAAGGACTTATTGGATGTGTAGCTTCTGGTTCACTTCTAGAGGTAGTCCAACAGTTCCATTCCCAGAAGTTATCCTCAGAAACATTTCTTTTCCATGTTGTTTTGTTGTTAAGGACATTTATAGGACTGTGATTTTATAACTCTACTTTATCATATGTCAGTAGTAGTTTTACGTCTAGAAGGCATGGATGTTGCAACGTAAGGATCCTTTTGTTTTTTATTTTTTTAATTTATTTTTAAGATTTTTTATTTATTTGACGGAAAGAGAGAGAGAGAGAGCACAAGCAGAGGGAGAAGCAGGCAGAGAAGCAGGCTCCCTGTGGAGCAGGGAGCCCAATGCTGGGCTCCATCCTAGGACCCCAGGATCGTGACCTGAGTCGAAGGCTGCTTAACTGACTGAGCCACCCATGCGCCCCTGTAAGTATCCTTTTAAAAGGCTGGGGAGTAGAGGGAACTTGACAGGAACAGTTTCATATTATATGCACAGACCTTCCATAAATTGCCAGGAAATCATCCCAAAAGGTAGTGGGCAACATCGCTGAGATTCTTTCCCTAGATGACTCAGCCCTTCCCAGCTACTTCGCAGCTTCAAACTCTTAACCTTTGTCTCCTCAGACCCATACAACTGCCAACAATGAATTGGCAAATGCCTCAAGGGGAAAAACATAAGGCTGATGTGGGTACAACCACTGTTTGCTTTTCTTCTTTCTGAAATTTTAACGTTTATTGATCTCTGCTTTCCAATGCCTTCAAATTTTTTTTTCTGTTTTATCAAGCTTTTAAAATGTATTTGGGAGAGAGAAGCAGACATTCCATAGCTCTTCATTAAAATCACACAATACCAATAACATTCGCATATTTTCCATAATTTCTAAATTATTCACAGGCTTTGTGTATTTTCTAAATTAATGCTTAACACTGAAATTAGTTAGCCTATATATTCAGTTAAGTCCTAATAAATATTTTCTTGAAATGTGTGTCTATATACCCATTTTCTTTTCTTAAACTTGATTCATGTGAAGATGTGTTCATAAACTGTAAATATATCTTTATTCATTTACTGGCAACAAAGAAATCTCTAGCCAGAAATTTTTTCAATGATTTGAAAAAAAACTCCCAAGTCTTTCAAACTTTTTTCACCAGAAGTTTATACTGACATTTTCTTTATATTTCTACACTACATTATTGTTATTTATTGGAGTTCAGCATGTTTTATTATTTTTTGTACCTTGTAAATAAAATCACAGAGAACTTTCCTCTCTTTCAGTTTCCCCTATGCCACATCTATTATATTCCCTCTTTCTGATGTTTCAAGTAAATGCTGTATTTCCCAGTTTGTCAATCATGAATGATTTCTCTTTGCTCTCATGATATCAAATAAAACCAATTACAGCAAATGAGAGGTGATGTCTTTATCCAATATGTGCCTAAACTCTCTACAGTGACTATAACTTTGTATGAAGTTTAGACTATGAAATAGCTAGCTTTATGTCTCTATATTACTTAGAGATAGTTTACCAGAATTGGGTCCCACTTATATGATACTTTGAGTGAGAATATACAGAAAGGTTGAATTCTTATCTTCTAAGTTTTTTAAGGAAAAAAATCCAGGGGCTCCTGGGTGGCTCAGTCAGTTAAGTGTCTGCCTCCGGCTCAGGTCATGCATGATCTCAGGGTCCTGGGATCCGGCAGAGCCCCGTGTCATGTCAGACTCGCTGCTCAGTGGGGCGTCTGCTTCTTCCTCTCCCTCTGCAACACCCCCTTCATGCTGTCTCCCTCTCTTTCAAATAAAGAAATAAAATCTTTAAAAAAGAAAAGGAAAAAAAATCCAAATGTTAAACAAAAACAGTAACTCCAAGCTCACCCCACTGCTAATATCATCTTACTTTACAGTTAAATTTTACTCATACATAAAAATATATAGAATTAATTTCATATTTTATTTATAAGGAATACATGTCATAAAATATGTGACTCTTTTAGAAATAAAATTAACATCTGTTATTTCTATATTATCCCTTATGATATTTTTAGTTGAACCCATACCTTATTTTTGATGGAAAACAAAATTTTATACAGTGGTACACCTCAGTATCTGCTATGAATGTTTATTGCTGCAAAATTTTTACAAAGCAATTAATAGCAACTTGAATAAGTGATAACTTGTCTTATGTAAATATATAGAGATAGGTAGTAGAAGGTGTTGGCTCACCAGTTTAACAATGTTCCATGTAGAGCTATTAATTGGTCTTTCTCTCATACTTGTTAAAAGACAGAATCAACAGCTTTAAACAAGTCCACGTGTGTGATATTGCTATTTGTAATAAGATTGGTCTTCCTCCCCTTCCTGGCACAGAGCTCCTAAAACCCTTGGAATTTCCTAAGTGATGAGAGCAATAAAACTGTCTTTTGCGGGCGCCTGGGTGGCTCAGTCGTTAAGCGTCTGCCTTCGGCTCAGGTCATGATCCCAGGGTCCTGGGATCGAGCCCCGCATCGGGCTCCCTGCTCGGCCGGGAGCCTGCTTCTCCCTCTCCCACTCCCCCTGCTTGTGTTCCCCTCTCTCGCTGTATCTCTCTCTGTCAAATAAATAAAATCTTTAAAAAAAAAAACAAAAAAAACCCAAAACCTGTCTTTTGCTATGTTAATGAGGTAACTTTTGGACTCTGTCTAAGGATGGGGGCTGGATGCCAGGTGACCCAACCATAACCATGTGATTAGAAGGTTGGAAGTTTCAGTCAGACACTTGACATCCTGGGAGAGGTGAGGAACTGGAGGTTGAATCAGTTGCCAATGGCCAATGATTTAATTAATTATGCCTATGTAATGAAGCCTCCATAAAAACCCAAAATGGTAGGGTTCAGAGAACTTCCATTTTGGTGAACACACATAGAAATTCCCTGAGAGTGGTACACTCAGAGAGAGCATGAAATCACCAAGCCCTTTCCCCATACCTTGCTCTATGCATCTCTTCCTTCTGGCTGTTCCTGAGTAATATCCTTTTATATATATAAAACAAAAAAAGTGATCTAGTAAGCAAAATGTTTCTCGGAATTCTGTGAGCCCCTCTAACAAATTGATCAAACCTAAGGACAGGGTCTTAGGAATCTTTGATTTATATAGCCAAGTGGTCAGA
This sequence comes from Mirounga leonina, assembly GCF_011800145.1. Classification (NCBI taxonomy): domain Eukaryota; kingdom Metazoa; phylum Chordata; class Mammalia; order Carnivora; family Phocidae; genus Mirounga; species Mirounga leonina. The sequence continues at coordinate 9,707,226 of NW_023270865.1, read as the reverse complement.
AACAGGTGACAATCTAGACTTGCTACTGGCATCTGAGGGATGGAGGTATGGTGGGCAGTCTTGTAGGACTGAGTCCTCCCCCTGTGACATCTGATAATGCCAAAATTGAGTTGAATTCTTGGACAGCCCGTTGGTGTCTGAGAATTACTTGTTGTATATGAGGGTACTCCTCCATGTACACACAGGAACTCACAAGAACAAACAAGATCAGAAACAAATGGAAATAGAAAAGGAGCTGACCAGACTTCTATGTATGTCTTATTGTCTAGAACTGCATTAAGTGACCACCCAGAGATAGAAAGGAGACTGGGAATGTCCATGTCAATTTTGTACATCAACTTCAGCAACAGGTATCTATAACGTCTCTCTATACAGAGAGTATCAATTTTATTTTCCCATTTAGAGTATAAATAAAATTCAGTGAGTAGAGTGTTTTGAAAGATACCCAAATGAAAAAGAATGCACAATTCCTGACTCAAATGACTGACAAGATATAGTTGTATTCATACTTATGACAAAATATTCCAAGGAAAAACTACCACCCAAATAGGTAGTGGTTTGTAGCTATTACTTGAGAGAATATGTGTGTGATTCCAGGCTCCAGGTAAAGTCATCAATTACACGCCTGCCGTTCTATTCAATAGCTTTATACTTACTTGAATGGTTTTATTACTTTTTAAATTTCTTTCAAGGCTTGAACATTACCCAAATATGGCTCAACTAAACAGTGAATGTTTTGATTCTCAATTACATGAAATAGACCACTAACTTTATTAATTTCTAAGAACAAGAAGGAGCTAAAACACAGGGTATATGTAGGGGATTGAAGGGCATTTCCCAAGAAGTAGAGTGGGCAGAAAAAATGCACACATTTTGTCCATTTAACAATTACAGCCAACATTTGCTAAACTTTTTTCATCTCTAAACATCAGCTAAACAAAGTAGGAAGACTATCTCCTTAGTAAATGTTTGAGACTGGATGTTTGTGTACTCCCCAAACGCAAATGTTGAAACCTTATTCCCCAATGTGATAGTGGTAGGAATTAGGATTAGGTAAAGTCATGAAAATGGAGCCCTCATGAATGCAATTTTAGTGCCTTTATTAGTCATGAAAGAGCCTGCTTCCCCTCTCCACTCTCTGCTAGGTGAAGATAAAATGAGAAGTTGGCTGTCTAAAATGCAGAAGACAGCCCTCATGAGCATGCAATCATGCTGGCAGTTCCGATCTTGGACTTCTATTTTCCATGTGAGAAATAAATTTCTGTTGTTTTTAAGCCAGTCAGTCCAAAGTGACAGAGATTATTACAAAAGAAATATATTTATGTCCATTGAAGTTTTCAAAAAAATATTTTTTATAAATTTGTCACAGATCTTATAAACTGCTTTTAGAGTTTTCAAATATTTGTGATATCAAGCTTTCACCAAATTAGGATCTTTCTTTAACAATGCAGAATCAGCATTTAATTTTGAAGTGAGTTTTGAGTTGTTTAATTTCAATTGGACAGAAAGTCACACGTTGTGTCTTTAACTACGGTTATTATTGTTAGCTAATCCACAGTATATTTAATTTTATCTCTCTGCTCAGCATGAATTTTAAGTGTATCCTTTTAAAAACAATATGAGTAAATTGAATTCACATATCTCATGTTCAAGATGCTGAGATTAAACATTTTCCGAATCACAGAGAAAAAAACAACAACAGCAACAACAAAAAACAGCCTGTCTTGAGAATGAAAATCCTTTTGTAGTTATTGTGCTTTTTTTTCTGAGTAAAAGGAATAAAGCTTATTTTTTCAAGCTGCTAGAAAATAATCATCATTGTAAGAGTCAAATTTTCACAGCAATTAGTAGATTACATACATACACAAATATACACACATAGAAAAACAAGGATAAAAATGTTAAGAACACCAAGAAAAGAAAAACCTAATTGTTCATTTTCTCCATATGTATTTTGTCATTTATATTCAGTATTATATTCAGAGTAAAATGAGTAATATACGTGAAAATAATTTGAACATGAATATTAATCAACGTTAATGTTAGAACATGACATCAGATTTAAAGGTTACTGATGATATATGAGTAAATAAATTCAGTAAACTGGAAGGGATCAATTTCAGACTTTCATGAGTTAAGGAATAGATGGAATGAAAGAAATTTTATTGTGAAGAGAATAAGAAAGGTCTTATGGTAGGATAAAAATATACAACGCCAAGCAAAGAAAGTTTGAAGAACATAGAAAAAGGACCAGTTCTATATTTAGTAATTTTTTTATTCTCCATGTATATCATTGTACTATGCATGAATATTTGTTTAAAAAAGAAAATAGCTTAATCAGGAATTGCAAAGATTACATCTATCCCACTGATCCCTTCAGAGAGTACAGATCAGGGTTAAATTGCTAGTTTGAAGGAGAAAGTATGAGGAAAGTGTCTTGTGGAAACACGTGTTAGGTGTCAGGAAAATCGTAATAAAATGTTGGCACATTTAATGACATGCCAAAATGCAAAAAATGTTGCTATATATATGTATATATATATATATTTGCTTAAAGACTGGCAAATTTTGAATTTCACATGACCACACAGGAAGAAAAAAATGTAAAAATGGGCATTTAGTTAACCTCTTACAGAGGATTGTTATCAACTTTCAGATGAACGAAGGAGTCCCAAGTTTCCCGAGGAACTGGAAAATTGGCAGAGGTCTAAGAATATAAGTTCTCAACTGACACCAAGCACAGAAGATATCAAGCATTGACTAAACCGTCTTGAAGGCTTTGGTAGTGGGGGCTTAGAAATCTAAATGCACAAAAGCATCTGCCAATAATATGTTTCATGAAGTTTCTTTGCAACGGTAAAGAAGGGCAAGGAGTCTTTAGAAGGATAATGGAAGATGCACGTACAAGGTGATGAGGACCCTACATTGGACTAGCTTCAGAGAGGATGAAAGGACTCCATAAGCAGAAATGTGAAAGTAAAAATAAGTGGAAGGAGTCAAGAATGGCCACAAAAACTTAAACTGGAGAGATGGGAAAATAATCACTTCAAAACTGAAAATTGAAAAGTCCAGAGGAATAGCAGCTTTGGGGACAAAGATACATTCAAATTGACGGAAGGGCATCCAAATGAAGACATCCCTCATGCAGGCTGAGCTAATGGAACTCAGGAGAGAGGCCAGATGTAGACATACAAATCTGAGGCAGTAAGACAAAGCCATCAGTGTGAATGAGGTTTTTGAATTACAGGATACAAAGAGTAGGACCTGGGTTCAGAACTAAACTTTTTCTATAATATATTTTGGGTCAGGAAGAGAAAATTGGAATAGAAAAGAATGGTAAGAAAAAAAGAAACTGAATGAGAACTAAGAGAGTGTAGAATCACAAAAAGCAAGAAATATTAGTAGCTTAAGAAGTGATCACTGAAACTTTCAATAAAAGAAGAATTAACTCTATTATTATACATATATATTGAAATGAATACTTGAAACTTTGTGTTATATTATTATCATCTAATAAAGCCATTTTACGGAAATAATAGAGAAATGGGTATATAGATAGAGGCAAATATCCTTAGCAGTTTATTGGTATTTATATATATTGGTGTTATATAAAATTACAAACAAATCATAAAATAGGGTCAATGTGTAAATATTCTAAATCTAATTTTAGAGTTGATATGGATAAATTCACATATGCCATAATACTTACAACCAGATGTTATTTCAAAAGTGCAAATTCTAAAGTGGGAAAGAAACATACCTAAAATCACATAACATGAAAATAGATAAAATATTATGGGAGAATGTGGGTCAGGTACATTATGGGTAGATTCAAGATAAAAATATACAACCATCAGTGCTCACACAAACTTCTGATGTCCTGACATTGAAAGCACAGGTCTATGTCATGTGCTGCATTTGGAACCCTGTCCTTATTATAACCAGTGATACACTGATGTAGAAACAGTGGTTGTTCTAAAGACTTTTCTCATGCCCAGAACTTCACAATCGCTTGCTCCACTTAGATATTCAAATGCCATTTTGGACCTCAAACAGAATCTCTAAGATGATTAAAGAACACCTCCCCACAAGGTCCCCACTCTGCTGAGGACTCCATGGTTTGATCGCAGCCATTTTATCCCTTAAGCACTCTCACCATCATTCCCTAGGGAGCAAGAACGTTTCAAAATCCAATGTAATTGTTTGGTACTTGAAAGAAAATGATACTGGCACTAAAAGCAAATGAGGGATGAGGGTCCTTTTTATTTGATATGATGTGGAATAGGCTTTCCAAGTAAGACACTAATGAGCCCTTAAAAATGGGAATTAAAGTGGCTTTGCTTTCGTTCTTTTTAAATTAGAAATAAACAATTCCTGATGAATTATCTGTTTTCTGAGAGATATGCAAAAGTAGACAAGAGACCCAGATTTTTCAGGTCCACCAGAGTCTGTTTTAAAAAACTTTATTTAGGGGTGCCTGGGTGGCTCAGTCTGTTAAGTGGCTGCCTTCGGCTCGGGTCATGATCTCGGGGTCCTGGGATCGAGCCCCACGTTGGGCTCCTTGCTCGGCGGGGAGCCTGCTTCTCCCTCTGCCTGCTGCTCCCCCTGCTTGTGCTCTCTCTAGCTCTCTCTCAAATAAATAAATAAAAATTAAAAAAAAATAAAAAACTTTCTTTACACTCTTTATATATTTTTTTCAACTTGAAATCTTTAGGATTTTTTGCCCCATTCTCATATACACTCAATCATAAGAGAGTCAAGACTTGGCCACACAATGGCCACCTAATGCTTTATCAAGAGCCTGTCAGGCTACTAAAAAGCAGTCTCACATGTAAACCATTTCCTATTTCCAACTATGAACAAGAAAGCAATACAGAAAAAGTAAAAACAAATGAACAACAACAACAACAAAAAACAAAAGGAAGCACCTCTGTGCAGTGGTCCATTTCTAGGGTTGATTTATTCCATTCCATGTCATAATATATGTATGTGAAGATCATCAAGAGAATTTAAGATTTTCCTGTTTGAAATGTGTATGCTTATTTAACCAGAAACTCTTAGCTTTTGGCCTTTGCAGCATTTTTAAAGGAATTTGACAACTATTTGGTAATTATTATTTTGGTAACTTTGGTACATCTCCCTCTCCTTTCATGCAAGGTCCAACCATAGATGAAGGAAGTGGCAGATGTGATGGAAGTCAAGGATTAAGTGCCATTAGGAGAAAATCTACACCTCACAACTACACATCTCAGTTGTCATGCCAGCCTGGAGAACACAGATGGATTGGATGTGAAAGCTATGGGTTCAGAGGACAGCACTTCCCTGTGCCCTCACGTTCAAACTCAGCCTTAGAATTCCTCTGGCCGCACAGTGTTTCATGGCAACCATGTAAACCCATCCAACAGCTCAGTGGAGACTAAATATTAGCCCATGGCATTTGTATACTTTTCTTCTTTTTATGTGGTCTGAGTGGCAGAGCCATCTGTCAAATGGAAATGTGTTGTGAGGTTGGAGAAAAGTTAGTGGTTTTAAAGTGAAAATTTGGGGTGGTTGTCAAAGGAGAAAGAGCAAGACCGTTTGGCAGTGTGCGATTTCCCACTCTGGTCCATGGCCATGAATCTGTCAGACTGAGAGCAATTCTCAGACATGGAAAAGGCCAACACAAGTGTATCCAACCAGAGTTGATATTTCCTCAGACCAGTGTTGAATAAGGCCATTAAGCTGAAAGTCTATAATGTATGATTGAGCCATTGTAACAGCACCTCATGGGATCTACAGTGTCTAGTTAAGGAACGTAAAATACTCCTTGAGCCATGACAGATATACAGAAGCTGATATTTTTTAACCTCAGAAAGTAGCTATAAGATGAAAATATACAGCGGTGCTTGTAGAAATGTAATTACTTTATCTGCTAATCCAAAAGATTGATCCAAAGAAAAAAATATATAAAAGTCTTCTCACACTTCTGTTCCTTAAAACAAACAAACAAAAATGTTAAAAGTCTGTATTTTCCATTGCCTTTGAAAGCCTTCAGTTTTTGTGAAGACATTGAATGTCTTTTCAAAAAATAAGTGGCATTGATTGGTGGCACAGGATCGTGGCTTGATGTATAGCTGGGTGATGTGACCCCACTCCTAGTGGGGAAAATCAGGATACAATATGATTTAATTTTTAAGGAATCTCATAGTTTTTAAGCCCAGCACAACCTACGTGCTGACCACTTAATGTTTTAAAAAGGACCTGTGGTGTTTAGCGTATATTAAAGATGTACACATAAACTGGGTATAATCAGAAATGTAAGTGAATAAAGATGTAGCACTAGTTGGTTCAAATAAATAGGAAAATTCCTCTATTTCTTTGATTCATTCTTTTAATTCTAAACTCATCACACAATTTAATACCTATCATGTTCCGGGCACTAGATGTTCTTCATGAAGAATGAAAAGAATACAATTTTTCCTTATATAATGTAATACATCACTTTATTTCTTCTTATAAGCCTTGATATTATGGACTTACATATGTTTGCAAGACTACTCAAAATAGAATCACAAGAAATGATTAGAAAATGAAAAACAGAGCAAGTATTGTAAGAGCTTCCCCATGTTCTATTTAATATCTGCACTATCACAAACATTCGCAAGCCCAACACAAAGCAAAATCGTTTGTGTTTTCCTAATTCAATTTTGGCAATTTACAAATAAAGATGAAGCAGCAACTCAGTGGAATGCTCAATTATTGATTCAGACAACAACATAGTATACTGTTTTTAAAATAATTTTCAATTGCAGACAGGTATTGATGAGAATGAGCCAGACTGTGAATTGATCTTTTTCAAAATCACTTAATTTGCTTATTCCTTGCTTCGAAATTGTATTTCACATGATATTGTATTATAAAGATAATAGGCTGGTTAAAAACTAAAGTTACGACAAACGAACTGTGTATACCCCTGTTATATTCACATTCAATTCAATATTCACATTATGTGGTACAGTATATTTTTATAGAAGTAATTAATGTTTTATAATGAGACAATGGTTTCCTTAATATTCTATGGAAATTGATTTTAAAAATCTGTTCTAATTAAAGGGCTTATAGACAAAGAAATCAAGTCAGAAAATTAAAATAGATTCCTGGATCGATCACATAATTTTTGATGGCCCAAATACACCCTTCTGAGTTACTTACTCTAATGTGAACCGTAATAATGAGATATCTACCCAGAATCTCTTACCATGCACCTGCTTGAGGACAGGAACTAGATCTAGATCATCCACTGGTTTATTTGAAGAATTTTCCTTACCCATAACTTGTTCATTCCTTTGAAAACTCTCATTATTCTTGAAAATGAATTGCTATTTAATTCAAGTTTGGTTTAGGCTTTAAGTAAACTGAGGTTCCACAAACTGAAAGAGCTATTATAAATCATTTCATTTTAAGTTAAAAAAAAACAAAGCATACATAGCCAGTAGTTTACAGTGGTTGAGAATTAAAGTGATCACATCAGGGTTATAACTTAAATTCTTTACCTTTGCAATATTAAGGAATACAGAGTCCTTAGCTAAACATTTGTTTCTAATATTTTGACGAACATTGCAGAGATTAATAACCAGCCCTTCGATAGTTAAGAATACACTCTAACTGTACAATGTGGAGCGTAGGTTGTGTTATATATCAATAGATTTTCAGATGTAAAAATAAATAGCATACACCTGGATTGAAATAAACATTGTGTATATTCTAAGGAAGCTTGTAGTAAAGAGATCAGTTGAATTTGATTCACTCACCAAATTACTAGAATTATTAAGTTAGAGAACACTATAGACAACTCAAGGAATCCATGCTGTAAGCAAATTTTTTCTAAAATAGCAATATTATAGTAACAACATATTAATTATAAAAACAAACACTTATTATATGTTTACTACATGTTGGGAATGCTCCAAACATTACAGAAGCAAACTCGTTTCATCTGTACCCTATGGTATTTTCATTTTGGGGCCAATGAGAGGTTCCTCAATGCAGCCACCAGATATTTAGGCTTATTATTCAGATTCTATATTTGTGGGGTTTTAAAATTTTTTTTTAATTTTTAATTTTTTTAGAGAGGTAGGGGAGAGGGCAGAGGCAGAGAGAGAATCTTAAGCAGTCTCCATGCCCAACACGGAGCCCCACGTGGGGCTCAGTCTCACAACCCCGAGATCATGATCTGAGCCAAAATCAAGGGGCAGATGCTCAACCTACTGAGCCACCCAGGTGCCCCTGTATTTGTGGGCTTTAAAGTGAAAAGTTTGCTAACATGAGGTGATGCTTCTTAGATTGGTAACTACTACAAAATATTTTTCTCACACCCATATATATTTTATGTTATTTTTCCCCCAGAGCATTTTAGAACATCTTAGAAAAAAAAACCTCATTTGTCAATGGTTATTTAATTCAAAGTCTCCCCAAAATTCTAATGTAGAATTTTTCTTTTTCAAGTAAAAAATTATGTAACATTGAAAGCTAAACTCATTTAAGTATTTTTACATGAATAGATTCTTCTGTCAATTTGATATAACTAGCTATGTTTCATATAATCTATAAATCTCAGGGCTTTTAAAAAAATCAAATGTATCTAATTCATTATTTACTACAAGACCATATAATTTCTTTCAGTCCCTATGGCTTGCCTTCAGTTAGCACTATTATATATTAGTTTCATTAAAAGATTAAGCTGACTCTTAATGTAGTAAGTTCATGTTCTTATGTCTTTAATGGGACTTTGAAAATTATTCCATAATTCTTATACCTCTGAGGTTCTTTATATTTCCTAATAAAGCTCTTTGAAATATTTATATATGGCTTTCTTTTTTTTTCTTTTTTTCTCCTTTGTCCTACTTTTTGTTAATAATTTTGCTCTCCTTGACAGAACTTTCTCTTCAGACTTAGTAGCACTCCTTTCCTGGAGGAATTTAGATTAAAATACACACACACACACACACACACACACTATTACTCTCTAGTTCAGATATAAGGAAGCTGCAAATTCCTTGCAAAAACATTGTCCCAAAACATTGTGATGTTGGAAATGAATATAAATGAAGATACTCTCTCCCAGTCAGTAATTAGCTTTGTTTTCCTGGGGGGAGAAATTTATTGATAGATTGATAGATTGATAGATTTATTGATAGATCTTATTGTTATATGCTTTCTCACTTATACTTATGATCCTGGCAAGTTCTCTTATCTAATCATTACCTTTTCATCTCTAATTTTTTACTCACTAGATTTTTATCACTTTTGCTATATTTTGAAAACCATAGTATACTTAAGATATCTAATGTTATACCTATGTATTACTCAAAATAAATAAAATTGAAATTGTGAGCATATGTCATTTTAGGCTTGTGTTCAATTTCCAGGTAAAGACAATGGACACATTAGAGTTATGGATATTACCTCTTGAATTTTTCCCCTTCAAGTTCTCCAATGTATTTTAACAGAAAAAAATCTCAATTCTTAAATTGTTACACTGCCTGTCATGACCTGCATGGTTTTGTAGATAATACTTCACTTCACTTTCTACTTAATTCCTGGAAAGTTATATGCTAGTGTCATTTTATCAACTCAAATTGTCAATTGGAGAATCACTTTCTATGCATTTGAGTACTCCACTGTCCATAAAATGGGCTATCCATTATATTCAGTTTGATGTATGACCTCATCATTGTCCATTTTGTCAAAAATTATACTTTTGTTATACATATTTGAAAGTAAACTGTGTCATTTTAAAATATTTTAAGCATCTGAACTATAATGCAAGTTGAATCATAATTTTATCATGATATTTTGAAGGATGTAGGGGGAGCTGGTGATTCTTTAATTTGTGTGTGATAATCTATATATAAATTTTGACATAGTATTCCAAATCTCATAAGGAATTTATATTCATTTTTCTCTTATTGATTTTTGTGTCATAACCTACTATGTGTGATATATTGCCCAGAGGAATTACCTTTTTTTTTTTTTTTGGCATCCCTTTAGTATGGAAGAGTTCTCGGTTTACTTTTCATTGCTTCTGGAAGATTCTTGTGAGGAACATTTTTTCCTTTACCCCAAATAATTCAATCATTTCTATTCTAGTACTTTTACTTCCCAGACAATTCATCTTAAAATAGCTGCCCAATTTACTTTAGTTTGTAACTATTGTAGTTTTCATATACATGTTACTCTCTAGAAAAACTGACCATAAGAGCAATGCTGAATTCTAGTTAGATTAAGTATATTCCAATTAGTAAGAATCTGGCAAACATTCAATTTTTATACAGTGACTTTCAATCTCTCATTTTCTTGAGAGATAAAGAGAAAGAAAGAGAAATTGACAGAGAGAAAAGAAGGAGGAGGAGGGAGGAAAGAAAGAAACAAAAGATGGTATATGGTCTCTGGAAGACGATTTGACAAATTATATGAATTATAAAATAGTGCTCTAGCAATTCTCTATGAGTTTTTAAAAGGAAATAATAGGGCATGTTTACGCATGTCAAAATACAAGTGGTTGTTTATTGAAACACTATTCATAATATTGTAAAGTTGGAAACACCTTAAAATGACCAATACTAGGAATTAATACTGAATATAGTATGCTCACTACATACTTCTTTGAAATTGAAATAACTTCATGATATAATTTCTAGTGAGAAAAGTGAACGCCAAATAAATATGTGAATTAATATGACATTTTGCTAAATAAATATATTTTCCATATTATTAACTTTGTATTTAGCATTAGAAAAGTTTCAACAATATTAATAGAAAAAATCAGTCATTAGTTTAACTTTTTAAACCCAAACCAAAATAAACACTCCCAAATGTTTGTCAGTGTCACAGATTATGAAAGTTATATTATTATTACTGTAACTATTATAACTAACAGAATATTCATGATCAGCCACACAACCTTCTAAGCACTTTCCATATATTAACTCATTACACATCACAAGAACCCTATGAGACCATCATTATTATTAACCCCATTTAAAGTTGAGAAAACTGTGGGGCACCTGGGTGAAACAGTGGGTTAAGTATCAGACTCCTGGTTTAGGCTCAGGTCATGATCTCAGGGTCATGAGATTGAGCCCTGCATCAGGGTCCACACTGAGCATGGAGTCTGCTTGAAATTCTCTCTCCCTCTCCCTCTGCACCCCCTCACTGTTCTCTCTCTCTCTAAAATAAATAAATAAATCTTGAAGAAAAATTTAAAAATGAAGATGAGAAAACCGTGATACAGAGAGGTTAGGTGATTCACCCAAAGTCACACAGGCAGTACATAGTAAAGCTTAGTTTTGAACTCAGCAGTCTAGTGCTATAAATCACTACATTAGTATAAAGTTATTTTTAATATGGAAATAAGAAAAGATAATAAATTTATTTCTTATTATTCCCAATATTATTTAAATAAGATTGGGGCTTACGGGTGGAGCAGTTGGTTAACCATCCCATTCTCGGGTTGTGATCTCAGAGTCGTGAGATCGAGTTCCGGTGTCCAGCTCTGCACTCAGCACTGAGTCTGCCTAAGACTCTTTCTCCCTCTGCCCCACCCCACCAAATAAATAAATAAATCTTTAACAGTATTGACACTAATAATAGCCCCTGGAAGCATATTTGCAAACACCAAACTTAAGAGTAGAAGAGCTATTAGAAATCACAATTCTCATGTTGTCTCTTTTTATTCTTGTTTTAAAAGCTCTGTTTTGGTTAATCATTACTTAAATTTCTAGAAATTTTACACACTATTTAACAGGGTTTTTAAAGATGATGTAAAAAAATAAAATACAAAACCAATTTTAAAAGCATAGAATTTGGAATTGCTTTCTATTCCTCTGTAAATGGTTTTGATAATCCAAAAGTATGACTTAATTTAATAATGAATTAAAAGAGGGGGGTCTGGGTGGCTCAGTCATTAAGCATCTGCCTTCAGCTCAGGTCATGATCCTGGGGTCCTGGGATTGAGCCTGGTGTGGCACCGGGCTCCCTACTTAGCGGGGAATCTGTTTCTCTCTTTCCTTCTGCCCCTCCCCCTCACTCTTGTTCTCTCTCGCTCGCTCTGCTCTCTCTCTCAAATAAATAAATAAATAATCTTTAAAAAAATAATGACTTACAAGGAAAAAAAATGTATAGTAGCTTCTTCCTTATTTAGAACTCTTAAAGTCACATGCTAATTTGATACTATATGTACAAACCAGTAACATTAGAGTTGTTGCCTCTGTAAAGACATACATTGTCTTTCTCTCTAGGAAGTGAGCACTTCAAGGAAGGATTGAATGTTATATTTTGAATCACTTACAGTTACAAGCAAAATAACACATGTTAAATAAATGTTGATTTATCAATATCATATTTACATTGGATACATTATCCTTACCCTTATTTTTAAATCAAACTATTGTTCTCTATAAATTCAGAAGCAAATATATTGCAAATATCATATATCCAAGCAAACATCTCTCAGTAATTTACTTATTTAGACTCAACATGTCTCTGTCCATTGCAAATGAAGAAAAACGGGGATTAATAGGGACACAAATCAGGTCTAGAAGAAATCTCAGGTTGTCAATACAGATATTAGAGAGCTTAGGTAGACTTTTAGAAAATTAGCAAAAGATGTTGAACAGAATGGGAGATGGACAAAAAGCTTGATTGGGAGCGTCAAGGGAGAGAAGTACTGAGATCAGGGTGGAGAATCAGAGCGTCAGGATTGAGGCAGAGAGAAATCTAAAATTTGTCTCTCTCTGTCTGCACTTCAGCATATACTGCTAATCTTTGTAATGATTGTTAAAGTTTGTCCTCATTAATTACAGATTTCTCTTGTAGCCACAAAGCAGGATGTCTGCTAGACTGTCATTATTGTTTAGGTAATCACAGTTGATTAATTTGTGCTGAGCAACTCAAGAGTACTGGAAAGAATCTTCTCAAGTTAAAATGTCTTAACCTATGAATAAAATGGTTTCAAGATAAAAAGTCACCAAGCATAAAGATATAACAATATATTTTTTGGAGGTGCTCACGCTGCTTTTACATATTCACACAACACAGGCATTGGTAGACTATTTAATACCTAGATATACAAGCAAAATATTACAAAGCAAAGACATTATAATAATAGCATAGTTATTCCAAGGAAATATTTTATCCACAGCATGGTAATATTGTTTCTAAATTTAACAAAATCTTTTTGGTCAACCGTTTGGTATTTTATGTTCATTTTTGCTATGTTCAAAGATTTCATAAATTCATTGTGTTTATGATATTGGCTACTTTGAGGAATTCTTAATCTCAGGAAACAAACTGAGGGTTGCTGGAGTGGTGGGGGTGGGAGGCATGGGGTGGCTGGGTGATAGACACTGGAGAGGGTATGTGCTATGGTGAGCGCTGTGAATTGTGTAAGACCGATGAATCACAGACCTGTACCTCTGAAACAAATACATTATATGTTAAAAAAAAGAAGAAGATAGCAGTAAGGGTAAAATGAAGGGGGGAAATCGGAGGGGGAGACGAACCATGAGAGACTATGGATCCTGAGAAACAAACTGAGGGTTCTAGAGGGGAGGGGGTGGGGAGGTGGGTTAGCCCAGTGATGGTTATTAAAGAGGGCACGTACTTCATGGAGCAATGGGTGTTATACGCAAACAATGAATCATGGAACACTACATCAAAAACTGATGATGTAATGTATGGTGATTAACATAACATAATAAAATTTTAAAAAAAGAAAGCAAATTTAGAAAAAGGGAATTCAAGAGCACAAACAGCCTTTAACAATTAAAACTGGAAAAATTGATACAAATTAAATTTAAAGCCAAGATTTATACCATTAGAATGAAAGCAGAGATCTCAATCATCAACTATTAAATTGTATTAATGTTGTCATGTTCTTGCTGCTGGGGAAATAACTCTCTCAAGTAATGTTTATGAAAGAAGATGAGTATTTAATTAGATATTTTTCCTAATTAATTTAACTCAATTTCTTAGAAAAACAGAAGGAAATGCAACAAAAATGGGATTTTTTTTTTTTTAGTCAAGGAAAATACTGCAACTTTTCATTTCTTCTGCAATTTAATTTCTTTGTAATTTTTAATTTTTTCATAATTTTTGATAAGGGGTTGGAAAACATAACTTTTTACAATGATAGAGATAAATGACAACATATGGTGCCTGTGGATTTATTTTCATTTAATACAATATTTCCTTGAAAATTAAAATCTCATTTTTTTCCCCCTTGGTAAGTGAGAATTAGATAACAAGTTTAAAATGTTATAATTATACCTAGAATGTGGTTTATTTAAAAGAAATGTATATATTCAATGGAGGAAATTTGAAAGAAAAGTATAAATTTTTCCCCCACTCAGCTCTATTGAGATATACTTGACATATAACATTGTGTAAGTTCACAGTATACAGTGTGATGATTTGATATGTGTATATATTGTGAAATGATTCACACAGAATTAGTTAACACCTCCATCACCACACACAATTACCTTTATGTGTGTTTGTGGTGAAAACATTTATGACCCACAGTTTCAGTAACTTTTAAACATATAACATAGTATTATTAACTATGATCACCATACTGTACATTAGATCCTCAGAATGTGTTGATTTCATAATGGGAAGTTTGTAACCTTTGACTGACATCTTTACATTTCCCCCTCCTACCAGCCCCTGCCAACTGTCATTCTACTCTATTTCTATTAGTTCAATTTTTCATTTTAGATTCCACATATAAGTGGTATTATAGAATATTTGTCTTTTTCTGTCTGACTTTTTTAACATAATGTATTCAAGATTATCACAAACATCACAACGGCAGTATTTCCTTCTTGCTCATGGCTGAATAATAGTTCATTGAATATTCTACTATATATATATATAAAATTGGCATTTTATATATATGCACACCCACACATTCACATACATATACATTACGTGCATGCACACACAGACACACACAGACACATACATGCACCCTATGTATAACATATAAAATATATATATCACATTTTCTTTATTCATTCATCCCTCAGTGAACACTTAGGTTGTTTCTATATTTTGGTTACTGTAAACAATGCTGCCATGAACATGGGAACACAAGTATTTCATTGAGACAGTGATTTTATTTCCTTTTGACATATACCCAGAAGTGGGATTGCTGGATCATATGTTAGTTCTATTTTTAATTTTTTTTAAGAAACTCCATCCTTTTTTTTTTCATAGTAGCTATTTAAATTCCCACCAACAGTGCACGAGGGTTCCTTTTTCTCTACATCCTTGCCAACACTTGTTATCTCTTGTCTTTTTGATCATGGCCATTCTAACAGGTGTGAGATGATATCTCATTGTAGTTTTGATTTGCATTTCCCTGATGATTAGTGATGTTGAGCATCTTTTCATATCATTGTACATCTTCTTTAAAAAAATGTGTATTCAGGTTCTCTGTCCATTTTGAATTAGATTTTGGAAGATTTTGTTGTTGTTGTTGCTAAGTTATATGAATTCCCTATATATTTTGGATGTTAATCCCTTATCAGATAGATTTTTTCAAATATTTTCTTCCTTTCCAAAGGTTGCTTTTTAGTTTTGTTAATTGTTTTCTTTTGCTGTGCAGAAGCTTTTTAGTTTGATGTAACCTCACTTGTTAATTTTTGCCTTTGTTTCTTGTACTTTTGGGGTCACATGCAAAAAAATCACCGCCAATATCAAGGAGATTTTTCCCTATATTTCATCCCAGGAGTTTTATTGTTTCAGGTCTTACATTAAGTTTTAACACATTTAGAGTTAATTTTTGTGAGTGGAATAAGAGAGAGGTCCAGTTTCATTTTTCTGCATATGGTTATCCAGTTTTCCCAGTATCATCTATTGAAGAGACTATACTTTCCAAATTGGATGTTCTTGGCTATTACTTGACCATGTATGTGGGAGTTTACTTCTGGGCTCTTCACAGGTCTATGTGTCTATTTTTATGCCAGCACCATATTGTTCTGATTACTGTAGCTTTGTAAATATAGTTTGAAATCAGGATGTATGATACCTCCAATGTGTTTTTTCTCAGAATTGTTTTCTTTTGTTTGTTTTGGAATTTATCCTGCTTTGTGTTGTCAATTTTGGATCATTGTTTTACTCTCTAGTTTTAATTTTGGACCAACTTCTTGGTATATTAACTAAAATATTTTTAATGCCCTGTTCTCTTTCTCACTTCTCCTTCTTGAATTTAAATTACCATATAGATTAGAGTGCTAAAATTGTCGCACAACACTTTGATGTTCTATTCTTCTTTTTCTTTTAATTTTCACTCTTTTTGCTTGCATTACATTTGGATAATTTCTAAGCTTGTCGTCAAATTCATATATTCCCTATAGATGTGTCAAATCTACTAATGAGCAGGCAGAAGGTATTATTTATTTCTGTTATTTTGCTCTATGTTTCTAGCATTTCCATTAGATACTTTCTTACAGTTTGCATTTGATATTACAATGTTAAACCATTTTTAATTAATTTTATTAAAACTAAGACTATTCTAGTCCATGCTATAAGCATTCAGCTTTTAACCTGCACACCACATTCTCAAGTAAATGATACCACCAGTTATCCAATTGTCTAAACCAGAAACCTGGAAGTTCCTTGGATTTACACACTTTTCTATTCATCTTGTAGCCAATCACTAGGTCTTGTCACATTTTTTTCTGGAATACCCTTCATATATCCTGATCTTTTAAAATCTGTACCTCAAGCCCCATGGGAAAAATATGTGGCTTGGATTCTGTGGCAGATTTCTAACTTGTCTCTCCATATTCATTCATACCTTACTCTAGTTTCATAACTATAGCTCTAAAAGATATGCATAATTAATTATTTTAAGAAAATTTAACATCATCTATTTCTCATATTTCTCATAAGAAAAATTTGCATAAAGGTGACTAAAACTATTCACATATTTTATAAAAAATGAAAAGTAATATATGTCTGTAGTATATTAAGAGTAAATGTTTCATAGTGTATTATGTTACTATTACTTTTCCTATTCAATGCATCGTTATTTAATATAGACTTTAATTATAATAGAGGCTTTGATTAGGATTTTGCATTAAATACTAAATAAAATTAAATGTTGAAAGTTTATTTCTACTTGGTGCTTCTTTAAGAGAAAATACTCTATAATCTCATAATATTAATATTCCCTATAAGAGAGAATTTACTAGAAGAAATAATTCCTTTACCGTAGGTCTTAGACTTAAATAGGTGCAATATCATTTTTATTTTTTTTCTCAAGAAATCCTGTTTCAATATCCTAATGAACTGGTATTTGCAATGCTCTGTCAAATTAATAAAATTTGGAAAATACTACTATCACAAGCAAAGATAATGTATTAATTCTTTTTTTGTTATTTGCTTGTTTTTTATTTGTTCTCTATTTACAAGTCATTTAAAGGTTTGCAGACATTCTTATATTTTCAAGTTGCAAAAACAGATAAACATAATTGCTGCCCTAATTAGCTGAAATCATCAGATTATATTAAATTATTAAAATTTTCAAAATTATAGCATTCCCCATATCTGGCTCTGATAAAAATTTATTTTATTTTTTTGGGGGGGTTGATATTTTAAAATTATGTCAAGATAAGATTCAATAATTACAAAACAATCTAGGTATCTACTGTCTGGGTCATTGCCTCTATATACAAAAAAAAAAAGTATAAAGAAGCAATGAAATGCAGAAATTATCTATTTCATAGGAGAGTGGAATACAAAATTATATTTGATCTACATTTTTTAAGATATTTATGAAATATTTTAAAAATAACTATCACAAACCTATTACATGCTAGCATACATAACATTTTTAATGGAAGAACAAAAAATAGCAAAAACAGTAGCACCAATTTTTATTTTTGCAAGTCTTCTTAATGTCAGGCTTAATAAAAGATAACTGGGATTTCATATCCAGTTCTGAAATCAATCTGTTGTGATATGTTCTTTTGGTTGAAGCATACCAAGAACAGCTAGCTCTTTTTTTTAATTCCTTTTTTTTAAAGATTTTATTTATTCATTTGAAAGGGAGAGATAGAGAGAGCACAAGGAGGGGGAGAGGCAGAGGCAGAGGGAGAAGCAGAGTCCCTGCTGAGCTGGGAGCCAGACGTGGGGCTCAATCCCAGGACCTGGAGATCATGACTTGAGCCAAAGGCAGACCCTTAACCATCTGAGCCACCCAGATGCCCCAAGAACAGCTAGCTTTTATATTGACCTTTGGTTGGAAGAGGAAGAGGTGCTTTTTTTGTTTTGGGGGGATTTTTTTTTTTTTTTTAAAGAGAGAGCGGGCACATGACTGAGCATGAGTGGTGTGGGGGGAGGGATGGGCAGAGGGAGAGGGAATCTCAAGCAGGCTTAATCTCAAGACCCTGAGATAATGAGGTGAGCTGGAATCAAGAGTTGGGCGCTTAACCCACTAAGCCACCCAGGCACCCCAGGAGAGGTGTTTTAATAGCCCTTTTACAGAATTGTGGATATTCTTCTTTGACATTACACTGAAACTCAGCAAATGGTAGTTTTTAAAAGAGTAATTAAAAGTAGAATCTTAAATCGGATTAGTAAACTCTGTTTACAAATAATAAGTTATTTGTTATATCTTGTCGGTTGAATGGATGTTTTAGCCATGCATGATTTTATAAAAATCATGTATTGGCCATTTGTAAAATGTTAGCTTACTAAATTATGTGGATATTACAAATGTTGACATAATTTTTTAAAAAAATATGATGGATTTTATTGTATTTGAAAGTCACAAATGGATACCTTCAGGAAAAAAGGGGAGCCCGTGATCAATCTTAGAACAATGTGTTTAAAAATATTTTTTAAATTTTTATCTTTTAGAAGATAAAAGCAGAATTTTTTCAGCTATTCTGATGGATACACCTCCAGTGCAACTGACCCTCTGGGTTGTTACCACTTGTTGCCACTTGTCACCTCATGTAAATTTATACTATGCAATTTACTAGAAATCTCCTTAAAGCTTTTTTTATACTTGCTTGCTCTCTGCCACATAACATTGCTAAATGATAACATAGATTGGAAATTTTTGTGTTAAGCCATTCATATTTGACCTGCATGCGTAGTCAATGATAAAACCATGAAGTGCTTGTAAAACAGATCATGTTAAAAAGCTAATTTGGACATAATTACTTTTCCAATACTCTAACATATCAGATTAAAGAAGTAATTGATGTGTAGTAACTCCACATTTATTTTCTTTATGATTAAAAACACACATAACATTAACATATTTCTTTAAGTAGATTGCTTCAAAAGGTATCTTAAATGCACTTTTCTCAACATTTAGGCAATGGGATTCATTTTATAAAAAGTATTTAGTGATATTTAAATTTCTTAAAAATCAGCTTTAGTTGACTATATTTTAATATTAATTAAAAATATTTATGCCAGCACTGGCTTTTATGAAAATACACATAAAATAATTTTAATTTTTAATGTTTTCCAATTTATAATTTGGAGGAAAATAAATCATGTACACCTTTATACAATTATATCTTTAATCACTTAGATTAATGCTGTAAATAGAAAAAAAAACCTAAGTGAAAATAGACTTGATTTAACAATCTTATTAGTGCTTATGCTAAAAGGAATAAAAAAGAGGAAAAAATAATTCTTATGATAAATATGAAATGATCTATCAAATATGTCCTCCACCACAATGAGGGCCAACCAGTAGAATGCCTACAGAGGCACTAAAATTTAAATTCAATCATCCTTGCTAGTGGCAGACTAGCAGTCATGTTCACAAATTGCTTTACATACATTTTTTAATTTTGACATTATAAATATTCATTTGTCAGTTAAGAAGAAAGAATATATTTTATTGAACAGTTTCTAACCTTGATTTACAACTTTAAAATTTTGACATGTGGTATGGACCTCTCCATTTGTGCCCCTGCCCTAAGTCCTACAGATGTTGGGGGTGAATATATGTCTGAAGTGAAACTTACTTAGAGCTATAGAAAAAGGATTTTTATATTTAAATGTAGAAATTCATTGGTCCATTAACCTAGCTATATTCACTCAACAATAAGTGGTTTTGTTATGTACATTTACATATATTCTAATAAATTCATTTTTATTTTCAATTCTTAATGAAATTATATTAGGTTGGATTGATTTTCCAAATACGGAGAAAAATATTTTTCAATGCAAAAGCACCCCCAACATTACTGGAGATCAACAGTGCAATAGATCCTGGTAAGAACAACGTATCTTCAACATTAAAATTATAAAGAATTATAACAAAATAAGAGCCTAGTTATAATTCATGGTTATATGCTTGCAGTTGGAAAATTCTGTAATTATGACTGCCTATTAATCCATAAGTGTTCATTGTTTTTTCTGCATGAAACTCAGAACCCTATTAAATCCTACAAGGATACAGGACAACTATCCTGGGTGTTCCTTACATTTAAGAGCTATTGTGGATAAGGAGAATTTGAGACAATTCTTTGATCATCAGTAAAATTCTTATACATATTATTATTATATGTAGTATTTATACATATAAACTGGAATTGGTGGTAACAGCTTACTCCTCTTAGGATTGTTTTGAGACAGTTATTGATATTGATAAATTTTGACAAGGTATAAAACTAAATGTCTCATTTTATATTCCTCTAAGATGCATCATTACCTGTAAGAAGAAATTTACAAATTATTTAGTAGATCACAAATAACTTGTTTGTTTTTATGGATTGGGAATTGCATCATTGGATGCAACAAGAGTTATTTTGGAAAGTTAAGTATCTTTTGTAACAAAATTCTCTCCAATATCTAAGTATATTGAACAAAAGGACTTCTGATTGCATTTTCTATTGTTCTATTGCTTACCACAAGAGGAGTCCATTTATTACCCTTCCAAGTGTAATGTCCAGCTGAATACAAATAAGGCCTTTGCTGTATACATCTTCTCGAAGTACATAAAAAATTAAAACAATTCTAACTTTTCCATGCATCAAAATTGATCAGTGGTCTTGATAACTGTTTTATCAGTGAATGTGAATGGGAAGAACATGAACCATTGCAAGAGAGTTCAGAAGTGTCTTTTTTCATCAAATAAGTAAGTTCTGAGGAAATTCACTGAAGCAGAGAAAAACGCTCAGTATGGACACCTACCTATTAGTTGTAGCAAATTTGTATGACCTATGAGGATTGCAATTGTAGATGTGCCTGGAAATACACATCTAGATTCCAAGCCATATCTAATAAAAATACTTACTCATAGAAGTTATGGGGTAGAATTTTAACTGATTTTTTCATGAACATTTGCAAATAATAAAAATTAGCATAAACCAATCTGAAATTCATAATCACTGCAGAGTATTACTGACTATATATGCATGGTCTTTCACTTCGCAAAATAGAATTCATGATTAACTGGTATTCATGGGATTTACATGTCGTCTGTGTCAAGATGATTTATTTTCTACAGAGTAATGTGGCAAATATGTTCTTAATTCAAAATGCTTCTGCCTTACCACTAATTGAATTAGAGTAAGCAGGTATAACAACAAATAGATTCCCATTTAGAAATTCAAACTGGACAAATCACAGTCGGTTTTTGATAAAGGAATTCAGAGGAGGATGGTAAACAATAGAAACATGAAAAGTAGTTCATTTCATTGGCCACAGGTACTAGGAAAAAGAAACAAAATATCTATCACTTAGAATATATCTCCTGCATGTAGGAATAAGTGTCCTGTGAGAATACATGGCCTGTCCATGTGGATCTCCTCATTATTAAAAAAGTTGCTGCTCCAGCAATATCAGTGAATTACTAATTATATAAGCACAGCGTGTCACCATTCCCACTATTAAGTCTTTCTCTATTAGAGGAAAACTCAGAAATCACATCATTTACATACAGCATGGTTAACTTCCTGTGCAGGGAAAAAAGTCCATGTATAAGAACTCTGCCAGACTCATGAGTAAATCCCCTTTCCTAACCAATGCATATTACTCAGACACCTGGGTGTTTTTCAGCAATCACATCCATGCTGCATTTGTTAAATACGGATAACTTTAAACAATTAAGGGCTTTGTAGTTTTCTTCATTATTTTGTTTGGACATTTAAGTCACTGCATTAATTGTGCCTATTTCCAGTTGTCATATAATGAAGTGGTACAACCAATGTCTATTACATGTTAGTGCTGGTTATCATTATGTGGTCTTTAAATTTTGAATTATTATTTTGGCTGTCACTGTATTGTTTCATTGCCCAAAAAGTATTCATCTAAACCTGTCAAAGTTCATGGACAATAAACAACTGCTTCCCCTGCCTTTACCACCACATTTCAATTAAAAGAAAAAGTCAGTCACAGAATATAGATTGAGGGCCTTATAAGTACTAAATGTTACCGCATGGAAACACATGTATTTGGTATTCGTAAAGGCATGTATACATATCAAAAGGTTGTTTTCCTGCTTTTCTTTTTTCCTACTCTTAAATCATAACTTCTATCTCACAATCATACCTCAAATATTAGTGATGAATGAAAACATTTTTCTCTTAAGGACATAGGAAATCATACGTCTTATTTCTTCTCTGATTCTTTTTGATATTTCAGCCTTTTGCTATCACTTCCATTTGGATAGCCACATTTTCCACATATACCAATTTTGCAAAACAGCAATTACCACATTTAACTAATTGGTAGCAGGTTTCCCATTTTGGGACCATGGCCGTTTTGGGAAATAGATTAAGAGTTTGTATTAATGCCAAGTGCACATACCGTGGAGTTGTGTGACTCAAATCCCTCCCACCAATAGAACTCCAGAAACCAGAATATGATTGTCGTGGTGTGTGTGTGTGTGTGTGTGTGTGCATACACATGTGTAGGATGATGGTTTTCTATCTCCAAGATATAAGCTTCCAACTGTCTTGAGATATTTCTTCTCATCTGATCCTGACAGAGACTAACATTTTGGAATGCTCAACCTGAAATTTGGTACCAAGGTTTTGCTTTTGTGTTCTCAAATTATATCTTGTATAAATAGGATTCTTTGTATTTTGAGGTTCAGGGATCCTTTGGACCAGCAAAATGCATATATACACATGCACTTGGTTTTACAAAAATATTCAAAGCATCACAAACTTCATTAGGTTCAAAGATGAAGTCTCCATATGTGTCCATTTAATCTCAGTTAATAAAATTGTACAGTTCATCACTGGAATCTGCATTATTAGTTACAGACAGGCTAATTGAACAGAAGTTCTAATGCTATCTACACTGAGATAACAAAGAGGAAGTCTTTTGAATCAGAGATTTAACTACAGACTACTTTCTAAATAATAATTTAAAAAAACCCAGAATTTAACAGTTTCATCTAGTACATAACTTAACCGATGATCCAAATCATTTAATGCCTAGAGCCAGGAGTATTTTGTGAAGTAGAAATTAAAAGACAAGTGAATCACCTATGAATTCTCCCAAGCCTCGGCATTATTTTTATGAATGGGCAAGGATTATATTGAGAATTTCTAAGCAAGAAAAAGGCAAAAAGGTTGACTCTGGATTCATTTACTAATCAATAGAACCAAGAATGGAAAAAGAAAATTGTGGTATCAGTCAATTGTTACAGGCATTTCAATTACTTGAAGACAAAACACAAGAATTAAGAGGTGTTCCTTTCATTCATAAGGTATTCCCCAGGGAAATCATCTTCCAATTCTCCTATGAATAGAAGAAGTGCCAGGGGTTTACATGTTCAATGGGTTATCGTCCCCTGTGAGAAACCAAACCGTCCTCCAAAACAAATGTTTGGGTTTTTTTTAAAGATTTTATTTATTTATTTGACAGAGAGAGGCAGTGAGAGAGGGAACACAAGCAGGGGGAGTGGGAGAGGGAGAAGCAGGCTTCCCACGGAGCAGGGAGCCCGATGCGGGGCTCGATCCCAGGACCCTGAGATCATGACCTGAGCCGAAGGCAGACACTTAACGACTGAGCCACCCAGGCGCCCCTACAAATGGTTTTTTGGTGGAAGATAGTGGGTCAGAGTGCAAGATATTTTTTTTAAAAAAATCTCAACATCAGGGGCACCTGGGTGGCTCAGTCAGTTAAGCATCTGCCATTGGCTCTGGTCATGGTCCCAAGGTCCTGGGATCAAGCCCCACATCGGACTCAGCAGGGAGCCTGCTAGTCCCTCTCCCTCTGCCCTTCTCTCTCTCTCTCTCGGATAAATAAATAAAATCTTAAAAAAAAAAAAGAAGAAGAAGAAGAAGAAAATCTCAACATCAGCAAAGGGAATGGGAATAAAGTAAAGTTGGGTAGATTGCAGAGCAGAACCAAGAAAGCCTCTGTCAACCCAAAAGACACTCTGGAGTAAAACTGCCCTTCATCTTTGCCCCACATCACACCAAATTCTCCAAGCTAACGTAGCCTTGAGCAAGCTGGCTCTCTGAGCCTGAGGCTGCCCCTAAGAAGCTGATGGCTGGAGGCTCTCCATGGACTCCCTGAAGCCTGACAAAGCTCTTCCTTGAAGAGAGTTCTAAATGGAGTGTCTTCATGGTTACCATACCAGAGGAAAGTACAGACATATTTATTATATCCTAAAACTGATAACAACATAAATGCTGATCTACTTTAGAATGAAAAAATATCATGCAGGATATTCATATAATGTAATATTATATAGTAATGAAAATTGGCAGATACATTTATGCAAGAACATAGATACATTTAACAAACATATTAATTACAGGGGAAAAAGTCACAAAAGAATGTCTATGGTTCCATTGAGGTAAAATTCAAAGCCAAACACGCATATCTCTGATGTCACCTTAAAAGGAAAATCTATATGGTAAACATTTCTTCCTTTAAAAAACAAAAATAAATAGGTCTAAAGATGCCTACAGTAACTTTTCCTTCATCCAAGCTGTATCCCCTACAACTTGTAACTAATGTCCAGTGCTCAGTTTATATCACCAATTACTTATTTACTTATAACTGGTGCTCAATTTATATCACCCCCTTGGCTTTGGAGAAACTGAGACAGATAAATTAAAGAGAAAAATATTAGTAGTTATTTTATATTTAACTTTTGTTTGTATTGCTTAAGAGTTTTTTGGGGGTTTTTTTGTTTTGTTTTGTTTTACCATTCCTTTACGAATTTCCCTTGAGAAAAATTATAAGAATTAAGATTCATACAAAAAATATGAAATAAACTTTTGGTATAGTCCTATTCAGTGAATTTGAATGAACTATTGTTGAATACTTGCCCTGTGTCAAAACAGTGCAATTTAATAAGATTGATAATTAATCACACAGGATTTTTACCTACCCCCAAATTTTCAACCTAGTGGATAACGCCAATAATTTCAATTCAATTCAATAAATGTTGGGATGGTAGTGTGTACATGGCCTCCAATTAACATGTTAAAGAACAATTGGTTTTAGCCATTCTGGTGTGAGGTGGTATCTCATTGTGGTTTTGATTCGTATTTCCCTGATGCCAAGTGATGTTGAGCATTTTTCATGTGTTTTTGGCCATTTGTATGTCTTCTTTGGAGAAATAATCAGGAAATGACAGATGTTGGTGAGGATGTGGAGAAAGGGGAAACCTCTTACACTGTTGGTGGGAATGCAAGCTGGTGCAGCCACTCTGGAAAACAGTGTGGAGTTTCCTCAAAAAGTTGAAAATAAAGCTACCCTACGACCCAGCAATTGCACTACTAGGTATCTACCCTAAAGATACAAATGTAGTGATCTGAAAGGAGAACTGCACCCCAGTGTTTATAGCAGCAATGTCCAGACTAGGCAAGTTATGGAAAGAGCCCAGATATCCTTCGACCAATGAATGGATAAAGATGTAGGATATATATACACAGTGGAATACTACTCAGACACCCCCCAAAAAATGAAATCTTGCCATTTGCTATGACATGGATGGAACTAGAGGGTATTATGCTAAGCGAAATACATCAATCAGGGAAAGATAATTATCATATGATCTTACTCACATGAGGAATTTAAGAAACAAAACAGAGGATTATAAGGAAAGGGAGGGAAAAATAAAACGATGAAATCAGAGAGGGAGGCAAATCATAAGAGACTCTTAATCATAGGAAACAAACTGAGGGTTGATGGAGGGGAGGGGGTAGTGGTACAGGGTAACTGGGTATGGACATTAAGGAGGGCATGTGATGTAATGAGCACTGGCTATTATATAAGACTGATGAATCACTGAACTCTACCTCTGAAACTAATAATACACTATATGTTAATTGATTGAATTTAAACTTAAAAAAGAGGAAAAAAAGAAAAAGGATAGACTCTAGAATATCTAAAATTAAAAAAAAAAAGAACAATTGGTTAAGCCTAGTGATACAGCAATTCAACAATAACCATGGAACTGTGAAAACTGAGCTAAAATGGGAGACAAATTTTTAAAAATAAATTGTAATGCACCAAATCATTCTGAATTATTATTTGAGGTATAAATAATAGAAGAGGAGTCATATTATATTCTAAACATATAAAGGTTAGAAATAAGAATTTCTTTTGAAATATTTTTTTCTTATCAGGTTGAAAATACAACATAAAAATTGCAGTTACATTTGGGAACCTGAGAATAAAATGGGTGTAGAAGAGGGAAAGAAAAGTTTATTGCTATGAGAAATACATCATTTCTCCTAAAGAAATGTGCCTTTCGGGGCACCTGGGTGGCTCAGTCATTAAGCGTCTGCCTTTGGCTCAGGTCATGATCCTGGGGTCCTGGGATCGAGTCCCGCATCGGGCTCCTTGCTTGGCAGGAAGCCTGCTTCTCCCTCTCCCACTTCCCCTGCTTGTGTTGCCTCTCTTGCTGTGTCTCTCTCTGTCAAATAAATAAATAAAATCTTTAAAAAAAAAAGAAATGTGCCTTTCACACAAGCAATGTGTTTGCCACACTGCGCTGATTCACCTAACAGCAGTGAATCAGTATCTTTTCTTCTTCTATCTCTAGAGACTGTACACATTATTGATCATAGCACTGCATCTACCCAAATGGAAACAAAATTTTAATTGGAATAATCCAATGAATACAAGTGTGCTTTAATGAGAAATACAATAGAATATTTATTCAGACATCGTGCCCTCCTTCAAATATTTCAGATAAGATTTCTAAGAAGACTTTCACTTCCTCCTATGATAGTGAGTCTCCGCTTTGACTCTAGAAAGAGTAAAAAAAAAGTTCTCTCCTCAAACAATAAAATTGAATCTGTCTTATGTGTTTCATTTTTCACTTGCATCATTTTTAAAAAAAAAAGAAAAAAAATCACAAATTTTTTTGTTGAGACTACTCAAATGGAAGTTTTATAAATTGTAAAACCTTGATAAAATTTTGAAAGAATCAAAGATTGTTCATAAATAAAATGGAAATCATGACTCTGCTTGGTATATAATTCCTTTCATTGTGGGACAAAATATGTGCACATCCAATTACATCAATATAATGTAAACATGTGAAATTCAGAAATCATCTGGCTTTTTGGACGAATGCAGATGAAATCTGAAGCACATTCAAATTCTGTAGTTTCTTAAACACAAAAAATATTCAAAATATTTGCTGTGTAATGTTTGGTATGACATTTTTAAATTTTGTTGTTGCTCTTCATTTGTTCATTTTTGTTGTTATTATGATAAATCTTACTATTCATATTTTGGTCAACTGAGGTTGCTGACTGAAAAACCATTCCCATAAAAATGATATTCAAAGGGGATCAATATTCTATTTAATTCATGGTTGGGAAAATATATGAGCTCTTCTCCTCCACCCACTTTTAGAGTTCTGATAAGTGTTGCAATGGAAAACGTAGCCTAGGTCTGTGAGTATTTGATATGATTTTTGCCTTTCCTTTCTCCAGACAAAATGAACTGTTCTCCTGAGCAAATCTTGATGTGACTTATTTACTCAATAGCAGCCTCAGAGAAAATGGAATCGAAAAACTGACCTTTCAAACCGGGCAATTTCATGTCCTTCATGTTATATGAAATTACAGAAGAATGCTTTATTAAAAGGAGTAATCATCAGAAATGGCAGCCATGAAAAACCCACAGCTAACATCACATCTAGTGGTGAAAGCCTGGATACTTTCCCTCGGAAATCAGGAACAAAACAAGGATATTCGCTCTTGCCACTTCTACTCAACATTGTATTAGATCTTCTGGCTAGGGCAATTAAGCAAGAAAAAAAAAATTAAAAACGTGTATTGGAAAGGAAGAAGTAACACAATCTTATTCACCTATGATATGATCTTGTATACAGAAATATCCTGCAGAATCCATTAAAAAGCTATTGGCACTAATAAACAAGTTCAGCGAGATTGCAAGATAAAAGATGAATATAAAATAATCAGTTGAATTTCGTACATTGCAATGATCAATACAAAAATGAAATTAAATGTCCACTTGAAGTAGTATCAAAAATAGTAATATATTTAGGAAAAAACTCAACAAAAGAAACGTAATATTTGTACTCTGAGAACTACAAAACATTGTTGAAAGAAATTAAAGAAAATCTAAATAAATTGACAAAATCTCACGTTTGTGGATCAGAAGAGAGAATATTGTTAAAACGGCAATGTTCCCCAAATTATTCTACAGATTCAACACAATCCCCATCAGAGCCTCAATTTGTTCCTTTGTAGAAATTGCAGCCAATCCTAACATTTATATGGAACTATACAGAACACTATCAAGAAAGTGAACCCACAAATGGAAGAAAATATTTGCAAATCATGTATCTTATAAGGAATTTGCCTCTAGAATATATAAGCTACAACTCATAATTAAAATAAAATTAAACCAAGTTTTTTTTAAGATTTCATTTATTTATTTGACAGAGAGATAGAGAGACAGAGAGAGCCCAAGTAGGCAGAGCGGCAGGCAGAGGGAGAGAAGCAGGCTCCCCACTGAGCAAGGAGCCGGACACAGGGCTCGATCCCAGGACCCCGGGACCATGACCTGAGCCGAAGGCAGCCACCCAACCAACCGAGCCACCCAGGCACCCCTAAACCAATTATTTAAAATGAGCAAACTATCTGGTTAGATACACAAGTAGCCAATGAGCATATGACAGTGATCCAAACCATTACTCATCAGGGTGTCACAAATCAAAGCCATGATAACATACCATTTCACACCTATTCTGTGTGTGTGTATGTGTGTGTGTGTGTGTGAATAGGATGGTTTCATATGATGGCTATAATTATGAAATTATACAATTATAATTATAAAAAATGAGATAACAAGTATTGGTTAGAATGTGGAAAAAGCTGAACGCTCACACTCTGCTGGTGGGGATATAAAATGGTGTAGCTACGGCTACTACAGTCTGGCAGTTCCTCAGTTCCTCAGATGGTTAAATATAGAGTTACCATATGACCTATGTGGATTTCCAATAGAAATGAAAACTTAAATCCATGCAAAAACTTGTACATTATTTATATGTTTTTGTTTATGGCAATATTATGCATAATAGTCAAAAGGTAGAAAGAGTCTAATGTCTATCAACTGATGAATGGATAAATAAAATGTGATATATACATACAATGCATTATTATTTGGCTTTAGAAAGGAATGGGATACTGATATATACAACATGGATGAACCTTGAAAATTTTATGCTACATAAAATAACTAGTTACAAAAGACCACATATTACATGTTCCATTTTTTATTAAATGTCCAGAATAAAAGAATTTATGGCAACATAAATTGGATTAGTGATTGATTAGGGCTGGGGGCCCAGGGATCTAAGGTGATAACTAAAAGGTATAGGGTTTCTTTGTGAGGTAATAAAACTATACTAATATCAACTGTCATGATGGTTGCACATAGATGTGATTATACTAAAAAATATTGAATTGTTCCTGTTAACTGAGTGAATTATATAGCTTATAAATTATATCTCAATAAAGCTATCATTATCAAGATCAGGTTGTACATAGACCTAGTGAGAAGCTTCAGGCATTGCATTGGAAAGCTCTGATTCAGTGAAGCACATTATTAACAGAACTCCAAATTCTTTAAAAACACTCAGTTATTGGGAGCATATAATTTTTACCCCATTACTGTTATTAAAAGACAAAGATTTATTTTTAAAGTCCTGGAAATATACATGTGCCTATAAGCATTCTCTGCCAAAGATTTCAGCATTTTTTTATATCTTTTGAAGAGGAATGCATAGCTTTAAATATAATATGCCTTTCCTTCATTCTTGCTCAAACAACCAAAGTGGGAAAAAAAATCATAAGGATATTTTGTGTTCAAGGTTATGGAATTAAACAGTTGTATCCTTGAAAGAAGTAATTTAAGAGGACTTGATATGGAAGACCAGTTGCAGAGATGAGATCCCAGGAAAGACAGACAAAAGTTGATGAAACACTCAGGGTCTAGCAACAGTGAGAAACCTCCAACAATTTAGCTTTGCAATGGTGGGTATAGAAAGTAGGACTCTGAATCCAGCAAGAGTTATATCTCAGGAGGAATACAATCACTGGATCTGTACACTTAAGAAATGCACAGAGCCATTGTCAAAACTGAGTTTAACAAGAGGTCAGTGTGGCTTAAATACCACAAACTCTCTCTCCTCCCTCTGTCTCTGACATGCTGTAACTCCTGCCATTTTCCAAAGCCAACTGCAAACTCAAGGGGAAAGTGGCCGGGGTTATACAGTTACAGAGTCTGTCTGCATGGGAGCAGAGCAAAGCATAGCACAGAAAATCAGAAGATGATAGCACAAATAGGGAATAACCCCCCAAAATCATTCTCTGTCAACTTTGAAATCTGAAGAGTATGGATCCATCTTGGCTGGAAGGAAGGGCTTAAGTAATACTACCGTGGGGTTAGTAGGGCTACAAATGCAGACCATGTAGACATTTCACCCTCATCGTTTTGCTGGCTACATCAAGGGTATATGTGGCTTAATTAATAGTTTTTATTTTTTGTTTTTGCTTTAGAAATAGAGAACAATTTTTTTAAAGGAAAAAATAGATACAGAATTAGCAGTTCATCTGTGAGATTTGGGTATTGATGTCAGTCTGCTTTATTCTGGTTTGGAAAGGTTTGGAGGTTAGAGCCCTGGACCATAATGTGGGGAAGGACCAAGGAGTCCCTTCCTAGGCCAGCATTCTATCTAATGCTCTAATCACTTCTTCCCACTTATCCACTGCTGATTCCCCAAGATTTAATTCATTGATAGATTTCAATTTTTTGAATTCTTATCCTGGGTCATGATATACTCATTTTGATCCTAGAAATATCTTCAGGAGAAAGAGAACAAATTAATCTTCCTTGAGTATGACAAAACATAAAACCCTATGTATTTCTCTTGCTCATAAATAGAGCCACTATTTTCAATGTCTTAATTAAAAATGCGTTCTAGAGTTTACACTTCTCTGCTTTTTCTGACCTGGAGCTGTCAACAACTTAAAAAGTGTATTATAATATTATGTAACATTGCAGAAATACTAGTTTATTATTACAGATTTATACTTTCAGTCAGCAAGTCATGGAACCTTTGTCTTATTTACACAGATCCCATTCACCCTGCTGTCACTGACTTGAAATTCTTGGCAATTTTATCTTACAACTTGCGTTTTGTAAGTGAGGTGAATAATAACCAATGAAAAAGCCATGTTTAAAGTTATCTTTTAATTTAAATTGAAAATATACCAATGGAAAGCATAAACAGGCAGTTTATTTTGAGTGAGAGACAATTCATCAAGTGCCTTTTGGGTTCTTTCATCACTATCACACATAAAATGTCAGAGGGAACATTAAAATGTTATTGAATAAATTTATATTTAAAACTAAATTCATACACAAAACTGATTTGTATAAAGTTAAATATCTTGAAAACAATTATTCTGTAAGAATGATCAGTTCCAAAAATACTAAAATTTATATTTCAAAAGAATTTATTAGATGGGGCGCTGGGTGGCTCAGTCGTTAAGTGACTGCTTTCGGCTCAGGTCATGATCCCAGCATCCTGGGATCTAGCCCCGCATCAGGCTCTCTGCTCAGCGGGGATCCTGCTTCTCCTTCTCCCACTCCCCTGCTTGTGTTCCCTCTCTCACTGTGTCTCTCTGTGTCAAATAAATAAATAAAATCTTAAAAAAAAGACTTTATTAGAGATTTATCTAAATACTGTCACAATATATAAAATAATCTACCAGTTCCGATAACTAGAGCATCAGCAGAATGATCCTACTCAAAGTTAAACATTCTCAAAATTATCTACAATCATGCATTTTCAAAGAGTAACATTACTTTTTAATTATATGGATTGAAATGCAATTGCTAAAAATATAAATTTCAAAACCTACTATTCAGAAAATAGCCATAAAAATACTTAATCAATCACTACATATTATTAATAAGGTATTATATTTATTTCATTATATAGAATTTGATATTTTTGCAATTTATATTTTTGTGTTTTTCACATATCACTGTTATCCCATTACATGTTATAATTTATAAGATATTTTTGAAGAAGAAAGCTATATATTTTAAAGCACTTTGTCTGGCTTTTTGAGAAGAAAGCTCTGGACTTGCATTTTCATTTTGTACTGGTCCTAACAAGTAATGTAGGCAGCCTGCCTTTCAAAGATATCAATTATGAATGGTGAATACAGAAACATGTGCAACTATAAAGACTTTGTTGATAATAGTGGCTATGAATTAATTGTAGTAACAGACAGCCTGTATATGATTCTCATCTCCAATTCTTGGCTGTTTGTATAGAGATTTAGGTAACATGGCTTCTTCCAGAATTATAGTTTTGTCAAAAGGAAGTGACTAAGATTCTTTCTGGAAATGGCAATAAAAATACTGAAATAATAGACCATGAATTTTAAGTTGGATAGAGAAGTAAGGAGGGATAGGAGAGGGCAAAAAGAGATTGATTGGATGACCAAATGATATATAGTTGAGAAAGTAGGTTGGATATATTTGTAATATCATCAGAAAATAAGATGTTTAAAGATTTTAGACTGGAGTACTTGGCAATGAAGGAGAAGTTTTGGATCTGACTCTGGAGAGAATAGTTAAGATAGAATGGAGAGTGCAATGTTCAGGGTGGGTCAAAGAAACCAAATTCCAGGTACTGAATGTGTCTCCTAATTGTCTGATGAAAATTCTGACGATTCAGCTGCAGTGTGGGTACCCACTATAAGAATTTGTGACAGATTGCAAATGGAAGATTGAAAGAACTTTCTAAGTGTAACAAATTTCATTAGACCAGTTAATATAATGATCATATGGGAAGTCCTGTGGCTTATAAATATGAACCGACATGTACACACCAGTTTTTTTACAAAGTCTCTTAGTGTATCAGTAAATATAATTGAACAGCAATTAATCTAGGCCTTTGAGTGATAAACTTAAAAAAAATATGAATTCACAAAACCAATTACCCAATGTCCAAATGGGATAGCATTTAACTCTGTTTACTTCATTTGATATTTTTCAGTGCCTTAATCTTCTCAGAAAAGTGATAGCAATAACTGTTTTTGTTATGCAAAATAACATTAATAACATGATAACAAGTTACATAATTTACAATAGGCATGAAAAACACCTCTAAAACTTAGATGTTATAAGTCAATATGAAACTTTTGAGAAATTGTTATAATATTTAAAATTACTATAGTGGCCGTCAAATAAGTAATATTTGGAAGCCAAAGGGTACTGAAAGTTTTAGATAATTCCTATTTGTCACATGCACACACACATACAAACACACACATGCATAATACCTTTATAAGATTAGAATAGCTAAGTATTAAAAGTATACAGAGATTTGGTGCTGGTGGTTTGAGATTTCTTTCAGAACTAACAATTGAGGGGCCATCTGATCATAAAATTGTTTCATAGATTGTTTCTGGTAGTAAAGTTTATTAACTTGATATTAGCATTTGTTAAAAATAAACTTAGGGGAGCCTGGGTGGCTCAGCTCACTAAATGTCTGACTTCGGCTCAGGTCATGATCTCAGGATCCTGGGATCAAGCTCCTCATTGAGCCCCACATTGGGCTCCATGCTTGCATTGGGCTCTGTGCTCAGCGGCGAGTCTGCTTGTCCCTCTCCTTCTGCCCCTCCTGCAGTTCATGCTCTCTCTCTCTCAAATAAATAAAATATTAAAATAAATAAATAAATTTATAGGATTCATGAATTCTGATTTGTAAGAATTTAATTAGGAAATCAGGGTTTGTGAACTAGCTTCAAAAATAACATTAGAGAATTTTAACCTTCTACAGATGATTCTATAAACCTAGATATGTAGAAACACTTGTTTAGATTTAATAGATTGGGTTGAAGTATAAATATGTAAGCAATAATAACTGTTTTATTAAATCTAATGAAAATGAGGTAGATTAATTTGCATTTGTAGTTACAAATAATAAAAAAGGATGGCGTTTTCTTGCCTGCAAACCACACCCTCAATCATCATCACCATGATCACCTCTGAGTTAACAGGTTTATAGGAGCACAGATTTCTGAACTCAAAAGGAAAGAAGTTATTACTTTTTTATATAGCATATTTAGGTAACTAGGCAATCAGGCATGACATATGTGGCAATATAAAGATTTCCAATCTCTTAATAAGAGTAAAATTGAAACAACATTCATGGAATTCTATGTATGTCCTGACCCACTCCCATTTGGTTTTATTTAAAATAACTTAAGAGAAACTTAAAGCCATAATAAGGAAGGAGTTGCTGTTTTGACAACAAATCAGATAAATCAAGAATAAGCTAAATAGAGAAGAAAATAATACGAATAAAATTAAATTGAAAAATACAATGCAAATCTCTGACTATGAAAATAAAGGAGAAATTGTATTATGCATTTTATGTAATGAAAATAATGTTATTGATATATATTAGCTCATATATTAACATATATTATTATCCTGTAATATAAGCAGTGGTCACCATCTTAGAGAAGAGAAAATGGTTGTAGTAACTTATTCATGTCTCAGAAGCTCAGTGGCAGAGGCAGGAACTGACACCAGACAGAACAGCAGCAACCTCAATAAAGCTGTCTGGATTTAGCAGCCAATGCGTACCAGGCTGCCCCTGAAGAAGAACTATCATCAATGCCTCATGGGACAATAAAATTTAATCATAGTTATCAAGTGAAAACACACATAGTTCACTTAATCTTCCAAATTAGAAGACTTTACATCAGGGCAGATATACCTGCCCTCCTTATCTTTCTTATATCATCCAACAATCCACATCTCAATGGCTAGAAATCTGTTGAAAATTTCAGCAATATTGAGAAGGAGGATTTTTGGTTGAGATAATTCTCTATTGTGTTATTTAACGAATCGTTGAAATACCTCAAGGTCCTTGAAATTTGCAAACAGTGTCCTCAAAATGAATATTCATTTGAAATAAAACTCTTGTATTGAGGTTTCATTTTACATATTAACTAAGACACAAGTGTCTGTGTAGACTTCTAAGAAATTTCAACAATCTACTTTAAATTCATAATGAAACAAAGACATTCAAATATACTCTAGAAAGCAGAAGTTTAAATAGAAATTATGTACTTAAATATCATAAAAGTATCAGTTAGCTGTTAAATATTTTTATCTGACTCTTCCTTTACAAGAAGCATATTTCTTTTTTTTTTTAAAGATTTTTATTTTATTTTTTATTTTGAGAGAGAGAGAGCACAAGAGGGCGGAGCGGGAGAGGGAGAAGCAGACTCCCTGCTGAGCAGGGAGCCCGATGTGGGACTCGATCCTGGGACTCCAGGATCATGACCTGAGCCGAAGGCAGTCGCTTAACCAACTGAGCCACCCAGGCGCCCCCAAGAAGCATATTTCTAGGTGGCATTATTAAATTGTTATTGTGTCCTTTACAATCATCTACAATATAAGACATATATGAATAATTGAAATATTATCTACTGTTTAAAAGAATGTTAAAGCATTATGGTCTCTCAAGATCATGTCAAAATAGGTTTGGAGGAAAAACTATCATTAATATTTGAGAAGTCTCTCTTCTGTATTATGACAAAACAAAGCCAAAAAAATAAAATTAGCATCTGTACGTATTTTTCTCTGCCAGTCTAAAGAGTGACACGTAGATCTTGCAAATGTATGATAGTGCACATCAACTACTTACTTGATAATTTCTCTCTTAATATTTGTAGCTGGAATGATTTGACAAACACCTAAAGTTTATACAACCCTCTGTTTTAAATAATTTAGTGGTCAGATGGAAACAGCTTTGTTAGACACGCACCCCTTTGTCTTATGTATGTTCTCTCCACATATTGAATTTATTATCAGAGTAGGATTTGATAGTCATTGCATCACTGAAAGAACTAACTGGATTTTCTCCAAAAGAATTTACATTAATTCTTAAGTACCTGTGGGTAGAGAAGAAGGAGTAGAGAGAATGACTAAGTGTTAAGGACGCTTCACTTAGTCTTTGGTTTCCACTAACTAGTATTATAAGTCTAGGCAAATAACTTCTGAACTTAATGTCTAAGATCATATTAGAATTTAAGCAATAATAAGCTCAGGGAATCTATAGTTTACAGAGTACAAATACATAAATAAAAAAATGGTGACATAGACTATGGAGGAAACAATTAGGATGCTAATCCAAAAATGAATAAAAGGTGGATCTTTATAAAGCACATTTAAGTTCAGGTCAAGTATTAAGAAGAGGCTGTCCTGCAAAGAGAAGAGGCCCTAACTTATAAGGAATTAATCATGTTCAGAGAACATAAAGGAAACCACTGTGTCTACAACAAGGTGAGTCAATAAAGAGGACAAGTTCAAATTCTCATCAATATTAGTGTACATAATTGAGTGGGGAAATAGAGAATTACTTAGATTTGAGATATTGGAAATATATAGGTAAAAAAGAACTGAATCAGCATAGGACCAAGTCCAAAGAGCATCTATAATTAGAGGTCAAATATAGAGGTGTAGGAGATTGAGGAGGAGAGGCAGAAGGAAAGTATGGTATCAAGGAAGCCAAGAAGCAAGCGCTTGGTCACCTCAGTCAAATGCTAGTAAGGAGGGATTGAGAAAAATGATGAGGGAAATGAGAAAAACATGTCGATCAGAATCCTTGATAAAGACAATTTCGAGTAATTAGGACATAAGGTCGAATGGAATGAGATGAATGGAGAAAAGGGAGGTGATGAAATGCAGAGATTATTATGTTTTTGAAGTTAGTCCATGAAAGAGATCAGAAAATGAGACATAGAAATAATTTTAAAAGCTGAGTGGAATAGAGACTGCTACTTCTATGTTTGTTTGATTGTTTTCATTCATTACTATTCTCTATGGTATTCACAGTAAGCCAAACACTGTTCCAACAGCTTTACAAATTATATACATCAAATCCTCATAAGAGCTCCAATAAAGAAGGTAGTTTCTTGGATCCAACCTTCACCCTTCTTCCTGCCTCATACATAAAAATGTTTTTTGTACTGTGTGATGCATCTTGTAATCACAGGGATACAAGAATTAAGGAGTATCCAAAAGAATTTCAGAGACAATGGACCAGGCATTGGGTAACCATGGAACCATGGCAGTTGTAGTCCATCTCCAGACCTCTTGATTTGTAAGAAAATACAATGTTTTCTAAACTACTCTAAGTCTAAATTTTTTTGGCACCTAAAGAAAGTCCTATTAAGATTAGCATTAATTTTTTTTTTTTCATCATGATAAGTGTAAACTTTAATCCCCATCACCTATTTCACCCATCCTCCCCACCTACCTCTGCTCTGGTAACCATCAGTTTGTTCTCTATAGTTAAGTCTGTTTCTTTCTTTTCCCCATGTTCATCTATCTCATTTCTAAAATTCCACATATACATGAAATCATATGGACTTTCTCTGCCTGACTTATTTCACTTAACATAATACTCTCTATCTCCAACCATGTCACTGCAAATGGCAAGATTTCATTCTTTTTGATGACTAATATTCCATCATATATATTTAAGTATTTATATATATATACACACAC
The DNA here is from genome assembly GCF_011800145.1 of Mirounga leonina. Classification (NCBI taxonomy): domain Eukaryota; kingdom Metazoa; phylum Chordata; class Mammalia; order Carnivora; family Phocidae; genus Mirounga; species Mirounga leonina. Next base: position 9,669,144 of record NW_023270865.1, on the reverse strand, counting down.
ACATATATAGTTGCACATATTTATATGTATATACATATATATACATATATATGTATATATATATGTATACCACATCTTCTATATCCATTCATCAGTTGATGCACATTTGGGCTCTTTCAATAATTTGGCTACTATTGAACATTCTGCTATAAGCATTGGGGTGCATGTGCCCCTTCAAATGTGTGCTTTTGTATCCTTTGGTAAATACCTAATAGTGCAATTGTTGGATCATAGGGTAGTTCTATTTTTAACTTTCTGAGGAAACTCCATACTGTTTTCCACAGTGGCTGTACCAGTTTGCATTCCCACCAACAGTGTAAGAGGGTTCCTTTTTCTCCACATCCTTGCCAACACTTGTTATTGCTTGTATTGTTGATTTTAGCCATTCTGAGAAGTGTGAAGTGATACCTCATTGTAGTTTTGATTTGCATTTACCTGATGATGGTGAGCATCTTTTCATATGTCTGTTGGCCATCTGTATGTCTTCTTTTGAGAAATGTCTGTTCATATCTTCTGCCCATTTTGTAATTAGATTATTTGTTTTGGGGGCATTTGGGGATATATATTCAACTGGCAGGAAGGGAGAGAATGATGGCCCAAAACAGATAAAGTTACAGAAGGCTCAAATTCTTGGACAATAAGGGGTTGGAAAACATAGAAGGCAAAGTACATGAACAGTGGTTCCTTCATTACAAAAGGAGACAAAGAGAAAAGAGAGCAAATACAGAGGATTTGCAGATTTGCTGATGAGAGGAATAGGTATATGTTGCCTTTATTTGTGAAATATGATGCAGCAGCAGCATTGTGTGATGTAGATAAGCAGGCTATGGGCATTTTGAAAGAAGGCATCTATTCAAAGTTTTCTTATGGAACAGGAAAGGAAGTTTATTAGTGCAACAGGGTTGGTGTGGTATTAAGTGTTCCTCTCTCTGTCGCTACCAAATCACTTGTGGTGGTTATTTTCCCCTCCCCTGCCTATTTTCTGTATTCTCTTTACAGTCTATGAGCTATCCCTGGAAATTACATTTGTACCCATAGCTAGTGATTCCTAAAATACCCTCTTTAGTTGAGAACTGGCTTCTGAACTCCAAAGTCACCGTTCACATCTTCTTCAAAAGTTCTTCCTGGTGGTTTACAGAATAATGTCCAACTCCCTCTATCTAGAGTTTGACTCTCCTTAGTTTCCTTCCTTCCCTCTCTCCCTCCCTCCATTTCCTTCCTTATTTGCTTCCCTCCTTCCATCCAGCTTCCTTCCTTCCTTCCACTTCCTTTCCTTCCTTCCTTCCTTCTTCCTTCCTTCCTTCCTTCCTTCCTTCCTTCCTTCCTTCCTTCCTTCCTTCCTTCCTTCCTTCCTT